>NC_081421.1:1526684-1877394 GCF_949786415.1 Peromyscus eremicus
TTAACAAAAGGTTGATTGCTGCAGAACAAGAGTTTTACCAGGCAGAGCTCTCCCTCCACTGGTCCAAAATTTTCCTGTGTGCCCACCTTGCACAACTCATGCATATTGAACCTGATGGTTTTTCTTCCTGTAATTAGTTACACTGTTAGTCACGCTTGTATGTAAGAGTGGTGATCCAGGTTGCAAAAGAAGACTTCAGAGACACATTGTAAATTGTGAGCAAGCCCCTGACAGCGGCTTATAGGAGCTAATAACACTGCTCAGCTAAACCCCAGAAAGAAAAATGGGAAATTGAGGTCTAACATGAGAAGGCGGTGATTTCTGCTGACAATTGGAATGAGTTTGAGGAGAACACTTAGCCCCAGATGAAACCATAGTTTGATGTATTCCATACCTAACTAACGATGTCCTAGGGCAGCTTTAGAACAAGTAATACTAGCAAAGTATTTTTTATTACACCTGGATGAGTTCTCTTATTTTTGAGGGTGGGGGAAGTAATGGACTTTTTAACACTGTGGTGAAATGAAAATTTCTTTGTGCAAATTAGTAACATAAACCTTGTGTGTGGTTCATTTTGTGAAGAAATGTATTCCTGAGTGACTGAAAATCTTCTAGAGTAATTGCCAAGATTTAAGGAGTCTGCTTTGGAATATCCATGCTCATCAAGAAATTCTCACTCTTGCAACAGTTTAGCTTATCTGGAAAACTTTGTAATGATAGTTTTAAAAAATTCCTATTTTCATGTTAATGTTGTAAACTTACCAGTCTTTTTTCCTGACAAGATGGAAAATGATCTTAACTGCTGTTGTGTGCTATATTGCTGGGTTTATTCAGGGAAAAACTCTGATTGGTGAAACCAGAGCTGCGAATGAATGCTTAGTTTTTCTAAAGGACAGGGAACAAGTGTGGTTTTACTTTTAGAAGATGACTAGGACTGCTTTTTGGTGAAGTTCTAAAACATTTTCATAAACTGTGTGTTTCCAAGTGGATGATGGCAATGTTTTTACACATAGCTAGAATCAAAGAGCAACATGAAAGCTAGAATGTAGGGCATGTGGCTGCACACCTTTAATCCCAGCACTTTGGAGGTAGAAGCAGATGGATCTCTGTAAATTCAAAGCCAGCTTGATCTTCTTAAATATTGAGTTCCAGGACAGCCAAACCTGGATATATGTGTGGAGTGTGTGTGTGTGTGTGTGTGTGTGTGTGTGTGTGTGTGTGTGTATGTGTGTATGTGTGTGTGTGTGTGTACAAACCTGAAAAAAAATACATACATACACACACACACACACACACACACACACACACATCCACACAAACCATATATGTGTGTGTGCTAGAATCTGAGAGACACACAATTTCTCTGATATGTCTCACAATTTAAAAAGAATTACAAATGAAGTATCCTGATGATTGCTAATAAGTGGATTACTCATCCACTAGAAGTTAAATGTCTATCTTATGGCTTTGATAGAATGTTTTAATTTGTATCTTCTGTAATGGAAGATACAGTCAAAGGGAAGTCATGAATCTATAGTCTTTTTCTTTTATTGGAATACAGTTTGTGTTGTTAGTATTAGTATTGAAGATGGAGTAATGAAATTTGTAGTTGGAATTTTCTTTAGACCACCAACCAGTTCCCAAATAAAGACCTAGAGACTTACTAGTTGTGAATACTCGGCCTTGGCTTAGGCTTGCCCCACTAGCTCTTTTAACTTAGTTTAACCTGTTTCTATTCATCTATGTTTTGCCTTGGGACTTTTTAACCTTTCTTTCATTCTGTATGTCCTACTTTCCTGCTTCCCCCTTTTTCTAGCTGGCTGGCCAGTGGTATCTCCCTGGCATCTCTTTTTCTTTCTTCTCCCAAGCCTCAATTCCTCTTCCTACTTACTCTCACTGCCCACAAGTTCCACCTATTACTTTCTCATTTGTTATTGGCCATTCAGCTTTTTATTAGATCAGTCAGGCACCTTAGGCAGGTAAAACAGCAAATTATCTTTACATAATTAAACAAATGCAACACATCTTTACATAGTTAAACAAATTTAACATATCTTTGCATAGTTAAACAAATATTTCGCAACAGAAATTGGCTAATGCTAGCGTATTTTGATTGATTTGTAGTGCTGAGCATTAAACTCAAGATGTAATAGATACCGAGTTTCGTGCTCTACCACTTGCACCGAGGATGTATTTCTAGTTTCATTTTGGAAATAAGTTTAAAATGGGCATCTCCTCTGTCCCTGGAGCATGAGCAGGCTTTTTGGAGCCTAGTGCCTATGATGGAACACCTTGAGCAGCCTTAGTGCAGGGGGAGGGGCTTGGACCTGCCTCAGCTGAGTGTACCAGGTTCTGCTGATTCCCCATGGGAGGTCTTGCCTTGGAGAAGGTGGGAAAGGGGGGTGGTTTGCGGGATGAAGCCTAGGTGTGGGAGTAAGAGGGAGACCGGGATCTGTGGTTGGTATGTAAAATGAATAGAAAATTTCTTAATAATAAAAAAGAAAAATAATAAATAAATACATACATACATACATACATACATAAATACATACATACATACATACATACATAAAAAAATAAATAAAATGAGCATTTCCGACTCTGAGTTGTCATTCCAGCAACATACTTCTGTGACATTTCTTTTTGAACTAAAACAAAATATGTTAAGGAGCTGTATCATTGTTAGTTTAACTTGGTTTAGATATGTTAACTGATTCAAAAAAAGCACTGTCATGTTGTAAGTTTTAAATATTTACATTCCCAGTGTTTGTGCAAAATGTTTTTGTTAGTAGAGCTGGATAGGAAGGTTAGCAATTAAGAGTACTAATTGTTCTTTCAGAAGATCTGAGTTCTGTTCTCAGGACCTACGTTTGGTTCCCAGCACCCACATCATGCAGCTCTCAACTGCCTGTAACTCCAGTTCTAGGGGATCTGATACTTTTTTTCTGCTCTGCAGGTGCCTATATACATGTCTTACACCACATATTTTACTCAAGAACACACACTCATGAAACAATGGATACATAAATAGTTTTAAAAACCATATTTGTATTACTTTTACTGTATTGTTCTTTGTTTCAACCATTTTCTTTGGCTGTGATGTACTACAGGGAAGTTACAAATATAATTGCAGCAGCCCATTCCCCACTGACATCCTCTTGAACATAATACCTGCTTACTTTCTTTCTTCTGCTTATGGTTTTTAGAATGTGTACTTCCAGAGGGTAGTAATGAGTGTTTCATTTATTTAACTTCTTATTTTGTGATATAAAGTGTGATGTGTTAAAATTTATATCCAATGTGGAATGATTGCATCAAACTTCTTTTTTTTTCTTTCTTTTTTTTTTTCTTTTTTTTGGGGGGGGTTTTTCGAGACAGGGTTTCTCTGTGTAGCTTTGCGCCTTTTCCTGGAACTCACTTGGTAGCCCAAGCTGGCCTCGAACTCACAGAGATCCGCCTGGCTCTGCCTCCCGAGTACTGGATTAAAGGCGTGCGCCACCACTGCCCGGCGCATCAAACTTCTTAACATGCCACTCACTTGATATATGGATCGTACTTTTTTGATAAGCATTAAAGCTGATTGGATATTTAAAACACATTTCCATAAATTTTATGACAGCAGTATCTCACTATTAATTGTAGTTACCATGTTGTAAGGTATATCTATACAGTTCTATAACTGTGTACCATTTGACTAACATCTTCCCAGTCTCTAGTAATAATTCCATTCTCTAGGTCAGTGAATTGTATTTTCCTAAATTGCATGTAGGACTGAAAACATGTGGTATTCATTCTTCTGCACATGCTTTCTTAAACTCATTTTATGCCCTTTAGTTTGTCTAGTTTGTCACAAGTAGTGGATTTTATGGATGTTTTGTAGCTGAATCATATTCCATCGTGTATATGTACCTCATTTTTTCTATGTACTCCTGTATTTATTCCACATCTTGAACATTGTGAAGAGCGTTGTAGATCTCTTTGAATGATTGTTTTCCTTTGCTTTGTACATAGGACCAGGTCTGTAATTACAGGTGACTCTGGTGGTCGTATCTTTATATATTTTTGTTTAGAAATACTACTATACTATTTTCTACAATGCTTAGACTAATTCTCATTCCCAGCAACAGTGTGCAGTTTCTTTTTCTCTACTTGTGATGTCATGCTTTATCATTGTGATCATACCATTCCATTAGGAACAAGGTGATAGCTCATTGTGATTTTAATTAGTTCTAGTTGATCAGTGATGTGTATTTTGTCATGCACAAATTTTCATCTTTTTAATTTTTAAATGTCTTTTCAGATCCTATGAGCATGTTAGAAATTATTTGTTTTTATGATGTTATTGTTATAGAGTTCTTTTAGTTGCTTATATTTATTTTGAATTTTTTTCATTTTATTGGTTGTTTATTCTCTCTTATTTTTTTATTTTTTTTATTTTTATTTTTTGCTATTCAGAAGCTGTTTCCTACTCTGTCTGTCCCTTTTGTTGTTGTCTGTGTTTCTGGTCTGTTAAAAAAAAACTATGTCAACAATCCCTTCTCCATTTTCTTCTAGTAGTTTTAGTTTCAGGTTTTTATTTATTTATTTATTTATTTATTTATTTATTTATTTATTTATTTATTTATTTATTTTTGTTTTTTTGAGACAGGGTTTCTCTGTGTAGCTTTGCGCCTTTCCTGGAACTCACTTGGTAGCCCAGGCTGGCCTCGAACTCACAGAGATCCGCCTGGCTCTGCCTCCCGAGTGCTGGGATTAAAGGCGTGCGCCAGCCACCACCGCCTGGCTAGTTTCAGGTTTTTAAACCTTTAATCTATTTTGAATTGAGTTTTATAAGTGAAATAAGGATTTAATTAATTGTCCTACATATGGAAGAAATTCTTCTTTCTCCATTCTTTATTCTAGACTCTTTTGTTAAAAATCTATTGGCTACAAATGTGCAAATTCACATCAGTACCATTTTATTTTTGTTTCCATAGCTTTGAAGTATGTTCTAAAGTGGTAGCATGGTACCACTGTCATTGTTCTTTTTGTTCAAGATGGCATTAGCTGTCAGCAGTATTGTCTAGTTTCTTATAAACTATTTGTTCTATTTCTGATAAGAAACATTTCTGTGAGTTCGAGGCCAGCCTGGGCTACCGAGTGAGTTCCAGGAAAAGGCGCAAAGCTACACAGAGAAACCCTGTCTCGAAAAACCAAAAAAAAAAAACCAAAAAAAAAAAAAAAAAAAAGAGAAACATTGGTATTTTGATGTGAATTATACTGGATTTGTAGATTGGCTTGAATTGTGTATAGACATTTTAGCAACATTAATCTTCTAATATATGAACATAAAATATCTTTGTGTTGTCTTCAGATTTTTTTATCATTTTCCTTGTATAAATTCTTCACCACCTTTCACTCATGTGTCCATTAGTTTATTTCCATGGCTAAATAAGATTGCTCTCCAGTTACTTTTTCCAGATAGTATATTCTTAGAAACAATGCTGATTTTCATGTCTCATGTTGATTTTTCTATCCCATGACTTTGCTGACTTCATTTATTGTTACTAGCAGATGTGTATGTGTGTGTGTGTGTGTGTGTGTGTGTAATCTTATAGAGTTTTTATGTAGAAAAACATACCATCTGCAGAAATGACTTTTTCCTTTCCAGTTTGTATGCTTTTGTTTTATTTTTCTTGCCTAATTGTTCCAGCTCAGACTGTAGTGCTGTGTCAAATCAAAATTGTCTTTCTTTATAGATGCAAGGCATCTCCAATGTCTTGCATGTAAAAGTGAGTGCAGGAAGTAGTTCGTCAGTAAATTAGTAAGCTAGTGAGAAAATTAAGTAATATTTTGTAAAGGTGAGTATTGGCCTTATCCTGGAATTATAATTAATAACCCTGCCCAAACAAGAATCTTACTAAGTAACTTGTCCTATAAGATGATAAAGCTATATATTAACATTACTAATAAAGCTAGTAAGTTTAGATAAAATGTAACAAATATTTCATATTAATTTTCCTGTAACTTATGATCAGAGAAAATACTTAAGACAGGAAACAAATGAAAGAATGAACTGTTATAAGAAAAGACACATGTATTAGAAGTCTAAGTAAACTAACTAATTCTGTATGTTAGTACACGAGCATTCTGTATATTTTAACTGTTAGTTTGCTAGTCAAGTGGAAGAAGTAGTACTTTAGGAATGTGTAGTTAAGAAGGAAACTAGTTTTCTTTGTTTTGTATTTTCTTTTGAGATAGAGTCTTGCCATATACCCAGGAAACTATATTCTTTCTCATCTCTTTCATTATGCTACATAAATTAAATATGTATTAAAGTTTAATAATAACAGTGAAACTGTGAATGTAATGTGTTTACCTTTCTAGTTGTTGGCATGAACCTGAGAGAGCGGGTCTAAAATTGAGGCAGACTTAAGTCTCATGAAGTAGCCAACTTTATTCAGGCCATCAGACAATTTATACTCTGAGGGTTAAGAAGAATCATATGAGTAAGTTGTTCAACCATATGGACAAGCCACACATGGCAAAAACATGTTTTTCCATAGAGGCACATGAATAACAACAGCTGAAGTAAACTCCTATCTGCTACACCTGGGAAAAGAACAAAAACACATTCCAAGAACAATTCTGTGTTTGGAAGAAACTGAGGTCAGAGGACTCTTGTCTTGTTTTCTTGGAGTGTTCTCACAGCACTCAGAATTGTCACAGGACTTCATTGTTTGACTGTATTCTGACAGGAAAGAAGATTCAGAGTAAATATTTGTATAATTAAAAACATTGTTCTCTTGGGTGTGTCTAATCCATGGGCTGGGGATCACATGTAGCCAAGGACAGCTATGAATGTGGCCCAATACAAAATTATAAATTTACATAAAACATTATGAGGCTTGTGTGTGTGTGTGTGTGTGTGTGTGTGTGTGTGTGTGTTTAGAACTTATTTGTATGGTTTGGGGCCTTGTACTTTGTAGACGACAACATAATGTCTCAGTGTCAAAGGTTGTTCATGGGCTAATGAGATGCCTCACCAGGTGAAGACACTTGCCTTGCCATAAATCCTGAGGACCTCATCTCTGGTGTCTACATGGTAGAAGGAGAGAATTGATTTCTGCAAGTTGTCCTTTGATTTCCACACCTACACACAGGCAGTGGCACACACACACACACACACACACACACACACACACACACACTAAATATATACATGTAGAAAATGTTTTTCAAGTCTTTATAAGCAGGCTCGAAGTTTTGTTTTATATTTGAAAAGTTTAAAAATGTCTTAAATATCATATCTGAAAGATATTGGCAATATTTTATGTAAGTACAGATAGAAAGTTTGTATGTTTCTGTGATTGTTAATAGCCTCAGCTAGGGAAATAGCTCTGTCTGTAAAATGGTTGCCATACAGGCAATTTCAATTCAGTCTCTGGAACCTATGTTAAAAAATAAATTGGGTGTGGTGGCAGGCTTGTAATCCCAGAGTTAGAAAGGCAGAGGCAGGCAGGTCATTGAGCATACTATCCAAATAGCTAGCCAAATCAGTATGTTCCAGGCCAAAGAGACCCTATCTCAAAAAACCAGGTGGAAGGCTCCTGATGAATGACATCTGAGGTTGACCTCTGGCTTCCAGACATGCTCTCATACACATACATGGTCATCCCTTCACACACGTGCACCTACACAAACATGCACCCACTTGCTCCACACACACAAAAGAAGGTTATTATCATCAATGGATTAAAAACCTCATATATAAATTAAAAGAACATGTAACTTAAAGTGAAAAAAAGATGGAAAAAGCAAACAGATGACTAAAAAGGAAAAGTAATACATAACAAATAAACAAATAATATTTAACATTTACTAATACCCAAGTAAATTTATATAGAAACAAAATTGTAACTTCTCAAACCAGAATTTGGAAGGGTGAGTATGTGTGCTTTCTATAGCACAAAAAACTTCCTTACCTTGCTGTAGTAATTCCTCTTTAGTACTGTTTTAGGAAAACAAGGGTATACCAATAGCTTAAATTCAAGGATTTTGTTACTTTTTGTTTATTGTATAGTTATAAATATTATAAGTAAATTATATTTATGAAGTTACATTTACATAATAAAATTCACTCTTTCAGGTTATAAAGTACCTCATTTTTTTACTATCACAATAAGTTTTAAAGATTAATAGCCCATATTATAAATGCGTCATTATTTGTAGATACTCTAATGTATCATTCTGCAACTCTGAGTACTAATGCTGAAAATGTTATATATTTCAGTTATGTAAAGTTGAAATCGTGTCTGTTTTTCATGATAATTTCTTAACTTGTTTAATGTAATTGCCTGTTTTTAGTTAGTCAAAGCTTCTCTTACACTTTTGATTTGCATCATAATTCAATGAATATTGTATTTTCCTTCATTATATCTATTTTTAATAAATCAGTGATTTCCTACTTACTGTGTTATAAGTATATGTAAAGTGAACAGAAAGTATCTGTCTATCTGAAGAAAAATGGTCTAGGATATGAGGTAAACACTTTTAGAAATCATATACTGAAATGTATTATTGCAAATCATGGTATATTCTAAGGAATAAAGTTTTAAGTTTGAGAATCCTAAGAGAAGAAACATAATTTGGTTTGGGCATTGGGTATGCCTCACAGAAGTGATATTTATGCCAAGAACTAGGCATGTTTGGTTAGTTTGGAAAAGAATGGGGATGGTGATTAGAGGCAGGCTGGGAAGTAGGCCAAATGTCCAGCAAAATTTTGTGTTATCTGTTGATTTAATATAGTAATCAAGGGGAAAAGAAGCTGTCAGAATTGTTTCGGTAGTTAGACAGGAACCAGATCATGTAGTACCTACAAAAAGCCACATTAAGGAACTGGGTTCAAACTAAAGATAATACCTTATTGGTTTCTACTTTTGTCATAAAATGTTCACAAATATTTAGGAACTTAAATCAATCTGGATTTATTATCTTTTAGACCTTTGGTTAAAAGTATAACATGAGTTTTATTGGGCTAAAATTGGTACATCCTTTCCTTGTTTGTTTTCTGGAGTGTCCAGTTTTCCTCCCCTTTCTGTCTTTCAGAGGCATTTGTATTCCTTGGCTTAAAGCCTTCTTCCTCCATGGACCAGTAATTGGTGCATTATCAAAACATTGTTTTGTTGTCTCACTTTCCTCTGAACAGAATTAGGAAAGATTTTCTATTCAAAGGACTCATTAGAGTTACCTCACTTGAGTAACCCAAGGTAATCTTCCCTTTCAAGACCCTTAAATTTAATGTTGTCATATAAGACCAAATATTTTCACATTATGAGAATTAGGATTTTGATGCTGTAGAGATGGGGAGATATATATATATTTGTACAAGGAATAATTTTTAAGGAATATTGTAGCTACAGTGGATAATATGTTTGAGGGGCATGCAGGAGACTAGATTATTGCTTCTGACTTGAGATGTTATTGCTTAAGAGAATGATGGTGAGGTTGTAGATATAAAGAGGAAAGTAATGTGGGGGAATACTTTGAAGGTCAAATGGCTAGGATTTGATAGTAGGTTCAATACAGTGTTGGAAGAAATGTGATGTTTCAGAGATGACCTCTGGCTATCTGGTGAGAAGCACTGAGTTGATTAAAGAACCAGTTAATAGAGAAGACTATAGGTGGATGTGGGCGTGAGGACCATACAAGTGATGACCTGACAGGTTTCTTAATCCTTGCAACAGATGGGAGACTAGTATCTTTCAGGTATAGTCTGTGCAGATTTTAGAGGGCAGCTAATTTTGTCTGAGGTAACATGGAAAACTAGTTACTTGTGGAGGCAGAACTGCAATTTAATCAGTTTGAATAAATTCCCAGTACCTTTCTATTTTGACTTCCAGTACACTTCCAACAGAAAGAAATACCTCAAAGTACTTGTTTGAGGCATGGAAATATGAAGTAAGTAGTGAGGGGGGACCTGGAAAATCCAACCCATGCTATTTAAAATGTATATTTTTTTAATTAAAAACTCTGAGACCAGCAAAGAACAGAAACACGTTGTCAATACAGACAGTGGGGAAAATAGTTGAGATAAAATGTGACTCACAAAAAGCATGTTTGCTTTTCGGATGCATGTTTTAAATAAGCAATTATGGGTATGTGGAAATAACTGAAAAGAATGTCTTCTGAAGAATTGAAAGTATGAAGACAATGTCACAACATATTGTGTTGAGGTGTTGAGAGAGTCAGAAATAAAACTTTATATATTAAAGAACAACTAGAAATTCTGAAGTTGAAATTACAGTAACTGGAATAAGAAGTTCACTAGAGGAATTCAGAAGTTTAAGCTGATAACAAGAAGGATTAGTGTATTTGAAGTCAGGCCACTTGTAACTGTCCAGACCAAATGAAGTCTCACTGACTTCAAATATCAAGTAAACCAATGTGCATATACTAAGAGTCTTGTAAGAGAGAAAAGAAAGGGGAAGTTAAAAAAACAAAACAAAAAACTATGAGCTGGGCATAGTGGTGCACACTTTTAATCCCAGCACTTGGAGGCAGTGGCAGGTGGATCTCTGAGTTTGAGGCTAGCCTGGTCTACAGAGTGAGTTCCAAGACTGCCAGGGTACACAGAGAAACCCTGTCTTTTAAAATCAAAACCGGGGCTGGAGAGATGGCTCAGAGGTTAAGAGCACTGGCTGTTCTTCCAGAGGTCCTGAGTTTTATTCCCAGCAACCACATGGTGGCTCACAACCATCTGTAATGAGACTTGGTGCCCTCTTCTGGCCTGTAGGCAGAACACTGTATACATAATAAATAAATAAATAAATAAATAAATAAATAAATAAATAAATAAATAAATAAATCTTTAAAAAAATAAAAATAAAAAAATAAAATCAAAACCAAAAAAAAGTAAAATCAAAATATAAAAGAACTATAAAAATTTGGAAGAAATAATAGCCTGTATAAAATGTTTAGTGCACCATAAGTAAGATATAATCAGTGTGACCCACACCTAGGTAGTATGATCACAACACTGAAAGGTTTTCTTAATTTTTGATGGTATCATCTCATTTTGTCTCTTCTATTGTTTATTAATAAATTGGATTCCCAAGGCTGTATTCTTTTCATATCTCTACTATAGGAAACAATTGTGAATAATTACTCTGCTTTGCAGTCTCACTGTTGAGTGTATATAAAACAAACGTTTACATTGTTTTTTTAAAAAATTATTTCATGTATTATTTTTGCTTTGGGAGTTAAAAATGATACTTTTAGAATTAATGTAACTAATTTACAAGTTTTACACTTTTATATTCCATCTTAGGCTAGGGTATTTCATTTGCTTGATATTTAAAGAAGTAGATGCTTTACCTAATTTTCAGTGCTATGCTACTCCTGTAGAGAGTTTGGAAAACAGCAAGCTCGATACTTTAATATGTCAAACATATTGAGATCACTGTGAAACAGATTTTGAGAGAAGGAATGTGATGAATGAGGTAAGCTTGTAAATCTCATGTCATTTGTTAAAATTAACCTCATATTTTTTTTCAGTATGTATTAGGTGAATTCATTACATTCAATGAAAAACACTAAAAGGCATCTGGCATCCAACTGCCTGTTTCTGACAAGGCTCAGCTCACCCAGGCTAGTAATGGTTCAGCTTTGTGTGCTGGTTGGCTGGCCTATTGCTAAAAAAGCTCATGAGAGCTGTTGAAAACTCACACGCTACAGTTGCTACTATCACTACACAGATACCCCTAAAGTCATTGTATTACATCCTCATAATACATAAGAAAGCATTCTAGAGAAAGAAGTATTGTGGAAGCTGCACTGTAGTGTCAACTGAGAACATGTTCTGTGAAGGGTGTCAGAGTGCAATGAGAAATGAAGGTGGGCATTTTGGCTAGTAAACAGGTTTTTTTAGTTGTTGTTGATAATGTTTTTTCCAGTTACTCTTACAGTATGTTCTTTGGGCATTTGATTTTACTTCTATGTAACATGATCACAGGGTGTGCTTTAAAATACTTGTGTAGAATTTTTATTAACATTTTAAAATCATTACTCCGTTTTAAAATCATTCAGACTCAGTAAATGAAACTTTATTGATGTGTAAATATTTTGATGAGCTATCTTAAAAATTCATAAACTTTCATCATAACTTGGAAGTCAACACATATTGAGTTCTAACTATCTTGTAAGTTAGAGGGGTTTTTTTGTTTTGTTTTTTGGGGTGTTTTTTTTCCCCGAGACAGGGTTTCTCTGTGTAATTTTGCGCCTTTCCTGGAACTCACTCTGTAATCCAGGCTGGCCTTGAACTCACAGAGATCCATCTGCCTCTGCCTCCCAAGTGCTGGTTTTAAAGGCGTGCGCCACCACTGCCTGGCAAGTTAGAGGTTTTTAATGCTCATTGACTGTCAGTTAGCTGACCAGATCAGAGAGAAATAGTCCATGTAAACAACATTTAGCTATGCAACTAAAGTGATAGATGGCTAAACAGTTGAATACTTGCTGCAGTTTATAAAGAACAGATTTTAAATCCCAGAAGCCACAAGCAGGACTATCTAGTTAGGGTTTCTATTGCTATGAAGAGACGCCATGACCATAGCAACTTTTATAAAAGAAAACATTAAGTGGCTGGCTTACAGTTTCAGAGGTTTAGTCCATTATTATCATGGCAGGACCTGATGAAATGCAGGCAGACATGGTCCTAGAGAAGGATCTGAGAAGAGAAAGAGCTACATCTTGATCCCACAGGCAACAGGAAGTAGACTGAGACACTTGTCATGGCTTGAGGATATGTAAGACCTCAAAGCCCACCTCCACAGTTTCTCCAGCAAGGCTACACCTACTCCAACAAAGCCACACCTCCTAATAGTGCAACTCCCAGTTAGCTTATGGGGGCCAGTTACATTCAAACTACCACAAAGAACTTCCAGTAAGATGTGTAACCCCAGCTCTGAGGAATCTGACATCCCTCTCTGGCCACCTGAGCATATGCATTCACATATACCCCCTGTCGCTCCCCCACCCTTCTCTCTCTTTGGGTATGGTGGTTTATGAACCACAAATTGAAGATACTGTTTTCTTAGATAGTATTTTTACTGGGGAAATACTTACCTTTTGGTCTAATACAAATTTTAAAAGTTTAAAATTTATATGTAGCTTTTAAGGCGAGGTATACTATAAAATGGTTGGATATCCTATTAGTGTAAAATCAAAACTCTGTACACAGTGACAGATATGGATCTATAGTGGCTCAAAGACCTCAACATAAATCCAGTTACTCTGAACCTGATAGAAGAGAAAGTAGGAAGTAGTCTTGAACGCATTGGCATCAGAGATCACTTCCTAAATATAACACCAGTAGCACAGACACGGAGACAAACAATTAATAAATGGGACCTCTTGAAACTGAGAAGCTTTTTTGTAGGGCAAAGGACACGGTCAACAAGACAAAATGACAGCCTACAGAATGGGAAAGGATCTTCACCAACCCCACATCTGACAGAGGGCTGATATCCAGAATATGTAAAGAACTCCAGAAATTAGACATCAAAATACAAACAGTTCAATTAAGAAATGGGCTGTAGAGCTAAACAGAGAATTCTCAACAGAAGAAGCTCAAATGGCTGAAAGACATTTAAGGAATTGCTCAACATCTTTTAATCATCAGGGAAATGCAAACCAAAACAACTCTGAGATACCATCTTGCACCCATCAGAATGGCTAAGATCAAAAATACTGAAGTCAGCTGTGTTGGAGAGGATGTGGAGCAAGGGGAACACTCCTACACTGTTGGTGGGAATGCAAACTTGTATAGCCACTTTGGAAATCAATATGGCACTTTCTTAGAAAATTGGGAATCAACCTCCCTCAAGACCAGCTATACCACTCATGGGCATATACCCAAGGAATGCTCAATCATACCACAAGGGCACATGCTCAGCTATGTTCATAGCAGCATTATTTGTAATAGCCAGAACCTGGAAACAACCTAGATGCCCTTCAACTAAAGAATGGATAAATAAAATGTGCTACATATATACAATGGAGTACTACTCAGCAGAGAAAAACAGTGACATCATGAGGTTTGCAGGCAAAATGGATGGAACTAGAAAATATCATCCTGAGTGAGGTACCCCAGACTCAAAAAGACAAACATGGTATGTACTCACTCATAAGTGGATACTAGATGTAAAGCAAAGGATAACCAGACTGCAACTCACAACTCCAGGGAGGCTACCTAGTAAAGAGGACCCTAAGAAAGACACGGGGATTGTCTAGCGACAGAGAAATGGATGAGATCTACATGAGCAAACTGGGGGTGAGGGGAGTTAATGGAGGGCAAGGGTTGGGGGGAAGAGAGCTTAGGGGAGCGGGAGGTCCCAGCTGGATCAGGTAGAGTAGGAGAACAAGGAAAGAGATACCATGATAAATGAAGACCCCATGGGAATAGGAAGAAGCAGAGTGCTAGAGAGGTCCCCAGAAATCCACAAAGATATCTCCACTGTGGACTACTCACAATGGTCGAGAGAGTGCCTGAGCTGGCCTGATCTGGTGATTGGATGGCCAAACACCCTAACTGTCATGGTAGAACTCTCATCCAGTGACTGATGGAAGCAGATTCAGGGATCCAAGGCCAAACCCCAGGTGGAGCTCCAGGGTTCCAATCAGTGAGAGAGAGGAGGGGTTGTGTGGGAGGGAGGTGTGGAGACCATGATTGGAAGAAGCACAGGGACAAGTGGCTGTACTAGTGGAGACACATGTACTGTGAACCAGTGGCCCCCATGGAGCTAGACCAGGCCATCTGGATGGGTGAGACAGTTGATTGGCTTGAACTGTTTGGGAGGCCCCCAGGCAGTGGGACCAGGACCTGTCCTTGGTGCATGAGCTGGCTTTTTGGGGCCTAGGGCCTATGCTGAGACGCTTTGCTCAGCCTTGGTGCAGGCAGGAGGGGACTGGACCTACCTTGGCTGGATCTACAGGCTGGACTGACTCCCCAGGGGAGACCTTGCCTTGGAGAAGGTGGGAATGGGGGGTGGATTGAGGGGGGGAAGGCTAGGGGTGGGAGGAGGGAGGATGGGGGAATCCGTGGCTGATATGTAAAATTGAATTGATTATAAAATAAAAATATTTATTAAAAAAAAAAACCAAAACTCTAGACAACATCTGTAAATTTAGGCCAAGGACTGGAGTATATTCCAGATATTTTCTGACAGTTAAACTGTGAGATAAAATTGACCCATGTTAGTAACTGTCACTGACTTTGTAGTTTTGTTGTTGATTTTGGGAGTTCCCTCATTTCACTTACATTTCCTGTCATATGTTACAGAAATGTCATAACTGCTGTTTAGTGCTCTTGGTATTTTGTTAAAGTTTGAATGGCCTCAGCCACCTTCACTCCTCACTCTGTGTCCCTAGGTTACGTATCAGCTTCCAAAATCTACTCTCACCGTGGTGTGAATATCATCAAAATTTATGGCTATTCTTCTCTTGGTTTCCAGGCATAAGTATTCCAGAAATTCTGTAGACTCCATGATCAAAACTGAATTTATATCTTTTGAACTGCTTTCCTATTTGCATTGTTTAATCAGTAGTTTATTACTATTCTTTATTCTTATTAGACTCATCATGATTTTATATCTTCCTTATTCCTATTGCTATAATTTTAATTTTAGTCTTAATTTTCTCTTAAAAGGTTTTATTTTTGTTAAATCTTAGCTATAATTTTAACTCCTATTCCCTGATGCTTTTTCTGGTATTATTGAGATTGCATTCCAAAACTAATATAATTGTTATAATTTTTAATCTTTAAACAGTACAAGAGACATCTAGTGTATTTTTAATCTTGATTATTCAGTGTTGGAACAAATATTCTTTCCCTAATTCTCAGATTAATCTTTTTTTTAATTCTTGAGAAAACTTGACAATTAAAAAAGCAAAACTAAACGTAATAAATATACAAATGACTATAATATAACATTACATTATCAGATATATGTATTTTGTCTATTTAAATGAGGTTTAAATAAAGAGATAACTATTTCTATATTAATGCATAAGCTTCAGTATAAGTCTAATAAAAATAAAGGAGATTATAGTTTCTTTGTCTCTTAAAGTGTGGTGAAATCATTCTGAAATTAATCTGGAAAAGTAAATAAAATCATGTTCATATCATAGTATTCTTCTGCATTCAAGAGATTAGCAACTGTTTAGCCACAAACCCAAGAGTTGGTCTGTGTGTATGACATTATCTCTAAAGCAGCATTCCTCTGTGTTTTCAATAGCTTGTCTCATGAGGCTTCCTGAGCTGCATGCAACATCAGGCCTGTCATTTTCTGTTCAATTTCTTACTGATAGAACCTCTCAAAACACAGAAACAAACATCAACAATTTCAATAAATTCTTATAATGTAAATCACATAAAATCTCTTAATGACTTACTTTTCATCTTCAAAATTATTTTAAGTTATGCTAGGTGGCTGTGGCATACGCCTTTAATCCCAGCACTCAGGAGACAAAGGCATGTGGGTCTCTGAATTGGAGGCCAGCCTGGTCTACAGAGTTCTCTAAACAGAGAAACTCTGTCTTGAAAAACCAAGGGGGGAAAGATTTTACATTAGAGACTGTTTTACACACACACATTCACACACACACACACACACACACACACACAAACACACACGCATACACATACACATACACACACATACTAAGATCAAGTACATTTTTCAATGCTATTTAGGATTATTCTATGGAAGACTTCATCATACTAAATTTTGTCATCGGACTTGGACCTTTAAAAAAAATTCTCCACACTCTGTGTGTGTGTGTGTGTGTGTGTGTCTTTCTGTGTCTACATCTACATGCACACTCCCATGTATTTCACATTGTAGGTGTAGAGGTCAGAGGACAGCTTGCAAAAGTTGGTTATCTCTTGTTATATGAGTTCCAGAAATCAAATTCAGGTTATCAGACTTGGTGTCCAGCTCCTTTATGTACTGAGTCATTATACTGGCCCAGATTTGACATATTAAAGATATTTTTCTTTTCAACCATTTTAATTAGTAATACGTGCACAATTCCTGTTTTTGAAGATAAATATATGTTTCTGATTCCATTTTTACAAGTGGAAATTAATATTTATCCACAAAAATTAGGCAAGAGTTGATAATAAAGGCACATATAGGCTAGTTTCGTATGGCACACTGTGGTATAATTAAAGAATGTGTCTTTTTGAAATAATCACTTGACATTTCACATTAAAAAATTCACAATTATATGTATGTAAATTTACAATAATGTCTTTAGCTAATTTAAATATTGGGGGCATTTGTTTAATTAAAATGCCAAAAGGGGTATTAAAATGACTTTATATTTTTAAGGACCATAATAATTTTTAAGGAAATAGCAAGATTCTTTTCTTGTATCTTGTTTGAGAACTAGCAGTGAATGAATAATGGGAAGTTGATGTAACACTTTTTATTTCTTTAAGAAATTGGTTGAATTATCCTCTTAAAGGCATGTGTTTTAGAGTGTCAGATAGGTTTTGTTTTTTTTTTAAGAAATGGGATTGTTTTGATATGTGCTGAACAAAACAACAGGTGCATGTGGTTGTTGTATATAAGCTGAGTTGTGCTGTGTGTGTTCAGATAAACCCATGGAACTTTCATTTGCTTCATACCTGCACTTGAAACCTTTTGATTAGACCAATTTCTTTCATTACAGAAACACCTGCTACATTTCCAGACACTGTAAAGGAAAAGGAAACACCAACCCCTGGTGAAGATATTCAGCTAGAAAGTTCAGTTCCTCACACAGATTCCGGAATGGGAGAGGAGCAAGTGGCTAGCATCCTGGATGGGGCAGAACTAGAAACGGCTGCAGGTCCTGATGCAATGAGTGAACTTTTATCCACATTGTCATCTGAAGTAAAGAAATCACATGAGAGCTTAACTGAACATCCCAGTGAAATGCTGAAACCTGCACCGTCCATATCTAGCATTAGTCAAACCAAAGGCATTAATGTCAAGGAGATACTGAAAAGTCTTGTGGCTGCCCCAGTTGAGATTGCTGAGTGTGGCCCTGAGCCTATTCCATATCCAGATCCAGCACTGAAGAGAGAAGCGCAAGCTATTCTTCCTATGCAGTTTCATTCCTTTGACAGGTATGTACCAAACTTCTTATCCACAGTGCTCTATCCATAGAAGGAATACTAAGCTCTGTTAATTTACAAAACAGTAGGAGAGTCTCAAGAACTTCTCATTTGTTACAAGACTGTCGAACTATTAGTCCCCAGGATTGAGCCTGGGATGAGGCATGATATGGTAAGTAGCACATTGCACTGGGAAATGGTGAATACAGCATCAGGTTTAATCTATCACTGAAGAATTATCACACATTGGGGAATCTGTTTTTCTCTTTTGCTTTTACCGTTCTCTATATGAAATGGATATGCTAACTCTCTAAAAAGTCTACTCTGACTTTCAAATGCTATTCTGTTATAAAATATTGTAATAACTATTGAAGATTAAATAACTTCTTTTAAGTAGCCACATTTAATTTTAATTTTTAAGTTGATCTTTTTTGAAAACTACAAAAAGGTTTATGATTGTTTCCCTGTAATAATTCTGCCATCATTATAAAAGGTTTATTTTGCCAGATATTTGAAAGTAAATATTTTCAAATGGCATTTTCTGACTTTAAACTACTTAGAACCTGGCCCATATATCTACATTTAAATATAAAATCATTCAAAGAATTTAGAAGCAACTGATTCCTTTTTCTAACCCAATATATACAATTAAATAATTCAGTGAATCAAAATAAAATGTTATAGCTATAAAGAATCCTTGAATTTACTATACTTTACAATTTAAATCAAGTGCAGCATCAGAAAAATATTGCAGGTGTTCACTAATTACCAGCAAGAGTGTTTGAGTTCTGGTTTTTACTTTATACTCTATACTTCCAATTATGTTTATGTGTTGATATGTAAACTAAAAAAGATATTGGTTTATTGTATGGATTAAATGTTTGTTATTGATGTTTAAAACATATCTTCATACCAAAAATTTGTGTGTGAGAGAGATGATTGGTAAGCAAGTTCTTCCAGCTTTAATGATAAAGATTTAGTTTAAGAATCAGTGTTTCTTAAGCTAAAATATCAAGATCAGTGTATAGGCAAACAGAATAATAAGTAACATTAATTTATTACTGAGTAGTTAGATGGTGTAATTTTCATCAATAATCATCATATAAAGATGTGTCATGTTAGATGTTTCTAAGAAGTGGCAAATTGTAAGACTCTGAAATGTAGAAAATGCTTTTCTGACAAGTCCTTATCAAATAATTGTTAACTCTGTGTTCTCATGTTTATTTATACAGTGATTATTCCTTCTGGTCTTCCACATTACATCTCTACTTCAATTGTCCAATATATGTTTACAGGATATGAGTGTATTTGTACCTATGATTTGTGTCACTCTATGCCTTCTATGTACACATAAGACTATCAGTGTCTATATACTAAATACCACAAATTAATAAGGTAATTGAAGTTGTCCAATTTAATTTTAAATTTTATCTTTAAATTTTGTCAAAATACAAATGAATAAATCTAGATAATTACTGAAATTTGAAGGAAAGAATTCAGTATAATTAAGCCAAAAAAAATGTTGTTGATTTGGATTTTTATTCATTTTTTTTCGTGAAAAATTACAACTGTCATCTGAATGGTCACTTTTCTTAGCTGCACAGCATTTAAACTTTTCAGAATATTGTTTTGAAACAGTAGGACTTTCTATTTGTTCCTGGTAACATTTATGCACAATGTAGTAGGAATGGAGTCATTATTCTAAATTGTGTAAGTAGAATGAAATAGAAGAGCACAAAGCATGTTTTTTTATGTTTTTATTCTCTTTAGGAAGAGTCTCCAGTGTAGTTAATATATGCAGTAGCTCAAGTACTAGCAAATGTAAATGATGAGGTGATATTGATGAAAGGAGGGATTGAGGTCTCAGGGGGCACTGATGAAGGATTGAACAGAAGCGGCCTTGCACTGCACGTAACTCAAGTCTGTCGTCTTCACTGCTCAAAGCCATAATGGGAGGTGGCAGTCTGAAATGAGTTGCCACGGCGAGCAGTATTATTTTTGAAATGCTTTCACACAAATCACTAGGCCCTGCATACAACTTAGTTTCATGCTTTAATGTCATCAGGAGGCACAAATTGGTGTGTCTAATTGTTTGCCACCTGCCAGCAAAATGAGCTGCCAGCCAGCCAGACGGGTTTGATTGTCTGTCAGCCATTCAATAGATCGAGAGTGACAACATCAAAAATTTAACTTTAAACTCTGAAGCTTTGAGCAGCTTTTCAGAGACATCATCCCCACAAGAACTCCTGGACTGCTGCATTTTCAATTATATTTCCAGTATATTGCTGACATTTACCTTATCTGTCTTAAGGTAGCTATAATTGCATTATGAGGTATATAAACATATTACCGAAACACTGACATCTAAAATCCAAGTTATGACATGTCTTTTAACAACAGATTGAATTCCTTGAAAAATGGGATCCAAGATGACAGCCTTTAGAATGAAAGTCCAGAAAGCTCCCAGTGTCAAACAGAGTTACCACAAGGCTTATTCTATACATAAAGTATTTTGCTTTTACTTTTAGTTGAAATAGCTGTAAACTCAGTTGCTGAACTCAAACTAGCATTATGTAGTTGTACTGGAAATCATCTGTGATATTTCTTATGTTAACCAGTTGTTTATTGGTCTGTTGTAGTCATTGCAGCAATGCATTTCTTATGCTTACTCCAGATTATAAACTAATTTGCTTAAACAAAACTGTAAAGACTAGAGTCCTGATCACTCATCTACAGTCATCACTCATTTTTCCACTTAGGATGGAGCATTGAAGAATTTTGGTGTTTTAGAGTTACAAAATTTTAATATGTAAATAACAACATCAAATTCTAGACATGCTTAGGTCTAAACTTATTTAGAATTTGGTATTTCTTCAAAATGTATGTGGAATTCTTTATGTGTTCTTATCTACATGTACAAAAACTATTGGTTTCATTTATTTCCTCATGGCGTTAGTACAGATTATAAAACATGTCTTTGATTACACTGAGTTACCAAAGGGTATATGTATTCGTATAAAAATATGGAATCCCCCAAACCAGTCTGCAGTAAGCACTGTGTGTAGAGATTGCTGGATTCTTACGATTGAGTGAAAACATTTAGGATGGTTTTGTTTCTAACAACAGAGTTTAGTGTTGTCATCTGGAAAGGGACACAGCAAGTTGCAGAATTCTCTACCAACACTACCTCTCTTGGGAGATTTACTAGTAGACCATAGTTTGTTAATAGTTCTAGTTAAGCTGTCACTAACTGCAAGTTAGCTTTTTTCCAAGTCTGCCAGTAAAGCTGTGTCCCACCCACCCCATTTTTAAATAAAATTAAACTCTGTAGTTCACATGCTTATCTTTGGAAGGCAAGAAATAAAGAAAACCATGGTTCTTTGTACATTTCTCTTGTTACTCTTCTTTTAGAAATTGTTATAAATTTAGCATATCATAGAAAGATTGCAACTGTATTGTTTCCTTAACTAACAGAGGCCAATATGGTTAAGATTATATAATTACATGTCATCCTTTCTTGTTTTTCAAACCTGTTTTGTGTTAAAATTTCTAGGTTTGATGTAGTTAGGCAAACTAGTAATGTATTTTTCCTTACTTTTTAATATTTTGCCTCCAAAGCATTTGCTTTTCTATAATAAGAACAACTCTGAAATAAAATATGTGGTTAAAATAAATAATGATAAATAATTTAGATTTCCCATTTTAAACAAAGTATAAGCCTAGTGTAGGTATATTCTCCCTTCATTAGATTGTTAACATTGGCTTTAGTGCAAAAGAATAAAAATAGAGGATATAATAAAGAAATATTCTTAAGCAGATCTTACTTATTTCTTTAGCCATAGATCTAAGGTTGTTTTTTTAAAAGTATAATTATTTGTGCTGGTGTTGTATTCCTACTTCTTTGTGTTTGTTGAATAATCTCTTTTGATTATACTATTTAAAAGAAAAAAGTAAATATATTGAAGGATAATTATGAACCTGCCAGCTTTTACGAGTTAAGTATTCCATTGTAATCTCTGATTTTATCCTGCCTGGAGTGGACTGGGTGTGATGGAGTTTTGACAATGTGACTGTACTCTGTGTTCTCTTTGTCTTTCCTGGCATCTACAGAGACAGTTTAAGTGAATTAAATAATGGATCTCTTTTCAGTAGGTAAATTAATGAAATAATTATTTAAAACATTTATTGGTATTCTCAAATATTTTATCAAGTAGAGAAGCATAATAGATGAAACATTAGAAACCCTGTCATGTCTAGTGAGATTCAGTAAACAGCTGCAATTCCTAAAGTATTTAGTGTATTATTTTCCCACTCAGTTCCTGTTTTTTACATAAGTGACTTTGGACAAAGCATGATAATCTGTGAATGAATAATGCTAGCAATTAATAGTTGTTCTCTATATAATCTGTTTTTTACTATTTACTCCCAATGCCCTCTCTGTTTTAGGGTGTCATTCACTTTGTTAGTTAGATCTTTGCATATTTATGCCAGAGACATTTTTCTATTTTACTGATATTTTTCTTTGACAGTTTGATAGATTTATATAATGCATTCTGATTACTCTGACCACCTATCCTCCTTTACCGCCCTCACATCCCTGTTAACCACTCACTCCTTACTGATCGCTTTCCCAGATTCAAGACTTTCGATTTTGTTTTGTGACCTATTTACTTTAACTAGACTGTGAGAGTATCAGAGCTCTCTGCTGGAGCCTGGTGGGATCACCACTGTGTACATAACTGAAGGCTGTGATGTCTCTGCTCCTTGAATCTGCCCCTGGGAAGTAATTCAGCAGTGAGGAGTAGGTCCCTGGCCCCATCCTCTACCTGTGCCATTTTTATGCAGACCCAGTGCTGTCATCATAGTTGCTGAGAGTTTGTGATTGCAATGGCTGTGTCACAGCCCTTCTTGTCTTCTGCTTCCATGTTTTTCTGCCCCGTCTTCCACAGTTTTCCCTGAGCCTTGGAGAGGATGAGACATATCTATATATTTATATGTCTTGTTTAGAGCTGAACACTCATTTGTCATTTATTCTTACAACCCTGTCCATCCATGAGTCTCTACATTTACTGTCAGCCACTGGATAGAGGCTCCTCTGATTAAAGCTGAAAGGAGT
The DNA here is from genome assembly GCF_949786415.1 of Peromyscus eremicus. Lineage (NCBI taxonomy): Eukaryota > Metazoa > Chordata > Mammalia > Rodentia > Cricetidae > Peromyscus > Peromyscus eremicus. Next base: position 1,549,940 of record NC_081421.1, read on the forward strand.
ATTTGTCTTCATATAAAACTAAATATTTAAAAGGTACTTTGACATTGTTCTAACTTAGCTAAACAACAGTCTTGCATTCTTCCCCAGGGCCTGTTACTTCCTGTGGGGTTTTGACTAGGTTTTCCAGTAAGTACCAGGTATGGATCCTCTTTGTGTCGAGGTAGTTGAATTTAGTCAGAGAGGAGTTATTTACCTTATAACAGTAGTGCCACTATTGCCCTAGTGAGCACATCTTGCCTGGCTGATTCATCTCATGGTTTGGAGTGTTCACAGGTAGATAAGACCATTGATACCTTTTGTCTCCCAGCAGTTTTGATAGCATCTACCAATACTGTAAAAGGAAGCCAGTAAAGAGGAAGAAGATTGCAGCTCAATTGCAGCATTTTATCATTCAGTGAATAAGGGTTTCTTTACCCTCACATGCACATTTGATTTCCTGATAATAGTCATTCTGACTAGGGTGAGATGGAATCTCAAGGTAGTTTTATTCTACATTTCAATGATGGCTAAAGATGTTGAACACTTTTAAAAGCTGTTTTTTCATCATTTGTGATATACTCTGTGATAGGGTCTTAACTAGTTCTTATGAGCAACCAAGAAGAATGGCAAGAGCCTGCATTATTTTAGAAATGCTTTGCACTAAGGAGATGAGGCAGGTGGATCTCTGAGTTCGAGGCCTGCCTGGTCTATAGAGTGAGTTCCAGGACAGCCAGGGCTACACAGAGAGACCCTGTCCCTGTCCCAGAAAAAAAAAGAGGAAGAAGAGGAGGAGGAGGAGGAGGAGGAGGAGGAGGAGGAGGAGGAGAGGAGAAGAAGAAGAAGAAGAAGAAGAAGAAGAAGAAGAAGAAGAAAAGAAGAAGAAGAAGAAGAAGAAGAAGAAGAAGAAGAAGAAGAAGAAGAAGAAGAAAGAAGAAGAAGAAGAAAAGAAAAAATGCTTTGTAGCTTTTGTACACAAGAGGGAGAATATTGGCATATGTTCTTTACCTGTGAATTTAAATTCTTTTTAGCTAAATAAAGTTCCTTTGTATATATGAACCATATTTTCATTATCCATCAGTTGGTGGTCGTATAGCCTGATTCCATTTCCTAGCTTTTGTGAAGAGTGACAGTGAACACTGATGAGTTACTGTCTCTGCAGGAGAATATTGAGTCTTTGGCATATATGCCCAGGAATGGAATAGCTGGGACAATTGACAGTTCTGTTTGTATCTTTTTGTGGAATCTTAATACTAAGTTCCATAGTCAATATTCAAGTCTGCACTTCTACTGACAGTAAATAAGATTACCCTCACATGCACATTTGATTTCCTGATAATAGTCATTCTGACTAGGGTGAGATAGAATCTCAAGGTACTTTTATTCTGCATTTCAATGATGGCTAAAGATGTTGGACACTTTTAAAAGCTGTTTTTTCATCATTTGTAATCATTTGAGAATTCCTTGTTTTTATCTGTAGACCATTTTTCGATAGATTGGTTTTCTTAAAAAAATTTTCCTTGTGTATTCTATTATTATCCTCTGATTGATGTATAGCTGGCAAAGATTTTCTCCCTTTCATTCAAAATAGCAAATGACCCAAGTAAAGTCTTTGTACTTCCCTCTGAAACACCGCAAACCAGGCCTCCATCATGTGCATTGCTCTCAATATTCTTAACTTCCATGCTCTCACAGAACATCCCACTGAGTTCTCAACACTCGGCAGCTTTTCTAGCCAAAGTTCCAACATCCTTCCACAATCCTCCCTCAGTAGGTCTGTCTCATTAATACCCATTAATAATCCTGGTACCAGTTTCTGTCTTTATCCATGATCTATTGCTGTGAAGATACATCATGATAACAGCAACTCTTACCTGCCAACGGCATGGCCAGGCCTGTCACAACAATACCCGACTCCTGTTACCAACTTGTCTTAGGGTTTCTATTGCTGCAATTAAAGACTGCAAAAAGCAAATTATGGAGGAAAGAAAGCTTATATTTCCATATCACAGTTCATCATGAAAGGAAATCAGGACAAAAACTCAAATAGGGCAGGAACCTGGAGGCAGGAGCTGATGCAGAGGCCATGGAGGGGAGCTGCATACTAGCTTGCTCAGCTTGATTTTTTATAGAACCCAGGTCACCTGCCCAAGGGTGGCTTCACCCACAATGGGCCAAGCCCACCTACATCAATCACCAATTAAGAAAATGCCCCCACAGGCTTGCCCACAGCCAGATCTTAGGGAGGCATTTATTCAGTTGGGGCTCCCTCCCTCCTGATACCTCCAACTTGTATCAAATTGACGCAGAACTAGCCAGGACACTCACATTCTATCAGTTGCCTTTTGGTTTGATTGTTTCCTTTTCTGTATAGAAGATTTTTGTTTCATGAGGTCTCGTTTATGAAGTCTTTTTCACATTATTAGTTCTACCAATCCATAAGCAAAAGAAATCTGTCTTCTAGTGATTTCTTCAGTTTCTTTCATCAGAGACTTAAAATTTTCATTGTAGAAGTCCTTCCTCTCCTTGGTTATGCTTACTCTGGGGCTTTTTTTTTATGGCTATTGTGAAATGGAATTGTTTCCCTGATTTTTTTTCTCAGTGTGTTTGTTATTGGTACAGAGAGTGAACATTGATTTCCTTATGTTAGTTTTGTTTCCTGACACTTTGTTGAAAATGTTATTTAATTTCTGGGAGCCGTCTGGGTGAGTCTTTATGGTCTCACATATAGAATCATATCAACAGCAAACATGAATTCTCTGAATTCTTTTCCTATTTGTATCTTTTTTCTTTTTCCTGTTTTACTGCTCTAGCCAAGATTTAGATCACTGTATTGAAGCTGGGTCAGGTCTCTACATGGGCTGGTCACTTCCTGCAGAGCCAGCAAGAAGACTAAGGTTGACAAGGAGTCCTGATGAAGGCAGGTGGGGGCTTGAGTTTCCTATGGGGAAATAAGGAAAGGCCCCTAACCAGAAGTAAGGTCATCATGGAGTGCAGAATAAAAAAGCATGCTGGGACCTAAGTAGCTTAAGGAGGAAAAATTAAAGGTATAGTTAGCTTAGGGTTCTGGGGAAAGTGGGTGGGTTTTAGGCAGCCTCTGGAGAAGTTAGAGAGCAATTACTGGGCAGAGTGTTGGCATAGCAGTCCTAGAAATATGAGAAGGGTTTTAGGAAAGATCTCTATCCAGCTTTGGAGTTGGAGAAGCACGGTAGGGATCTTAGGCACAAAAAATTCAGTATTGTGATCCTAGGCAAACAATGTGATCATGTTAACTAAAACAACTTGTTTTCAAAAATTCATGAAATTATTGATGAAGAAAAATACCTGGGAAATCAGTCAAACTCACTTTACTGTTAAAATCACTTGAATCTTTGTCACATGGTCATCTCAACAATTTGAGCATACCTGTCACTGGAATTTAGTTGATAAGTATTACAGAGATTTCTTGGTGCTGCTGGCCTTAACTTGATATTTTCAGATACATGGAAGTTTCATTTTATTACAGGTCTTTAGATGTTTTAAAAGTTACTACATGTTTTCCATATTTTTTTGGTCTTTTCAGGCTTCGTAAGACCTTGTTATCTTTATATCCTGTAAGTGTTTCTTTTAGATATGAGAATATTGTTGTTACTGTTAAACTATGAAGCCTCAAACTGCTCATAGGTTTTCACTTAGGAAGACAGTAAGGGAAGAATGTCACAGGATTATAGCTTCTTTCAGTCTGGGTACTATTGCTAAAGTAGACCTGACCTGCATCAGCACTTTTGAGGGTTCCATGGTAATATCAATAGCTAAAAGAGCAGTGATAATCTGTAATATGCAGGTGCCATTTCAAGCACTTTGACAGCAGCCTTATGCAGTACATACCATTGGGAGTCTCATTGTAACAGTGAAGAGAAATGCGGACTCACATGCTCCATTTCACATAGTTAGCAGTTGTCTGATCTAGACCTCTAACCTAGGTTAGAACACTTAGAGGTGTGCTCTCAGTCACGGTGCTTCACCAAACCCAATGGGGTCTGTGGGTGAACTTTTCTTTCCTGCCCACCAGTTTCCAAATAACCGACAAGGAGACTTATTAATTGTAAATGCTTCGCCAATAGATCAGGATGGTTACTAGCTAACTCTTATATTTTAAATTAACTCATATTTCTTATCTACCCTCTGCTACGTGGCAGTACCTTCTTTCAACACGGTATAATCATCTTGCTTCTCTCTGCTATTCTCATGACTCCTCAGATTCCACCCTCCTTCTTCCCAGCATTCTCTCTGCCCTGAAAATCCTGTCTAGCTGTTAGCCAATCAGCTTTTTATTAACAGTGAGAGCAACACATTTTCACAGTAAACAAAAGTATTATTCCACAGCATTTCTCCCTCTTTTTCTAAATAAAAAAGGAAGGTTTTAATTTTAACATAGTAAAATTATGTACAACAAAACAGTTATCAAGTAAGAATTATAGCTAAAATATTCAGTCCATTTGTATTTGGCAAAATCAGAGAAAATATTCTATTATCTATCTTTGTGAGTCTAAAGTTTCATATCTAATTTACCTTTCTATCATAACTAAGGAAAACTTTAAGTCTAATTATTTAGTCTTCAACTCCATCAAAGACCCCAGAAGGGTGAAATGGTACCTAATGACAGGGACATCTGGCTGCCTGGACAGTCACCCTGGTTCTTACATAACCTTGGGGCATCCAACTTTGGCCTGCAGGCCTAGTATCTGACAGATAATTTTGAGAAGCAGGAAGTTTTGAAAAACTGTCCTACCTTGTCTTGGCAAAGTTTGGTAGTCACCTTCTTTTGTGTCCTACTGGTCCAGTTTGGACAGTGTACTGTCAGCAATTGAGGCAAGGGCAGTTTCTTTGCCCAAATGGCTAGCTTTGGCCGTAAAGAAAGTAAATTTCATATGGGGTTTCTTCAATGCCCATCTTCTTTTTTGAAATAAATTGGTGCTGTCAGGAGCAGATATGTCTCACTGTCAAGAAAAGCTTTATGTTTTTAAAACATTTTAAATGCCATATTCTGTAGGTCTTTGAAGTGTCTGAAGACCATCTATCCATCCAAATATAAGTTTAACCTTGAAAACATACCTAATAAGACTACAAGTTTGATTATTATAGTTGACTAACTACTTATCTATATTTTGTAATGATACACTGTATTTTTAAATGAGCTATATAAGCACAATACCCCAAACAAGAGTAGAAACATACATACAGTATAAAAAAACTTTAAATTTGTATCAACTAAAAATCATATCAATGTAAAATATTTTGAGATTAATAGTTGTTTTTGGATTAAAGTAGATTAAAAAACCTACCCTTTTTTTCATCATATCTATATTATATCCCCCTTTTTCCTTCAGAAAGAAAGCCTTGAATGTAACTCCTTTGTTTAGCTTTTTTTCTGACTATGACCAATAATAACTTGTAACCAACCCCCCAAACAATGACAAACATCCATAATCCATTGAATAACCAAAATCCGCCCATACCCCATTTTTGAGGAACGTGGGTGTCGTTCTCTAGACTACTTCCTGTTGTCTGTGGGTACTAGTATCTTTGGGGGAACCTTGAAAATCAGGATAATTGTTAAGTCTTGACTGTCGTATCCTGTGAGGCTGCATCATCTCAGCCAGAATCCTTGAAGCTGTTTTGAATGCTGGATCACCTAGGCCATCTGTTTTATTGGTGTCTGGTCCACTTGCTCTGAAAATACAAAAACTTTTAAAAGTAACATACATACCTGGATTAATATAAGTATTGACTGTGCATTGTATACAAGTCAGTCAAAGATGATTATTTGTTTTATGATTGAACAGGTAAAATACACATCACATGTTTTATAGTTCTAGGTTTGTTTCTTAATGTCTGTAGCCAGGATTTCAGGGGGTCTTCACCAATCAAATCTGATTTACTTTAAACCCAGAATGAATCTTCAACTTCTCATTTCCTGTAGAAATAAAAGCATAACCTCTCTCCCAAAAGTAATATATATTTTGACTTCTATTTTGAAGTCAAGACATTTTAAATATATATATGTTGGTTTAATCCAGCAATTTTATAATCCAGTGTATCTTAGCAGCTGTTGTCTATTTATTAGCAATTAGAAAATCTAAAGACAACACAATAACATAGAATCCAGACTCTGTGTATTTTCCATCTTTATGTGGCGTACTATAATTTTTTGTTCTATTCCTTTTTAAGGACTTTATTTAAACTATTTTTTAATCTATGACTGTCTCTACACTTTCTCTCTTCTCTCCCAAACCTATGTGTATTTTTTAAACACACTGTAACCCATTTAAAGGTTTTATCAGTCTGGATCTGTTTTTACTGCATATTTGTAACCTTTTCTGTCTGCATAAGGAAACAAAACCCCAAACCAGCCATGCATTGTCCTGGTGGTGCTTGCACTGGCAGCTCAAGCTCACAGGCAGTGGCTGGGAGATGCCTCTCTGTACCACTGCCTGTGTGAGAGCTTGTGGGAACCTACCATGCAGCTTAGCTCATGGAGTGCTGGCAAGGCTCAGGCTGGCAGCTCAAGTACACAGGCAGTGGCTGGGAGACACATCTTGGCATTGTGGCCAGCATGAGAGACATGAGACTAGGAAGCCATTTCTTTCTCAAACTCTTTCAGGTTTTATGTAGATGTAGGTGACAAACGTTTGGGTGCCATTTTAAGCTGGACTTTTCTTTCCCGCCTGCCAATTCCCAAAATACTGACAGGGAAACTTAACATTAATTGTAAATGCTCAGCCAATAGCTAAGGCTGGTTACTAGCTAACTCTTACATTTTAAATTAACCCATGTTTCCTACGTACTCTGCCATGTGGTGGTGCCTTCTTTAAACACAGCACGATCATTCTCTCTGCTTTTCTCCTGACTTCTCAGACTCTGCCTTCCTTCTTCCCAGCATTCTCTTTGCCCTGAAAATCCTATCTAGCTATCAGCTTTCTATTAACAATGAGAATAACACATTTTCACAGTGTACAGAAGGATTATTCCACAGCAGGGGTCATTGAAGGGTTTCACAATGATTCAGGTTTTTTGTTTTATTTTGTTTTGCTTTTTTAAACCAGTAATCATTTGTGATTTTTGCATTTCATTGATAAACTTTCAATACAGAGTTTTCACAGTTATTTTTTGTGATATTTCTCCTAGAATATGCACAGGGTACAATGCTATTGATAAACGTTCCTACGTGCTATAAATAGTCTGTTATAGGAAGGTTTGCCCATATTTGATGATGATGACAATGATGTGTTATTCAGAAATATATGTTGTTATTTTTCATCTTACAGCACTGCCAACCATGTGTCCATGTTGTGTGTGTGTGTGTGTGTGTGTGTGTGTGTTAGAAGTTGATGTCAGTTATCTTCCTTAGTTGTTTTTTAATGGAGTTTTTGAGACAGGGTTTTTCACTGGTCTTGTGCTCACCAATTTGGTAAAACAGGTTGGTCAGCAACCCCTAGGAACCCTCCTATCTCTACCTCCCTGATGTTGGGCTTACAGAAGCATGTGGCCTTGCCTTGTTGTGCTGGGCTTTGTACACAGCTGCAGGGGGTTACAGTCAAGTCTTCATGCTGGCACAGCAAGCACTTTATCCACCTAGCCATCTCCTCTATGTTTCTTTATCAACAGGAATTTTTGAGAGATGCAGGAAAAACATGAAATAATTTTACTGATAAATTTCTTTCAAATTAAGAATTGTTTTGTTTTTGTTGGGATTCCAATGAAATGGTATGCTTCGTATTATTCTAAATCATAGAGAGAAGTTTTGATGATAAAACAAATGCATCAGTATTTTCTCTCTTTTTTGTTACCTTTATATGTTTGGAACTAGATACCATAGGTCCTGTAGGTAGGAAATTCTTTGAGTTTAGAGAGTGATAACAGTTGTTAATAGTTCTAAGGTATCTCATAATTGATCAAGTCATTCTAAATGTATCCTCATTTAAGCTCCCAAGTTAATATGTGAGCATTAACATCTTTATTAATGAGAAACTAGAACTAGAACCATATAGCTTGAAGATGTTCAGTTCAGCTCTCAGTTCTCTGTTATTCCATTGTGTATTCTTTTTATGATGTCATACTTCATCTTGGGAAAGTAAATGGAGACACTAGATAAGGGCACATCATAGGTGGATTAAGAAGACAATGTGTGTTTTTAATCATCAGAAAGTTGTGACTTGAAGAATGAACCTAAAGCATTTGACTTTGTTATCTTTAGAAAGAAGAAAAAGTATCCTGAGAGAGAAAGTGGAGATAATTTTTATGGCAAAATTAATATTATTTAAGATTATAATACCTTGGGATGGAGAGATTGCTCAGAGTTTAAGAGCACTGGCTGCTCTTCCAGAGGTCTTGAGTTCAATTCCCAGCAACCACATGGTGGCTCACAACCATCTATAATAAGATCTGGTGCCCTCTCCTGGATTGCAGGCAGAACACTATATATGTAATGAATGAATAAATCTTTTAAAAAAATTACAATACCTTTAGTCTCAAAAAAGTTATAAGAGCTCATTAAGAACAATAATTATTACAAGTTTAAATTTTCAACACTGAAATAGTTACTGAAGAAATTAACAAAAAAAAGGGTTTGTGTTATGGAAAGGTAAGAAGTTTGGACTTGAGAATGTGATGTTTATAGTTTCACTGAGTGTACTTCATCCATTAAAAGTACAAAGCAGGTTACAAGTACAGCTCTTCATTTTGTGGGAGTATTGCCACTACCCTGCTGAAAGAGAAACCATGTTTACCTTTATGAGTGTAAAAATGACAGCCTGACAAAGACAGTTCAGAAAAATAAGTATATAATAATAAATGGGCATATTAATAATAAAATGTACAGGCATTAAATGACAGCATACATTGAAGATTTTCATGCTGTCAGTCACTGTTTCTCATGCTTTGCATTTGAACTTAAATCATCTTGTGAATCTTTTTCTGTAAAATCAATCATAGTTGAGTGATGCTTGGGAGATATTTATGAAATAAAGTTTGAAGTGCTATAAATTTTGAGAAATAAGCCTTTACAGCAAGGAAATGTAGATACTGATTATATTTTGGAAATTAATATTTTAAAATTGAGCAATATCCACATATGTTTATCATGAGTTTAAGACTGTGAAGTTAGGATTTTTAAATGAAATTTATTTAAGTGTTGAATAAATATAAGAAAATAATGAATTTCTGTGTTACAAAATTAAGGCATGAAAGCTAAGTAGCACTTTAACTATATATGTGTGCTATAATATGAATTGTCTTGTGTTAGAGAAAACGATTTTAATGAGAGAACTAAAATACGAGTTTTTTATTCCCTTGGTGTGTTATCCTTGTTATCCTTCTCTTCATTTTTCAACATCATATTTTCTTTGGCAAATATTTCTTTTACATATATATATATATGTAAATTTTGACAGTTTTTAGAAAGTGGGGTGTGTGTGTATGTGTGTGCATGCCACCTGGAAATCTGAAGACTTTGGAGAGTCTGTTCTCTCCTTCCATCATGGAAGGAGATGTCTTGTTTCTGCTGGACTGTATAGCATGTGCAGGCTGACTAGGCAATGAGCTTCTGGGCAAATCTCCTGTCTCCACCTTCTATCTTACATCAGAAGTGATGGAATTAACAGGTGCTTCCTACCAGGTCTGGCTTCTTTACTTGGGTTCCAGGGGTCAGGTTCTCAGGTGTAGCACAAATCTTAAAATTCTTATTAATAAAAACAAACCTGGAGCCAGGTATTGGGGTGAATGCTGAAAGATCAGAGAGACAGAACACGCCACAGCTAACATCACCTTGCCAAGTTCTCTGCTGATCTTGTTTCCTCAGACTGGAAGCCTCTGAGTCCTTATCCAAATGGATCTCAGCTGTACTGCTCCTCAAAAGCCTAAAAGCCTAACAGACTCTAGTTCCTGGTCCTCACGCCTTATATACCTTTCTTCTTCCTGCCATCACTTCCTGGGATTAAAGGCGTGTGTCACCATGCCTGGCTGTTTCCAGTGTGGCTTTGAACTCACAGAGATCCAGACAGATCTCTGCCTCCGGAATGCTAGGATTAAAGACGTGTACTACCACTGCCTAAACCTATGTTTAATATAGTGGCTGTTCTGTTCTCTGACCCACAGATAAGTTTATTGGGGTGCACAATATATTGCGGGACACAATATCACCACACTCAGGTGCCAATTTTATGGCCATTTTACATGCATGATGGTATAATAAGGAAGTGGACATTTTGTATACATTTTATTGCAAGATTATTTGTTAATCATGTGCAAAATATATTGACCTAAGCACTTGTTTCTCTGATTTATGGTTATTTTTCATTTGTCATTTTAAGAAAGATTTACAAACTCCCAGAGTCTACTCTAGTGTTTACCAAATAAACAGTTAATGTCATAAACTTCCCAGTGTTTGCTTAAGTATTCCTTTTATCAGTGATGTTAGGTTTGCAAGTTAACAGTGTAGAGGGTTAGGGAAGGAGAGGAAAGAGCTGAGGGAAGGGAACTTAGCTGGACTACACTGTTGGCTTTGTGTATCTGTTGTGCATCATGGGAACAGGCTTTATCTCAAGCCTTCTGTGTTGTTTTCTGTCTTTCTCTACAGGAGTGTGGTGGTGCCTGTAAAGAAACCACCTCCAGGTAGTCTAGCTGTCACTACTGTGGGAGCCACCGCTGCAGGAAGTGGGCTGCCAACAGGCAGTACCTCAAGTATATTTGCTGCCCCTGGAGCTACACCAAAAAGTATGATTAACACGACAGGTATCGTCCTTATAGACTTTTGTGAAGCTTCATCCTTTTTTCTCCGTTTGCTGTATCTTCATTTTCCCATTTGTTCTCAACAACTAAAAAGCCCAGATCATTTAGAGTTAGCTTAGTTTTTAGTGTGCTGCAACAACTTCTCACAACTTGTTGCTGGTTCTAGGACACAGACACAGTGATCATTTCAGGAGACAGTACTGGTTTTTGTTTTGAGTTTTCTCAAAACATCATAATCTACTTTCAAGGTACAGTCAGAGTATTGGAATACATTTGGGGAGCAAAAGCTGATTTAGATACTAGAGAGTGACAGGAAAAAAACTTATGAAGCATGTGAAGGTGCATCAAACATGTTAGTGCTAGAAAATGGATTTTTTGGATTGAACCCTAAGGTGTATCCTTTGCTAAATCCTTCAAGGAAAGGCAGAAATCTCTAAGAACCTTGATGATATGCAAGAGCCTCAACTTCGTAAACAGAGCATATGAATACGGACCATTGCCTCACACTGAATTAATTTATATTCTTAGGTTATAACTGTATCCAATTCATTGTCCGGCTATTTCCTATGATTCTAGAAATCAAAAATTCCAATTTAAATTCTGACTAAAATCAATCTCTCTCCTCTCTCTCTCTGCCTGTCTTTGTCTCTCTCTCTCTCTCTCTCTCTCTCTTTCTCTCAAATTTCCAGAAATGTTCCTGTTGATTATTAGCTAAATAAATCCTTACCCAAATCTTTGTGATTCCATTTTAGGTATTTATACAACGCAAGATGATCCCTGACTTTCCTTCCCTGACTATAGTAGTCTTCTGTTCTCCAAACTGTATAGCCTTGAACTTTTCCATTTATTATCATTACTTAGATTCTTCCCATTTCTATTGATTTTGTAGCTCCTTTTTGTGCTTTCTGTATCTATCTTGTTTATCATGCCACCTGAGTCTGACATATCATGAGCCACACATTTATGGGTGTAGTAAGTAGAACACTCTCTTAAGCATATATACTTGTCTCAATCATTGAGCAGCATTAATGGCACTTTAAAATTTGTAAGTTTATTTTTTCGGTTTTAAAAATATAACAGTATAGTAGAATCTGTACTTAGTGATGTCTAGTAAATAAAGTCCTTATTTTTCTTATGACTGCAGTAAAATGAAAAGATTAAATCACCTTTTGTCTTTGTACAAGACAAGTTATGCTTTCTTGTAATTTTGTTTTAAAAATTAATGATATATAACAGTATAAGTTTTTGATAGTATAAAATATATATTACAGTAAAAATTAAAACTAAGCAATAAACTTCCTCCTTAATACTTGATCATATATAGAGAGATATAAATGTGAGCAAGCATTTATGCTGGGCACTAGTATACAGTTTAGATATTGGCACATGGCACTGTACAGCTGTTATAGTGGAAATTCAGTGAGCAGCTCATTTTGTTGGAATTAGCATAAGATATAATACTTAGGAACACTAGATGTCCCTCACTTCCTTTGATGTACTCACATGACATATTATAGAAAAATCTCTAAAATGACATTTTCATATCATTGAGGAGAACTAATTATTTTAAAATCAGGTACTGTTGTACTCAGGATAGGACCTCCGAAGCAATCATTTTATCAAAGTCAGAATTTAATGCTGCAAAATGACAAAATTATGCTCCCAGTGCTCTGAAAATTATGCCTTAGATCATGAGGTCTAAGAAAATTACAACATAGCAATAAATATGGGGACAAAATTTTCACATTTAAATTTGCATTGTTTTATTAGCCTTATTTAATCTAGATTTTTCATCTGTTGATGTCTTTCATTTATACCCATTTGTAGCATGTAATTTTGTTAGATTAACATAAGTTAACTGGATTTTAATGTAATATCCATTACTTAAAACCATGGAATTTATTAGTATACTAATGACCAAATAAATTTTAATTGTCAAATTCTTGTTAAAAATTCTGATGAGTTGTTCTTTGAAAATCAAATAGAAATGAAGTAATAAAGTTATTTTTTTTAAATAAATTTATATTTAAAACTAAAATTATTATTTTGGGAACAGGTGCTGTGGATTCAGGGTCCTCCTCCTCTTCCTCCTCTTCTAGTTTTGTGAATGGTGCTACCAGCAAAAATCTTCCAGCTGTACAAACTGTAGCCCCAATGCCAGAGGATTCAGCTGAGAACATGAGGTATGCATAGTGATTCGTTACTTTTACCAGTTTTACTCTCCCTTTGTAAGACACAGTGAAATATTCGGTGGTAGGTACACATACGGTAAACATTCTTGGGAATGTCAGTTAGGTACATATTCTTAATATATTTGGTTTTGCCTAACCATGGTACTTGGGGAAATTACTAAAAGTCAGTGTTATATTTTCAAATGCAATTTGAAGGGTCTTGATTAAAAAGGCTTACAGAGATTTTAATTCTTTGTAGTATAGCACATTATCATTTCCAATAATCATTCAAATGTGTAAAGATACAGTAGAAATTGATCATCTCTGAGTGATAGCACTTTAAACTATTAGCTTTGAAAATAAGTCTCTGTAATTTTATGTAATATGTATCATTGGACCTCAAATAGCCAACACTTATTTTGTTTATTGTGGTAAGTGATGACTCATAGAATGTACTGCCCCTCATTATGAAGTTTATAAACATTTATAATTTTCCAGTTTTTATCTATTTCAAATAATGCTTTTATGTAAATGACAGTATGGGTATCTATTATTGTCTGAGTATGTGCTGTGCTACTGTGCATTATCTGTTAGGCAAATAAAAGATTATAGTGGAATTGCTGCCTAGTCTTTTTGTGTACTATGACTAGACTATGCCAAGTGAATTTTCTGTGCATTTGTCAGAATTTACCGGACTTGGTAGCTGAAAATAGAACGCCAGTTCACTCTCATCTTGGCCATTTTGCAGGGTTTTTTTTTGTCGTTTTCATTATCAATATGGCCTGTTTGGAAGAATAGAAGATATATATTTAGTGAAATTCACAGTACCATTTTTGATGTGGTTGCCTCTTGTGTTGTATAAGTATTTGCTTACATTTCCCCACTCTTTCTATTGAGTTTTGTAACCAGCTGGAATGGCTCTTTGACAAAAAACAGGGATAAGAAGAAGGCCATCCCTCATTCGAAGACTTCTTTGTACCATGATTCTCCACTTCTGTCACCAGTTATGTCCTTATATTCTTGTTTTGAGTTTGACCCTCAGTTCTGCTCTAGCTGCACACCTTCTACACAGCTGACAAAATTATCTTCAGGTTTAATAACGACAGTAAGGGCCTTGAGGGAGGCCTTTGGGTCAGAGTTCTCCCTGCTCTGTACTCTCTTAGAACTTTAGAATCAGAGTTAAAACACCAGCTGTGTGAAATAAGTGTGCATTTTCCCATAGAATGGAGTCTTCTGAGACCGTTCTGCAGTGTGCTGGACCTTTAGTTCTCTTTCCAGGTTTTCATTTCCACACTGAACATCAAATACTCCTTTCAGAATTTTAGTTTTTCTTAAACTAATGGTTCTTAGCAATGATTCTTATTTTGCTTTGGATAAATCTTAGTATGTTTCTGATTTTATTCAGTTTTAAGGAGTTTAATAATTTGTGTCTATATTTTTCTCAAGTTAATTTTCATTTCAACTTTATTGAGATCATTTGTTTATGTTGCTGAAACTCAATAAAAATGATCAGAATGCACATTTTAATGAGTTTTTTGTAGTTTATAGTGTGGTAAAACCACATGGCAAATTAGGATGAAAGAAAATATACTTATCACCTCAGAAATTTCCACATTTCTACATGTAATTTACTCCATACCTGTGATCAGTAAACACTTAGGTGCTTTTCAGCTTTACATTTTAGATGATATATTCAAAGGTTTTAAAAGAATGAGATCATATGATATGTACTGGTTTTTGTCCTTCTTTCACTTGGCTTATTGATTTGTTGGTTCATTTATCTCTTTGTTTTTGACTGTTCTTTTCCTATGTAGTACTAAGTATTATTCCATTTTGTGACTCACAATTAATTTATATGTTTACTCATTGATAGACCTTGTAGTTTTTCCAATTTTGGCATGTTACAAATAGTGATTTAGAAAATCCTAAGTCTTGGGATTCCTAATACATTTCTTTTTATTTCTGTTGAGTAAACAATTAAGAATAAAATCACTGTTAGGATAGTAAGTAAATGCTTAAGATTATGAGAAAATGCTGAGCCATTTTGCCAAGTAGCTGTCATTGCACTTTCTGGGGCGATGTATGAAACAGTCCGTGCTTAACATTTGCCTGTACTTGCTGTTGTCACATTTTATAATGGTGGGATAATTAGATCTTTTTGGTTTATTGTTACCTGCTAAGTGGTTTTGCCTGTGTTTATGGGTCATTGAACTCTTTTCATTTGTCTTAAAATGAATTTTTTCTTATAATATGTAGGAGTTACTAGTTTACTCTTCATAGACGTCCTTTGTCAGCTACAGGCATTCCATTGCCTCATTCTATAGACTGTTAAGAGCAAGAACTTTCTAATTTCTGTGAAGTTCGTTGCCTCAAATAGTCATTTCTTTTGTGATTTATGACATCCATAGTAACTAAGTTATCTTTATCAACTCCCATTGTCCTGTACTCTTACTTTACCCCCTAAAAGTCTTTTATCTTCCCCCCTAATGGCTAGGTCCCTGATCTATTTGATGTAGTTTTAGATAAACAGCTGGATAAACTTTGAGATTTGCTCTTAGGTACAGTGGTTCAAAATTTGTTTCATCTGTTTCTTAAACAAAATGATGATATTTACATTATGGCTGTATTGATCCTGTAGGCTTGTGGAGCATTATTAGTATCTACCACTGACTATTAATTATTAATGTTCATCAGTGCTGTCCATCATGCATTGATATCTTGTGGTGTTTATTGTAACAGTCTTGAACTTTGTAATGTGCCTTTAAAAACAGCTTCCATGTCTTTGATGGTGTTCTGAGTTAGGATTTCTCTTTTTCTTCCTTCTAGTACTTGTGTTGGGTTAATGGAGTTTTCTTTTTCTTTCTCCCAGCTTCTCTCCATTGTTGATTTGTTTCCTTCAGTTTTAAATACTTAAGGTTTTTATGTTGGAGTTTTAAACTAGCGCAGTTGTGTAATATTATTTTCTTATAATAGTTCACAGTGGCCTGTTCTTGCAACCTTTGTTCATCGTGCATCTTACTTGTAATAGTTTGGTGGAGCTAAATTGTTGCAAAGAGGTATAGCACTTACCAAGCATGCATTCTGCTGTGGGATTCAATCCCCAACAAACAAATAAAATGAAATTAAAATAGATAGATGAATCAAAAGGAGCAACATGTTGCTATTGTTTTGTCCAAGACAGTCAGTTTACCCGTATTTATTATTTCTAGCACTCTTAATTTACACAAATCTAGGGTTTTGTCAGGAATTATTCTCTGTACTGAAAGAACTTCCTCAAACAGTTCAAGCTAGCTTCAGATAGTTCCTCAACATTTGTTGTGTGGAAAAGCCCCCAGTTTTACTTTCATTGCCTAATGATTTTCTGACAGATACAGATTTGTTGACTTTTATGTTTTGGAAATGGATTTGAAACACACTTTATTTCATGTCTTCAGACTTGCAGGGTTATTCTGAAGAGAATGCCATTGTTTGTTCTGTGAAGTGAGCCTTTAGTCTATGCTTTCCTCAGATTTCTTATTATCTTCATTGTAATATTTTATTATGACAAATTTGGGTTATTTACTATTAAAATTCTACAAGGTGTTTTATGTCTCTGGGGTGTGTGCTTTTAGTAACTTTTACTGTTTGGGAAATGTTCTTAACTGATGATCGTTTATTTCTTTTACTGTGTCTTTCATTTCCTTTTTTTGTGTTGTGGCCACATCAAATTTGCAGAAATGTAGTACTCTGTAACAACATTTGTTTATTAATTCCCTCAGTTCTACAGGCTTCAAGTCTAACTTACTCAGACTGGCCTCATAGCTGGACCACATTCTTATGTAGACTGGGATCTACTTCCAGATTATCTGAGGCTGTAAACAAATCCAACTTTTATCAGATAGGACTCATGGACCTGTTACTTTCCTTGTTGTCTGTCCAGGCTGTACTTGGCACTCAGCATTTTCCCTTTTCCCTGCATGTGGCTTGCTATACTCAGAACCAGTAGAATGTGTCAGGTGCTTCTCATTCTGGACTGCTGTTGTTCCTCTTCTGACTCCTCTGTCCTGTCTTCTTCCTTCTCGGTGCTTCTTCTGGAACCACAGAGGTGTCCAATAGTCCATGTGTTTAGAGTGAGCACACCTACAGGGTACTCTCCCTGTCTTAGTGTACATACTCTTAATTTGACTTGCAAAGACACTTTTGACATGATACATGTCCTATCTGTAGGTTCCAGAGGCTGTGGTTCAGGTATCTTTGGACACATTATTTAGCAACACCATAAGAAATTAGCTCTTACTGTCCCAAAGCTCTTGAATTCCTATGTGATAAAATACTTAAAATCATATCTTTTAATTGTTAAAAATGTGGTGTGTGTGTATTGCTTTATTATTAACTAAAATCATCATATTATGTAATTAGAACTTAACACTTTTTAATTGTAATGCTGTATCCCTTGAATAAATTCTCCTATCCTCTCTCTTCTTCCCCTGTCTCTAGCCTGTGTAACCATATTCAGCTCACAATTTCAGTAAGACTGAGTTCTTTAGATTCTTCATGTGTGAGGTCATACAGTATTTATTCTGAACATGATTTATCTCATGTTGCACATTGTCTTGCAAGCCTATCCATGTTTGTTGCAGAAGACAGGTAGTGACAGAATAGTACATATTGTACATGTGGTCTGTATACCACCCCTTTCGTATACATTCACCTATTGACAGACACTTAGGTTAGTTTTACATGGCTTTTGTCAACAGTACTACAGGTAGCATGAAAGTGTTTAAAGTCACTGATTCTTCACCTGGTTTACTTGACTCTGTTGATTCATCTGATGAAAGCATAGTGTCTCTTTTAACTATATTCTTCATTTCTACCATTGTTTGAGATTTACATACTTTTGCTTCTTTTGTAATACTCCTTTGCTGATACATGTTGGCTGTCTTGCCACGTCTTAATTCTTACAGATGGTAAGTAGTGCTTGCTTTAAATTCCTAGATAGTTCTAGAATCAGATTTGGTTATGATCCTGGTTCTATTAGCTTATCTCTGTTTTGTTTTTTTCTGCTGCTTTGAATACATTGTAATTTTGGTTGAAAATGAAATTGTGGATATGATGCTGGCATCTTAGTAGCATTGATGCCTGAAATGTGCCCTGTTCTACTTGTGCCAGGTTTTTAGTGTCAGAAGCCAAGTCATCCTAGTTTAGAGATTAGCAGAATTTTCTTTTGGTTTTGGTTATTCTCTGTGAACTGTAACTCTCTGACCCTTTCAGTCTTTTCTTTTTACTTGAATGGGTGCTGTTTTGTCAACTGTTCTCAGTCTTCTTCCCTCTTTGTAGGCTGCTTGGGTGTTGTCTTTCAGAGAGGCTCAGTACTCTGAACCTCTTCTACAGTCATAGACTGCTAGTCTTTCACTGAGTGCTTGCGTGCCCAGTGTTCAGGGGCCTGGGCTTCTTGTTGTCCTTGTTCAGACTCAGTTCTCAGTCATGGGCAGATAGAGAATCTCACATGGATTCTAACTACTCAGTGATGGAATCTCGAAATATTGAGGTCTCAAGATGCTTTCTTACCCCATCCCAGGTGCAGTGAATTTCCCTGTTCTGGCTCTAGCAATGTTTAGGCTTTCTTTTGTATCATGAATTGGAAGGATTGCCAGCTTTCCCACAGCCTCCATGAGACTGTTACCCTGTCATATGGAGGAGATGGAGAACAATTCCAAGCTGTGCTTTGTGCCTTCTTGCTACAGTTATTGGAACATCTCAGCTTACAGAGGCAAAGGAAGTTTTTCCCATCTTGTACATTCTATCCAGTCTTGTCTTATCTATTGGTGAGGCTTATAGAAAACGGTTTGAAATTAACTTTAGGATCCTGCTGTGTTTACCACTCTGAGAATTTTACTCTCCCATGTTATAATGCTATCACTTCAACTTCAGAAATTTCAAATGTTAGCTGAAATGTTATGAACACCTCACATAGTGCCTTATGTTTCTTCTTCCTCAGCTTTCACCAGCAAAGCAAGTTCCTGTATCTTTTTCCTGTTGAGAAGTTCTTGTTTTTGATTTCAGGTTCAAGGCTAGTTGCTACCTGGTAGAGTTTATATGCTCTTGTGTCAGAATAGGATTTTGTCTATTGTGTGGCTTTCTGTGTAGTTATTTCC
This sequence comes from Peromyscus eremicus, assembly GCF_949786415.1. NCBI lineage: Eukaryota > Metazoa > Chordata > Mammalia > Rodentia > Cricetidae > Peromyscus > Peromyscus eremicus. The sequence goes on from NC_081421.1 coordinate 1,568,988, forward strand.
TATGCATGCTACTCTGGGTTTCTCCATCACAAATAGATGTCCTTTATTTCTCCTTAAGTAGTCAAGTTATTTGTTGATTTTTTAACTTACATTTTACAAAATTGCCTATGAACTGAGTGTTATTCTAAAAGCATACTAAATTACTACCTCAGGAAGGAGCTTCATAAGCAAAGTAGGGCATATGTCTGGCTTACTGGGGAATGTTCTGGATAAGACCACCTATAAAGGCTTGGAGAGTGAGAATTAGTCTACAAGAAAAGTGAAACAATTTCAGCACACTGCTTGGGAAAGAGCCAGCACTGCAGTAGCCTCAAGAGAGATGACATCTTCAGTCAAATCAAGGCTCGGTCTCTTTACCTTTCACTCAACAGCATTGGGTGTGGCCTTGGGTGAAGCAGCTTCCCTTCTGGGGGCACTCTACAGCCCTGCTCAGAGCTCTGCCAGAAGAAGAGTCACTTAAACAGCTCCTGTGATGTTACTGTCTGGGAATAACTTTATTTTTAGGACGTTTTATTATAATTTGTGTATCAGTGATTTAAAGCACAAATATCCTGGCCCTTTATGTTACTGGGCTTGAGTCTCAGTCAATGGTTTATTTTCTTGGCTTTATATCTTTGTCTCACTATAGGGAAATTTGATGATATTTTGTTCAACTAGTTGACTTGAAAAGAGGAATTGCTGCATTTCCATGTTCAGTTATTTCCTTTCCATCTACCAAACATCCAATTAACAATTTCCAAAAATGCACTCCGCAAACTTTTATAATTATTTAAATACATCCCTAACAGGCATCATGTTTCTTAAAACATGAAAAATATTTACTTAGAATTTAGTTTATATTATAAAGTAATAAACTTCTTATATGGAAGAATTCTGTTCAGCCTCAAATTTCTTAATCTCATGTAATTCTATCTACTTTCTTAATGTGTACATTGTGCTCTTAAAATACATATTATTCTGTTTGGAAGAAATCAGGAGAAATGTCAGCTTTCTATTTTATAAGATTGTGGAAAAATAAAATAAGCACACATTTCTTTTTTATAGCATGTTGTTTTGCTTAGTGGTAGCAACCCTAGAAACTTACAGCTTAAAAACTGTTTGACTGTATGTTACTGATTCTGAAATTTCTGATCTGTTTACCCATCAGCTCTCTAGTATGCTTACTCATGTTTCACAGCAGTAATTGAATGAAAGCCTGATAAACTGTTTAAAGGCAGGGCTTGTCAGTTCCTAGTCATAACATGTAGCTGATTAAACAACCTTGGATGGCTTTTCTACCATAATACACTCTCTCTATGTATTTTCTTAAACAAACCATTTCATTTACCTATGTCTACATTCCCTAATTCATATAGGAACATTTAATTGGATAAGTGTTTCTACCACGGAATTTCCTAATTAAATTATTTTCTATCTGCTGTATCTTCTAGGTACTTTACATAATACAGTTACTTACGTTAGCTTTAGATTCTGTTGTTATAACTGCCCATTCCTTTTTTATTTTAAGAAATGAATACATTTAAGAATTTTACAAAACAAAATTATTAGTTTTTCTTTATGAAATCATGCGAAGTAACTACAATACTATAAAAGAATTGACATTGAGAGTAAATCAAGATTATAATTTTATGAAGTAGCACAATTATAATAATGGAATTTAATAATATGTATAATGTCCAAAATGAGTGTGGATAATCACAAGTTTTCTAGGAATAGAAAACATAGCATGTTTCTATGCACTTTTTCATAAATCTTCCCCATTCTCCTGACATTCTTCTTACAACCACCATGACCTTGGATATGGCTTGAGGTCAAATCTTTGTTCAGAAACATTTAATAAGTATTGTAGCCACAGGTTTTTAGACACTGCTTTCTCCCACAGCTTAATTGTGTTATATTTATATAAAATCCTTAGAATTTACTGAGACTTTTAAAATACATGTAAAAGGAAGTACCAGGTTGGTGTAGTGATACACACCTTTGATCCCAGCACTTTGGAGATAAAGGCAAACAGCTCTCTGTGAGTTCAAGGCCAGCCTGGTCTACAGGACAGCCAGAGGTACATAGTGGGACCCTATATCAAAAGAAAAAGGAAAAAGAAAAGAAAAGAAAGTACCTAATTGTGGTTTTTAAAAAACAACAACATTATTAAGTACTTGTACTGCAGGCCACATTGTTTTATTATTAGATTTCACATGTATAGACTCTCATCCAAAGCATCATTACCTCATTTGGAGGTTTTATTGTCTTCTCTTTAACAATAACAAAATTATTGTTAAAATGGTTGATAAATAGCTTCAGTCACGGGCATTATTTTCTATATGGAAATCAGTGGTGCTCTTTCTTAAGAGTTTTTGCTCACTATCCAGAAAAGAAGCCAAGTTCAAAGGAGCCACTGATCTAGCCTCATGAGCATCTCTAGTGTTTAGTTCAAGTAAAGAATGGAGTAAGGAGAGTGAAGTCAGAGACTTAAACAGTTTGGATTCCAGCCCGGGGTGTGTTCTCTATTCAGGGCGAGCACTTCCCTAAGCATTAAGAAGTTGCTAAAGTGTAGTTGGAAGACTGGGGTGCCATTTCTGTAGTCACTGCACTTTTGTATTCTGTGCGCCAAAAGAATGGGGTTTTTGTAAATGAAGTAAATGCTCACAAAACCTGAAAAAGTACTAGTATTCCTCCTAAAGTAAATAAAGCATGCTGCTATTTCTTGCACAGTAATTTGCTTAAAAGTATTCTTCATTTTTTTTCTGCCTGCTCTATGGTGTTTGTTTCTTTCTGGTCTTCTGCTGTTAGCTCAGTCTGACCTAGGACTTGCCGTTCTCTGTCCCCATCCCCCGTGTTCAGATGTGCACACCATGCCCAGCAGTTCCTTTTACTTTGTCTTTGAGAGAAACATCTATTTATAGGACTGGAAGGCATGGAGTTCCCTTGGTTTATCATTTCTTTATTACATGTTAAGAGATAGTTTTCTCATGCACACCATGGTATTGCAACAGTTTATACTGTGCTTTTCTCCAAGAAGAAAAGGAAACATTAGAAGAGAAGTGCAGGCCCAGCATAACATGCCTTTTTGTGTGGAAGGATTCAAGTCTTTCTTTGCCAAGAAATAAAGGGACTCTAAAGATGAATTTTATTTCCGTTCCACTTATTTTGATAAATTATATATGGATGAATACATATTTTACCCTCCTTTGAAAACGCACTTGGAGTAATGTGTAAATATCAACATCAGCAGTCACCTGTCAGTTTCTTCAGTGTAGAAAGGAATACAAATACTTTTCCACTTAGAATGTTATGTGCTATATGGTGAGGAAATCTAGCAATATGATTTGATGATGGATATAAACCTCCAGAGTCTTGAATTTTCATATTTCTGTGTGCTCACTCACTCATAAATAAATATCAGTGCTTCTTTTAGAAATCAGCTTTAGAAAATATTAATAATTATCTGGATCTATCTCATTTCTATAGTTGTAATCCCTACTTATGCTTTCATAGTAGATGGAATTACTTTATCTGGAAGCTATGGACATGATTCTTCTGATGAAAAGGATTTGGTGAAATAGAAGATGAAAAAAAAGCTCTATTTATAGTTATAAAAAGTCAAGAGAAAATCTATTGTGATGGTGAGAATTCGAGCCTTTAGGTAGTCTTAACTCTCCAGCTTTTGTGTTAGCATTCCTTAGCATCAGCTTCTCTCTAGAGCAGTCAGTGTCAGAATGGTCCCAGATTGGCATCAGCATCACCTGAGACTTGCATGTACACTCTCATTTACAGCTCTGTATGCTCATTTACAGCTCTGTATGGGTGGCTGGGCAGTCTGTGTTTAGCAGGCTCTGCTGTGATTCTGCCTCACCCCACAGCTACAGGGCTGGTTTGAAATAGACGCATCACTGTTAACATCTTACTCCATATCTTCTGTGTGAGCAATGAACTCATCTAACCTTATATTGATTTTGTTGTTGTTGTTCAGTGTATCAGAGTCATATTTCACAATAATACATATGAGTGGGTTTTATTCAAAATATGACAAGATTAACATTACTGACATCTCACTATGTACTGGATGCTTTTCTTCTCAGATTTTGTGGCTTAGATGATTAATCTCCACTGGGAAAATGTTAGGATCATCGTTCTTCAAGCAGGCAAAGCTGATGTTCATAACATCACATGACTTATTCTGTAGCAGAGCCCGTATTCCCATTTAAGCAGTCTTTCTCACCACTAACTTCTATGAGACATAAATCTATGGCCAAAATATTAACCTGCCTATGTAAAAATACTTTCCTCCCCCATTTTTCTTTTACTTATAACATATACCTGCAAGGCAACTACTTAAAATGCAATCCTGAGTAATACAAATATTATTTTACTCTGACAAAGCAAGTCATCTGACTTCCAGTTACCTCTTTAGTTGTCCAGCTTTACAGGAAATGCTTTTTGCTAACAGGAGTTTAAATTCTTTGTAACTGCTATAGTGAACACGCAGTAGGCCTGAAAGCCGTTGTCGCTGATGATGTGTGGAGATATTGAAGAACTCATTTTTTTTCCTGACATTCCTAGATCTGGCCAGTGCCTTTGGCCCCTTTGGGTGCAGGACTCGGGCTCTTTTGTAGTTGTTCTCATTCAACTTCAGTCTACAGAGTAGACACCAGACTCTGCAACACTGTGTCCCTCCCAGATTTCCATATAAAGCTTCCTATTTACCATGGGCTCAGACTGGACTTTTACTGTGACTTGTAAATATTTTAATTTAGAACTAAAGTTTATTTGGCATTTATATTGAACTATATTTACTAGTCTTTATGTCTTAATTTCAACAGCATCACTGCAAAACTTGAAAGAGCTTTAGAAAAAGTTGCTCCTCTTCTTCGCGAAATTTTTGTAGACTTTGCCCCATTCCTATCTCGTACACTTCTGGGCAGTCATGGACAAGAGCTATTGATAGAAGGTATGATTTCTCTATATATTCTACATATTTTACTTTCATGAAATGTACCTGTTAATCATGGCATAGCTTGTGCATTTAAAAAGATATATATTGCCAAAAGAATTTAAAGATACCATAGCTGCAGATTCTCATGAGACTTTGTGTGTATGCTTTCTCTTTACTCATTTTAAAGTGCCACTTTGCAAAGTCAATGCCAATGACAGAATTCCAAATGAGGAACTTTGAAAGGTCTTACAATGGACAGTAGTGACTCTTCTATCTCAGTCTTATTAGTGACACTGTACATCCTTCCACTGGGACAGCATTTATTAAGCATTGGTCTCTTAACATTCCCTGCTGTTCTGAGAGTCATGATTCTTCAAATGACTTTTCTTATCCGTATGATGTTTTCAATGTAAGAAGCTGTAACCAGGAAGTCAGTAAAAACATTGAGAAATACTGATGGGCATTTGATGAAGCTGTTGTCTCCTCCTCAACAGCAGCTCAAGTCAAGTAGTGAATGGTGAAGATTTAATTTGTATACCTGTAGTAGGAGAGGAGCTTTGAAAATTACAGCTAAACAAAGCTTTATTTCATTTAAGCATTTCAGTTTATGACTGTTACTGAGCTTCAGAAAGGGTAAGATCAGTATCAGGATGGCCCTGCAAGTAAAAGGGGTTCTTTATACCCTTTTAGTGGCCTTTGGATTTAGTGCTTGTGGCTTCCACTTCAGCTTACTGGAGAAGCAGGGGGTGTTTTCCTGTTTGTTCTGACATTGTTGCTCTGCTTCTGCACAGTGTTTCTATGAGGCAAAATGGTGATAGTCAATGTCAGCCCTTGGGCTCCTATTTCTACTGTTTATGGCCTTTGGGAATTGCTGAGTTACTGTAAGATGGAGTATTTGGATGAGAATTAAATTGCAAAATGCATTTAAAGTTTCCAAACAAGGTGGTAGCTTAGGAGAACAGAAAAACAACAGTGTCTTTTGGCTGAAGCAGTGTGGAAGAGAAAGTACCCAGAGGGAGCTGAAACATCTTTGTCTTCACCTTGAGTGACTGGCAAGCTGTCACAGTTGTGAGGAGAGTGAGAAATTTCACTCTTTTTGTCATTACTTCCACCCACAAAGTGAAGTAGGAAATGTTGCAGGGATCAAGACTCTGAGCATCTCACTAACTAAAAGCTGCCCCTTAATGAAGTTCATGCTCTTAGAACTTGAAAACTTCACCTTGACCTCAGATTGTGCTTGTCTAAGTACATTGTTTCAGATGTGTGTGATCCATTGAACAGTATGTGTCCCATGGATGCATTGATGCACCTGTCCTGAGTACTGTGATGGAAGGACCAGATGCTTCCCTCAAGGAGCTTACAGTCTACAGGGAAAGACCTATAATTTAGAGCATATACAAACAACATAGAGTATAGGGAGGCCAAATGACTGGATGACCACATACTTTTCTAGTGGGATCAGAAGCAGGTATGTTCCTGGGCTTACTCCTGTCTGCTCTTAGAGTCTCTTTCTCATCTTCATACAATTTTGAAGTGTCTCTTGCTTCTGTTTACTTACCATAGCAGCCCAACCCTGTCTTATGAATTCTAGACAGACTTTGAGCCAGATACCCCATTAGATATTAGATATTAGATATCTCTGACCAGGTACCTCATTGGTACCTCAAACACACTTTCAAAACTTTAATCACCTTTCCTCTCAGATGGATTTCTTATGTCATTACTCAATTGTTTTGTTATTAATGTCACTCAATGTAAACGTTTGAAAAAATACCTGATTGTTCTTTAAATTGTTTTCCTTCTACTTGATATTTACAGTAATTTGGTAAGAAATGATAATTTTTGAAAATACTAATTTGAAGCCTAGTTCTCCAAACAGTACTGCAAATACTTTATCAAGCTGTTTGAAAACCTGCTAAGATGGTGGGAATGATTTTATGGTAGCTAAAAGTGGAGATGTTTTACATGTAGATTCTAAGGGGACTACTGTTTATTGGTGAATTTTTTCTTGCTTCCTTAATTCTTTTGGTTTTGTTGAGTATATTTTCCTGAGGAGCAAGAAAGCTGGTAATTATGCTGTCATGTTTTTTGTAACATGGTAATTTTATTTTAAAATTTCAATAAAAATTAATTGAAAACTGATGTAAATGTTTTCTCACACCTTGCAAAATAATGAGTGTTTTTCTGTTTTCATGTATACCCTTTGTTCAAAGTTTACAGAAATTAGAAATGCTAATTGAAGATAAAGTAAAGGAATAAAGTTAGTAATATAATAATGCTATGTGATGGGCTTTAAGTTGTTATTAAAATGTAGCCACACATTTTATATAAGTTATCAAAGAGCCAGAGCATCAGTAAAATTAGGAAAGTAAAAGTTATAAGGCTCAGATATAGGTTCCATCTCATGGAGTGGGCCTGAAGTAAAGGCAGATATTGGTTGGTTACCCCCACAAGCCTTGTGACACCATTGACCTTGCATATCTTGCAGGCAAGACTCCATTGTAGATCATAGATCACAGGGTTTGTGGGTATATTAGTGTAATGAACTCCCTAAAGATAGGTCCTGAACATGTCAGGCAGTGTATCTTCAGAAAAAACTGCTGCGTAGTATGCCTGTAAATAGACTATTGCCAATCACTAAAATCAGCAGAAGGAGCAGCATCAGACTAACTAATACATATAAGCAGATATGTGAGAACTCAAATTTCTTCCTAATCATATATGTACTGGGACAGCTGCCTAACATATCACCCAGTGTATGTTCTGTGAGCTTAAGCACTGAGCCCTGGTATGGTTTCTAGGATCTTTCCCCTTCCCTAGTCCTTTTGAAACTGTTCGTCATTATTAAAATGAATCTGTGATTTTATTTTAAAAAGGCTCACATTACAGGGTCTTAAGTGAACATATTTGACTATTTGAGGTTCTAAAGAATTATTCCCAGATAATATTTTATCTACTATATTTTGGACAAAAGCATTCCCTTGCATAGTTGTCTTTCCAGAATTTTCCATGGCCAGACATCTGGAATTTTTCTTATACCTTTTTCATCAATAGGTGAAAGGCAAGAGAAATGGCTGAGGGAACTCTTAAGTATCCCTCAAATATCCTAAATTGAATCAAAAGACTGTGAATAGTAAGCCTCTATTGCTAACAGTGATGTAATATGGACTTACAAGTGAGTATTCTAGACCTGGAATACTGCCACAAGTTAGAAATTAGACATTTGTTGTTTTCCCTCTGGCTCAATGTAGTTTTATCCTGTAGTTTTTCTGTAGTCAAAATTATATATAATGATCATGTCCTTCCTTGCTAATGTAAAATGGCATTTCTTTATAACAGAATGATAGCAAGTGGTAGATCTTCAAGCTGTGAATATTGTTTTTTAAATGTCATTACTTGGGAAAATGAAATGTTGATAACCTTAATCTATGACCCTGCAAATGGCCCATCCAATCCATGTATCTAGGAATTACTGCTCAGTAACAGAATGAAGTTCATATCTGCCAGAATTTGGTTGTTGCTTTCCAGATTCATCTATCCTCCTTCCTCTTGCTGTAGACAGCTGGTAAGCAAGTCATACATCATGTATCTTATTGACTTCTTTGTTTTATGTGGAGTTGTTTTCTTTTTATATAGGGTTCTCTCCATTTTATATAGACCTCTTCATTTTTCGTGGAGTCCTCCTCCTGTCCTTTCCTCTCCTCAAAGTTGTACTCATCCTTTGACTCCTGTGACAGGGTCTATAAGAAACTTTAAAGTACTCTCTTGAGTGCTTCTGTGGGACATTTTATTCTACTAACAGGATTATTTTCATTTATAAATAAAAGTATCTTCATACTTTTCTTGCCATTTTCTCACTTAAGTTTTATCACATAATTAATATCCAGTATTTCCTTCTTCTACTTGAAAGGACACTGTTTTTACTACTGATGATTTTTGGTAGAGGTAAAATTTTGCGTTCCTTGATAAGAATTCCCAGTGTTGATCTGCTGTCCATACCCATGAGTTTTCTACTTCATTCTAGATTGTTCTCTACTCTACCCTATAGAAGTGCATGTTGTTTCCTGTTCTCGCTTGTTTTTCATTTGGGGCATCAAACCCAGGATCCTAGGTCTGCCAGGTGAGTGCTGTAGTGCTGAGCTCATCTCCAGCCTCCACTCTTACTCACACTTCCATCTTTCCATTTCCCTCCCTCTGATGTGACATTTCCTCTCTCTTAAGATGGAAAACTGTCAGACTAGTTTGAAGAAGCCAGGAAATTACACAATCAATACTTCGTCTCCTTAGCCATTGATTATTTCTGTTTGACCATGAATAAATCTTGTGACTTTTTACTTTATCATATATGTATTATACATACTTTATCACATATGTGTGTCTGACAGAAGCAAACCTTGAATTTATGTAACTGAAGCCAATTTCATGTTTTAAGAAAAGAAAATCACTTTCAGTGTCTAGATAATAAAATATATTTGAATTGTATCTTGGTTGGGTGTTTTATGTTCAGTTTTTTTTCTATACATGTAGTTGCTCAATTTTTCTCTTGAGCAATCAATCACTGCTACTTTCAGTTGTCTCTGTTCTTTATATGCAAGCTAAAACAATACCATTCATTTTCATATCAATGTTACTCAACATGTTTTGTTAAACTTACTATGTGATTCCAGAGCAAGTGTTAATGCTGTTTTTATTTTTACCTTTGGTGGACAAGACTAGTTATTCAAATCTTACTTAGCTTCCTTTAAAAATGTTCAAATTCTTTATGAACTACTGTCTGAGTCCCTTAGAGTAAATATAGATCTAAGTGTCAAAACCCACAGCAAAGATGACAGAAAAATAACAAATGGTCAAAAGTATTAGATCTATTTGGCTTGCTGCAGCAATGGAAACTGCATGCCAATAAAACCAAAAAGCTTTTCTCAAAGATCTGAGGGGTTAGGGAGATGGCTCAGTGCTCCCACACATGCATGAGGAACAGAATTTGCATCCCCAGACATATAAATGCAAGATGGGTGTGTCAGCCTGCTTGTGAATGAAGTGCTGGGGAGGCAGAGGCAGGGAATTTCAGGAGCAACCTGGCTGGCTAGACTAGCCATATGGGTTAGCTCTGGACTCAATTGAGAGACTGCCTCAGTGAATAAGGTCCCTCACTTACTGTTCATCCTCTGTTATCTGGCTTCAACTCCCTTAAGTCTGTAGAACTGTTTTAGCTCCTGTGACAGTACAGGCTCAAGTCCTTGAGGACTCTTTTAATCCTTTATATGACTTCATTCTGTGAAAACACTCTGATTTTTGCCCCCCCCCCCATGGCCTACGCTATAGTGAGGGCCACTTACCAAATCTACCTGCACCTGAACACCTACAAGTCAATGAATAACCTTGGAAGATCCAGTTTTAAAATGAAAAATTAAGTTAGCATATGCTTTTAATGTCCACATCATTGTTAATTGCTAGCTTAGCAGTAGCTGTTATTAAAACGTAAAATGTTTCCTGTGAATAAGGTAGAGAATAACCAAGGAAGACTTCTACATTATCCTCAGACTTACATACACACACACACACACACACACACACACACACACACACACACACACACGTGCTTATATGTATGCCAGCATGCATACATAAACACATCCACCCATAAATACATATATATGTAGTAAGTAAATGATTGATGCATAAATCAATAAAATTTTGAAGGAGAGAGAAAGAGAGAGAACTAGTTTAGTATTTAGATGTAAAGATATAGGCTCCATTGTGAATCAAACGCTGATTGTCAGAATGTGACAATTTTTTTACCATTTTTACTTTGAAAGCTTTATAAGTAATATAGAACCAGTATATCACCCAAAAGTTGGAGAGGGGAGAAACGGGGATATGGAGAAAGAAGAAATGAGAAAGAGAGAGGGGTAGAGAGGAAGAAAGGATGGGGGAGGGAGGACGGACAGAAGGAAAAGAGGAAAGGGAGAAATGTTTGAAAGGTATGTGTGTGTATCTTTTTAGTGTTCATTTCAATGCCTTGTCCTACCGTGGTACAGAGTAACCATCAGAAACCACTGTTTAGACTTTTTAAGCATTGTTTATGTTCACTTGATAACTTGCAAAGATGTTTTCCAGGTAAACACTGGCTGTGAGGATTTAGATGAAACTCCCTTTAGTTTCCAAGGACAGGAAGGAATGTAGTCTGACTTTAGGTGGCCTAGAAATAAGACAGGAGAGTCAGTAATGAAGACCATTCCTTTTGACTTAAAACTACCTCGTAGTGCCTAGTTTCTGCATCTCTGTGTCTTCTTACCAAACTAGTTTCTATGGCATAGTCATCAAAATGGGGCCCATCACAGCCCTGAGTCTAAGTTATCTTTAAATGGGAATGTCTTCCATCGTTTGACATGCGAGAATCTAAATGGCTTAGCTAAAACTGATTTTTTTTTGGAGGGGTGTAGTTTTTTGTTTCTACTAAAATCAACTTAAGTCTGCAGAAGGGTAGGATAGCAGGTTGTAGGATACACAACACTATCCTTTTTTAAAGAGTTGCACATAAATTGAAATGTTTTGAAAGAAATATAGTAATGTAGAAAGTGTAATTTGAATGACATGAATACATGTTTATTAAAATTCTCAGCTTAAGTCTTGTATAGTTCCCAGGAGTAGGATTGTTAAAAATGTGACAGTGTCATGAAGTTTCCACCCCCTCCAAAAGAGGGTGTCACTAGACTATTAGAGGAATGAGCCTTGTCAGCAAAGTACATGGCACCCACAGTACTTGTCAGCAAAGTACATGGCACCCACAGTACTGTGGTCACAGTGAGAGGTCACATGTTTGTATTTTTGTCTTCTAGAAAATTATGTATTAATATGTGATTTCCTTTTTTTTCCTTGTGTGTATAATGCGCATGTGTGTGCATATTCAGCTTTGCATGTGGTGGGTACACACATGTGAACAGGCATGTACATGGAGGGCTAGAGAAGTTGATGTTGGGACTCATCCTCCATTGCTCTACCACCTGACTCCCCCAAGGCATTCTTCCAACTCAGTCTCAGAGTCACCCTCTGTCTCATCTCCCTAGCCAGTTTGCTCTGAGCAACCTCTTGTCTCTGTCTCTTCAGCACTGAGGTCAGACTGCCAGGCCCATCCAGCATTTTGTGAGTCCTAGAGATCAGAACTCCAACCCTTGTGCTTTAAGGGCAAGTACGTTAACCATGGAGCTATCTCCCTAGCACTAAAATGTTTTTTTTAATTAGCATTTTAAATTGCCATAATGAAAACAACAAATATAAGTATATTGCAATTGGGAGCGTATTATATTTTTAATATCATCAATAAAAGACCTGTAGAAGAGAAAGTAATAGCTATAAAAACAAAAACAAATGGACATTTAAAACATGACTAGCTGACAAAGGTTTCCAATTGCCCCTTATCGGGCCCTGGGACTCATCCAGTCAGCTGCAGAACAGGATGTGGATCAATACCTGGAGCAGGCCGTAGGAAACAAGTGAACCTTTGAGGAATTGAATCAGCACGCCTTCAGAGGAAAACCCACGAAGGTCAACTGGAAAATATTAGTTAAAGGAAGAAGCACCAGTGCACTACAATGGATGAGTCCAAGGGTGCTGTGGTAAGGTGAGATAGGGGTAGAGTTATCGAGACCCCATAAGAAATTAACCACACTTCCCCTGCAGAATAGGGGTCCACACTGTGGAGAAACTTCTATGAATAGAATCTACACTGAACAACAGAAAGACAAAAGTAATGAAGAGAAAAATCCAAATAAACTATAAAAGACAGCCAGCTAAGAAATTAGTTTATCATATTTTTAAAACAACTACATGTACAGTAGTTTTGTGCTACTGTGACAAATAACCCTTGTTTAAACAAGTTATAAAGAAAAACAGTTTTTGTTTTTGTTTGGTTTGGTTTGGTTTTTCGAGACAGGGTTTCTCTGTGTAGCTTTGCGCCTTTTCCTGGAACTCACTTGGTAGCCCAGGCTGGCCTCGAACTCACAGAGATCCGCCTGGCTCTGCCTCCCGAGTGCTGGGATTAAAGGCGTGCGCCACCACTGCCCAGCCGTTTTTGTTTTTTTTATTGTTACTGTTTTGTTGCTCATGGTTTTAGGTATTTTATTCTACAGTCATTTGGCCCCATTGCCTTTGTGCAGGGCTGCACACAACAATGAGAATTACATGCAGAGGAGATTCTTACCTCATGGGGAAGAGAGGAAGCTAAGATAAAGATAGATAGGTAGGGCCATGGTACCATAGCCTATCCAAAGACATGTCTCTCAGTTGTCCTAACTTCTTGCCACAAGTACTAAAGATTTCATCACTTCCCTATAGTGCCAAAGGCTGGTGACAGAGCATTAAACCTATGGGCATTTGGATGACACAGAAGATCCATACTGCAGGAACAATAAAACAGCAAGGCAAAATCTGGGAAGCTGAAGAGAAAGGTCAAAGGTTATGTTAAAAAAAATCTGAAATTTAAGGAAACTCTTATCACATAAAGGCAAAGGATATTAATTTTATGTATTATAGTAAAAAATGAGAATGAGAAGAAAAATCACATCAGAAACATGTTTAAGTGAGCTAAAGAATTTAGAAAAGATTGAAGAAGGTAAAAGCTATTTGAATCAGAGTTTAGCAGTTATAACTCTGGAGAAAGAAATTAGAAAGGGATCACAAATAAAGGAGAGAATTTTTTTAGATGGAGTCAGAAAAAAATAAATGATAAAATCAATAAATAAGGCCATAAAAGTGCAAGAAGAGGAAGGAACAATATAAAGACAAAAAATCTAATGACTAGAAAGAAGAAAAAATGAGAATGAGCAAGTCACATTTACAATATCTAAATCACTGGGGATATATAGTTTCTAAAACAAAGTCAATTAGAATCATCAACTCAAATTGTCATAAAATGTTTAAAAGAAAAGATTGGAAAATACATTTTTTTTTCCTTTTTTTATGTTTTTTAATTCATTTTTATATACCAATAATACATCTTCAAAGGACATATTGAATGTCTGTGAAAATTAATACCAAATAACAAATACTGATACATAATTCTAGGAACCTTATGAAATTTAAAGAAAATACTTTGGATACCCATAAAATGTGGAAAAATTGACAAGTGAGGGAGAATCAGATTGTCGTGATTTTTTTAAACACCGTGTTTTTCCTTCAGGATAAAAGTAAAAACTAGGCTTTGTCTATAGCAACTACAAATAGTTAATATGCAAGAAATCAGGAAATAGTCTTTCTATTCTTTCTCCCTGAAGAATTTTCAGAAAACAATGATTTGAGAAATCTTAATCCACATGTATCTTAAACTCAGATATAGATGTGTTTAGAGAGGATTGTAGGGAAGAATATAACTAAGTCCTCAACTGAAAACTGACAAAGAGAAACATCCAATACTTTGTCAATCTTTGGTAACAAAAGATTGCATCAGGTGGGGTTAGCTTTCTCTTAATGAAATACATCATCTTGTAATGATAGAGTGATGGAGTCCTAGAATAATACTTGACATTCTCAAAAGAATTAGTAGATCTTAACAAGACTTTCACCTTCACAAAGAGAAACAAATTCACAGTCAGATGGGCAAAATACTGTCTCAAACCTTATACAACTGAGCAAATGAATAACATGAATGCCTGCATAACCCAAATGTTGAATTATACCATGGGAGTTCAATCACCAAAATTTATGCTGCTGGAATTTCTGTGGTCTAAATGACTCAGTTTTCTCCAAATAAACCACATGTGGAAAAAAAGTGGAGTCTAAAGTTTGAGATGAAAAGACATATCAAAAATAATTAGTAAAACTAAGCTATTTATACATATAACTATATAATTAAGGTTGTGAAGCTATAAAGAGAAGGAAGATGATTATCATAAAAGGACAGTGGTTTATAGAGGGAGAGGGTTTTTATTAAGACAACACACAAGGGTATCTTTAGGATACTTGGCAAAAATCAGCTTCTTTAGCTATGCAATGGTTACAAGATCATTTCCTTCATGCATGCAATATTAACGGATTTTGATAAAGTTGCATGAAATTTTACATTTAAAATGATCTTTCTGGTGCTGTGAATTGTTTGAGGCCCACTCTCCCACTGAACTCTACCCACATCTCACAGTGAAGTATTTTTGATGTCCTCTGTGGTGTAAGATATAAAATAAGCTTTCAGTAACATTTAAAACCTAATTAGTGGTGATGTAGATCATCTTTCTGGAAGGGAAACTCATCAAGAAATTATTTCAGTCAATGGTAAACTGCCCATTTTAGAAAGTTTTCATTTAAACATCTAAAATTATTGTCATGGAATTTACCCATCTATATTTTAAATTTTGTAGTTGAATAAGGAATTGAAAATAACCAAGATAATTATAAAACTGAAACTCATATTTTAATTGAAGCATAGATCCCCGTATCACAGTAAATATTGTAGTAGCACCTCTTCAGCATGTGGTCACAGTATGTGATAGTGACAGATAATGCAGCAGAAGCATCTTAGGAAACAGAAGGGTAACTAGATCCTCTCATCATTATGTACACATGACACTAGCAGGAAATCAAAGAAACACAACTTCAGATGTTTTAGACAATGGAAATGTTTACCCTTCAAACACGAGAAATATTTCTTAAATTAGACATGAAAGATCAGGAGTGAGCATTATATTTTGCACATAAAAATTGATCACTTCAGTCTTAAATACCCCTCTCAATTGATAAGGAAAAATCTTGGATAAATTTTGATACTCTTTCTTTATAAAAATACTCAGAGGAAAGTTAGATAACAAAGAAACTATCTCAGCATAATTAAGGCCTCACAAAATGCCCAGAGCTACATTCCTAAGCAATGGGGCAATGCTGAATGCTTTCTCTGTGCATTCTAGTGTATTAGAATGACCAAACGTTGTCTGATATACTATGGAGAGTTTATCAAGGTGTCTGTGCAAGGTAAAGATTTACACTACATTGGACAGGAAGAAATAAAACCTGTCTCTGTCTCATAGGATACTTGTGTAGGGTACCACTTAGAAGTAATGAATGGGTTTAGCCAACTTGCAGGACAAAAAAATTAACATCTCCACAGATCATCCATCTTTTATGAATTAACATTGAGCAGCCTGCAAAAGAAACCAAACATAGTTGCAGTTATAATAGCATTTAGAAGAATGGACTGCTTAGACCTAAATGTAACCAATATGGTAAGATTTGTATTAATGCAGACTTCAAAAAATTGCCAAAATTAAAGACATTTCAAGTGGTCATGGATTGTACAGTTGATATTAGGATGCTAGTACCACCCAGGTGGTCTTTGTGTAATGGACAGTTCTTGTTTAAAAAAAAAAAATGATGGCTTGTGTAAAAACGAAAACATAGTCTAGTATAAAATTCATATGGAATCTCAAGGGCATCAAAATAGTAAAAAAAAAAAAATAGGAAAAGTTGGATGGTTGAAGCTTAGTGGTTTAAACACTGCAGTGTTGCAGTAATCAAAACCAGTGTTGATTGGAATAGGGCATCAGAGACAGCAACATCATGAGCTTTTCTGTTTAGCTTTTGTGTTTGAGATTTTGGAGAACTCTCCATCTTTCAGTCTCTGACTCTTGAGTGCAGGGATGGCAGGGGTGAACTACTATGTATGTTTGCTTTTAAGAGAAATATGAAATGACTCTCCCTGAGTTTCCTTTTTCTCATGATGGAATAACAGGGAGTGAACTTGCCTTCCTCTTGTTACCTGGAGAATACTTGACACAATGTGTGAATCTAAATGTTTTATACATTGAATGATGGCCCTCAGATTACTGTAAACCAAGGCAGAGGGCAGGGGGGCATAATTGAATGAGCTCTGTGATTTCTTTGACACCTTTTCTGGAAGGATATTCTAGATTGCCATATAGAGAAGATGTTCTCAGGTGATTCTTAGTAACCTTGCTGAGTTGAGATGGTGATTAGAATTGAGGAAGCTGTAAGTAAGGTCTGTAGGCAAGGGAGCTACTCTTTGAACTAGCTTTGGAAAGCTATGTGCACCTTGAATCTTTAAAGCTGTGAATACATAGATACAATATCCCAAAGCTAGGTAAATCAACTATATGCCTTTATTGGACAGTTTCTATCCTACATAGTTGGGAAAAGTTCTGTCTCCATCAAGCCAGCATTCAGTTGCCACTGCTCACCAGGGACATCAACCCAGAAGGATAGCAATACCAGCATAGTTACAATTATTTCTATAGCAGAGCTCACTCTAGATCCATTCTAATCTAGATTCACTCCAAAACAAACAAAAACCAACCTTCAGTAATGGACTCTATTGGATTAAGTTGTTTCACCCACAATTTAATTGTAAAACACAGCCCAACACGTATTAAAGAATATAGCAAAATGCAAGCATTTACCGGTGTAATATTCACAATGCCTTCATCCAAACAAAACTGTTATATGTGAGATGAAGTAGCAGTGAAATTTAGCACTTTTTGTGCAGGGATTTTGTTAGAAAAGACAGAAAGGAATGTTTAAAAGAAATGGGCCGGGCGGTGGTGGCGCACGCCTTTAATCCCAGCACTCGGGAGGCAGAGCCAGGCGGATCTCTGTGAGTTCGAGGCCAGCCTGGGCTACCAAGTGAGTTCCAGGAAAAGGCGCAAAGCTACACAGAGAAACCCTGTCTCGAAAAACCAAAAAAAAAAAAAAGCAAAAAGAAATGAGAGAGAAATCGTGAGACAGCATAGAAAGAACGAGACAATTTACAGTAACTGGAAAGATAAAAATCTGAGAGTTTGAAAATAAAATCTGAAATGTGAATTAATATGATATTTATGACAGCTTTTACCCTAAATAGGAACATGTAAGTGCTCTTAAAGATAACCAATTGACTCTTTTCCAAATGTAGCAGAAGAAAAAAAGTTACTAAGTTAAGAGAACAGAGCCATAGGAACATAGGAACTGGTGTACAGGAACCAGCATTGTAAGAGAAAGAGTACCAGGCATGGAGTGGTAGAAAGAGGACAGGAAATCAATAGCATCCTCACTTATGTAATAAGTTCCAGGCTTGCTTGAGAACCTGTCTCAAAAAAAGAAAGAATATTATATATTTCATACTATGTTTGTCTAAGGAAATGGGAGAGAAGCGGGTAAAGGGGAAAAGGGGGATGATAGAATAATAGG
The DNA here is from genome assembly GCF_949786415.1 of Peromyscus eremicus. Lineage (NCBI taxonomy): Eukaryota > Metazoa > Chordata > Mammalia > Rodentia > Cricetidae > Peromyscus > Peromyscus eremicus. The sequence goes on from NC_081421.1 coordinate 1,587,085, forward strand.
CAAATATCTTGAGAGTTATAAATCCTAAGGTTTATGAAAGTCAACCAACCACCATCAGGACCAAGCCTAACACTAGAACACCACAGAACATCATAAAAAAAATTCAAAGCCCATGTTAAAGAGGACAGTGCAAAATAACTCACTGGTGAAAAGCAGGTACCAACTCATTTAAAAGTGACTTGAACACAACATTTGGCCAATGATGTCAGAGGCCCAGAAGCACCTGGAAAGCTCAGCATCATTAGCAAGTAGTTATGTGTAACAGTCACTCACCACTACAAACACGTGGAAATTGTTAAAACATGGACCACAGCAAGAACTGGAGAAAGTAACATGCCGCCGCCAAGAGTCATCCACGGCTTTCATGGTGGCTTCGAGGATGCAAAACGATCCCCTAGGAAAATGATTTAGGTTCTCTGAGTTAAACAAACACTTGCTGTATAAACCAGTGACCTCATTCTTAGGTATTTCTCAAGGGAAATGAAAGTTTCTTCTCGTGTAAAGTCATGTAAGTGAATGTTCGGATCAGTTATGATTGTGATAATAGCTAGAAAAAATGAGAGTGTCCTTTAACCCTATTTGGATGAATTTGAAAGGACCTAATCACAAAAAGCAATTCTATTTATTTATGTATTTTATATTCTCCAAAAAAACAAGTTCAGTAATAGAAAATAGATTAGTGATTCCCAGGGGCTATCAAGGAGGAAAAGACCTCACTGTGTGAGATTCCTTGGGCAGGGGACACTATTCTGTGCCCTGATTATGATGACATCACACATATTAATATACATGTTAAGTTTTACAGTATAAAAGAGACTTGTATAATGAAAACCAAAAGTTATGGTTGGAAGAAATGAAAATCTAAGTAACACTCAAAATGACTGAAAGCATTACTGTTGTTACAGTGTCAGTGCTATCCAAATTAGCCCACAGTTCATTGCTTACAATTCATTACTCACAAAAATCTCACTTTTTTATGTAGAAATAGAAAAATCAGTTGTAAAATTCAGTTGAATTCATTGGTCAATAATAGCAGAGGACTGTGACACACCACTTTAATGGACACATCATGTTTTCAGATAGAAAATGCATAAGAAGGTATTAGTGCATATGCTACACTTTGGACCAAATAGACATCATCACCCCCCCCCACTCTCCCTCTCTTACACACACACACACACACACACACACACACACACACACACACACACACATACACGGGATGGCAGAGGGGTGAACAACAACACATTCATGTAGGAGGTGCAGAATATATGTTGTTTTACACAGCCCAGGGAACATAGTCCAGGCTTGATGACATTTAGACAGAAAACAAGGCCTAACAAAAATAAGGCGGCTCAGAAGATGATCACTTAGGACTGCAAACTATAAAACAAACTAAAAGGAATTTCACAAACACTGAAACTCATCAAGCACACCTGACAGCCAGCACATCAATGAACGACATTTCAGAGCAAATTTTAAATTTGCTTGAAAGGACAGGAAATAGAGATTGCAACATATGAAAACTCACTGGGTACTGCAAAGAGCAGATTTAGAAGGGAAATTTATAGAACTAAATACATTCAAAAGGTGAGGGGAGCTTGAGCAACCTGTTAAACCACAATGAAACAAAATTTTAAAAAGCTTACGTCTGGTAAAATGAAAATATTATTAAAAGTAAATTAAATATAGATTAAGAACAGTAGAAAACATGGGCAAAAGTAATAATCTTGAAAGGGGCAGAACAGTCATAAGAATGAAATGTGTGAGCATGTAAAATCGCTTTGGTTTTTTGAGACAGTCTTTCTGTATATCCCTGGCTGTTTTGGAACTTGCTCTGTAGATCAGGCTGGCCTTAAATTCACAGAGATCCACCTGCCTCTGTCTCTCAAGTGCTGGGATTAAAGGTGTGCAACACCACCACCTGGCTAACATCTCTTAGTGAAGTAGTCATGGGCATTTTGGTGTATGTGGCTGTAAAAATCTCCTAGCAAAGTGAGACTCTTGGCTTGAGACCCAGAGACATAGAGGCCTCATGGTCCAGACCCCAGTAGTGCAGGGACATGATTGGATGTGGCTCTAAGATTAAGGTAGCCATCTTGTAACTGACTAGCTACACAAAGTGGGATTTCACCATTCTTAGCAGGAATAGTGGGAAAAGTAGCAGGCTTAGCCTGACCATGACACTCCATTTCAGAAAGACCTCAGTTGAGTTTACTACATAACAAACTCAGCCAGGACATGGAGACTAGATACTCATTCAACTTCAGCACCACTCTGCCAGACTCTGGGAAAGGTCTTCTGGATCTGTATTTAAGGAGAGGACCTGGATCCAACTCAGAATCTGCATGGGAACTTCAACACTCATTGCAAGCTGCTAATCAGACAAGAGAAGGCTGCACAGTAGTTGGGCCAGCACTAGAAGCCGGTAGCCTGAAGGACTCTCTAGAGCTATGACTAGTGTCTGAGATTCAACCTGTGAACAAACATCCTAAACAGACCACGTCTGTAACCAGATCTCCAAAAGGAAGGTCCAGAGTTGGAACATTCTTCTGAAAGCCAGGTGACAAACAGGTTATAATGTTTTTTGACTCTGTACCCTATACTTTCTATCTTTGTGTCTCTTTTCTTTCTCTTTTTCCCACTTTTTCTGTTTTCATTTTCTTCTTCCAAAATACATAGGCTGATCAGATTTGTGATCTCTGCACCCCTAACCTCTCCTAAGCAGGAATGGCATACCTCATTTGATTCCTGTATATATCCTTCTCCCTTTTCTAGTCAACCTTTTCTGAAGACTGTCTCACTCTAACCGCCTTTGCTCCTACTATTTCCACTTTTCTGTGTTTCCATCTCCTTTTTTTCCATTTCCTTCTTTTTCTGATATTAATCACTAGTCTTACCATGAGTGTTCTTTTCATTTCTATTCAGACTCAAAATAACTAATATATTAATATACAAATGGCTGTCAGTTACCCTTCACTTAATAAAATGGTTGGCATTTATGGGGTGATCAAATTTTAATTGATTGACTATTTTTTCAATTGGCCACTACCCTTTAATAGTGATTGCTTTTGCAAATAATATTATAAACACCAGAGAGAGCTGGGAATCAAGCCTCATCCCATAACCATCAGTGTATCAAAGAAAAACAACACCAGAACCCTATAAAAAAAAATCAAACCCTCTTGAAGAAAGCAAACACTCACTCCAAAAGAAGAATTATTTAAAATGCCTAAAATAAACATGTTTTCTGGCACCGAAGGGCAAGCCACAGCACAAAACACAAATGATAGAAAAATGAAGGCAACACAATTCCTTTAAAGCAATGCTAATTCCATAGTAAAAAGCCACCAGTGAGATTGGATTGCATAACATCTGAGAAAAAGAACTCAAGAATTGAAACTGTATTCAAACAACTTGAAGACATTCCTGAAGAAATCTAAAAACACAAACAAAATACTGAATAAAATAAGAAAGTCAATACAATATATGAAGTAAGTCTTCAATGACTTCTTCAATAAAGAAGGGAAATAACTTGAAATGAAAAGCAATATATTAAAAAAAAAAACAGTTACATGGAAAGTTTCACCAATATAGTGAATCAAGGAAAGGAAGACCAAATCTAAGAAACATGGGGAGAGGGTCTCAAGATAAAGAATATATTTTCTCCAAAATCCGAGCAGAAGTTTTCCTACAGTTGGAGAAAGAAATATAAATCCAGATATAGCAGGCATTTAGAACATTAGACAACACCAAAAAGAGCACCCCTATTATATTATAATAAAACTACTAAATACACAGAACAAAGAAAATATATTGAAAAACAGCAAAAGAGAAATACCAAGCTACATATAAAGGCTAGTGCATCAGAATAAGTAGATTTCCCAAGAAATTTAAAAGCCAGAAAGGCTCAAAATAATGTATTTCAAGTTCTGAAAGAATAACTAGCAACCCATACTATTGTATCAGCAAAGTTACCCATCAAGACTAAAAGAAAAAAAACTTAACATAGTAAAAACAAGCTAAAGGAATTCATTGCTACTAAGCCATCTCTATAAAACATACTGATAGAAATCCTTCAGACAGATGAGAAAGACAAATATATCCAGGGAGAATAAACTACTCTTAATAATAGTTAAACAAGAACTTAGTAGGATAAGCCCAAACAGTATAAAAATCAAGAAAATGAGAGGAATTCATCAGTGATAACTGAATAAGAATAGATTGAATTCTCAAAATCAAAAGATGCAAACGAGCAGATTGAAAATTAGGGCATTTCTCTTTGTTGCTGCCAAGAATTGCATGTTACCATAAAAAAGACAGATGTTCCTCAGAGGTGAAAGATTGGGAAAAGGTATCAAATAAAATATACCTAAGGAACAGTGGCTCTCACTGATCTGTATCTGACAGAAGAGCTTCAGACTAAAACTGGTCAGAAGAGCCGTGTGCTTGTTTGTTTGTTTGTTTGAAAAGGTCATTCCATAATGATTAAGGAAACTATATGAAGATGATGAAAAGGACATTATGATTCTAAATATATACACACCAAATGTGTGAACCCAATTTTATACAACAAATAAGACTAGTTGTAAAGATACAGATGAAGCCTGACACAATTATAGTGGGTCATTTCTGCACCTCACTCTCAAATTTACAACTCAGTCTATCTTTAAATGTCAGAGAAACATCCGAATTACAAAGCGTCATAAATCAAATAAACTTAACAGACACCAGTAAAATATCCATTCAAACACTGAAGAATACACATTTATCTCAGCAGTCTACGGAGCTTTTTCCAAAGTAGATTGTAAACACAAAGTAGATCTTAGCAAACAGGAAAATTGAAGTAGTTTCTAAAATTGAACAGTAGAATACAACTAAAAACCAATATTAAGAGAAAACTATAGAACATAACAAACTCATGGAGATTAAACAGTACTCTGTTTTATGATGAGTGGGACACTAAATAAGTCAATGAGTAATTTTTTTAAAATCCTGTAATTACATGAACAAAAACAACATAGCATGCCAACTTCAATAGGATACAACGAGAGCAGTTATAGAATAGAAGCTTGTTGCTCTAAGTGCCTGCGTGAGAGCTCAAGTAAACAACTTAATAATACACATTAGGGTCTTGGGGAAACAAGACAAAGCCAAACCTCAAATTAGTAGACAGAAAGCAATAATTAAGATTAAGGCAGAAACTGATGAAGTTGGGGGAAAGTAAGAGTAAAAAGAATCTTTCCAGGTCTGTGAAGAATTGTGTTGGGATTTTGATGGGGATTACATTGAATCTATAGATTGCTTTGGGTAAGATTGCCATTTTTACTATGTTAATCCTATGCATGGGAGATCTTTCCATTTTCTGACATATGGAAAAACAAAAAACCCAGGATAGCCAAAAGAATCCTGTACAATAAAACAACCTCTGGAGGCATCACGATCCCTGACTTTAAGCATTACTATAGAGCTACAGTAATAAAAACAGCTTGGTACTGGCATAAAAACCGACATGTGCACCAATGGAACCAAACTGAAGACCCTGACATTAATCGGCACACCTATGAACATATAATTTTTGACAAAGAAGCCAAAACTGTACAATGGAAAAAAGAAAGCATCTTCAAAAAATTGTGTTGGCATAACTGGATGTCAACATGTAGAAGGCTGCAAATAGATCCATATCTGTCACCATGCGCAAAACTTAAGTCCAAATGGATCAAAGACCTCAACATAAATCCAGTTACTCTGAACCTGATAGAGTAGAAAATAGGAAGTAGTCTTGAATGCATTGGTATCAGAGATCACTTCCTAAATATAACACCAGTAGCACAGACACTGAAAGAAACAATTAAAAATGGGACCTCTTGAAACTGAGAAGCTTTTGTAAGGCAAAGGACATGTCAACAAGACAAAGTGACAGCCTACAGAATGGGAAAAGATCTTCACCAACCCCACATTTGACAGAGGGCTGATATCCAGAATATATAAAGAACTCAAGAAATTAGACATCAAAATGCCCAATAGTTCAATTAAGAAATGCTCCATAGAGCTAAACAGAGAATTCTCAACAGAAGAATCTCAGATGGCTGAAAGACATTTAAGGAATTGCTCAACATCACTAATCATCAGTAAAATGCAAATCAAAATGTCTCTGAGATACCACCTTACACCCGTCAGAATGGCTAAAATCAAAAACACTGAAGACAGCTTATGCTGGAGAGGATGTGGAGCAAGGGGAACACTCCTACACTGTTGGTGGGAATGCAAACATGTACAGCCACTTTGGAAATCAATATGGCACTTTCTTAGAAAATTGGGAATCAATTTCCCCCCAAGACCCAACTATATCACTCTTGGACATATACCCAAGGAATGCTCAATCATACCACAAGGGCACATGCTCAGCTATGTTCATAGCAGCATTGTTTGTAATAGCCAGAACCTGGAAACAACCTAGATGCCCTTGAACTGAAGAATGGATAAATAAAATGTGGTACATATACACAATGGAGTACTACTCAGCAGAGAAAAACAATGACATCATGAGGTTTGCAGGCAAATGGATGGATCTAGAAAAAAATCATCCTGAGTGAGGTAACCCAGACTCAGAAAGACAAACATGGTATGTACTCACTCATAGGTGGATACTAGATGTAAAGCAAAGGATGACCAGACTGCTACTCACAACTCCAGGGAGGCTACCTAGTAAAGAGGACCCTAAGAAAGACACAGGGATCGCCCAATGACAGAGAAATGGATGAGATGTACATGAGCAAACTGGGGGTGAGGGGAGTTAATGAAGGGCAAGGGTCGCAGGAAAGAGAGCTTAGGGGAGCAGGAGGTCCCAGCTGGATCAAGAACAAAGAGGGAGAACAAGGAAAGAGATACCGTGATAAATGAAGACCCCATGGGAATAAGAAGAAGCAAAGTGCTAGAGAGGTCCCCAGAAATCCACAAAGATACCTCCACAATAGACTACTGGCAATGGTCAAGAGAAAGCCTTAACTGACCTACCCTGGTGATCAGATGGCCAAACACCCTAACTGTTATGATAGAACTCTCATCCAGTGACTGATGGAAGCAGATGCAGAGATCCACGGCCAAGCCCCAGGTGGAGCTCCAGGTGTCCAATTGGCGAGAGAGAGGAGGGATTATATGAGCAAGAGATATTGAGACCATGATTGGAAAAAGCACAAGGACAAATAGCCAAACTAGTGGAAACACATGAACTATGAACCAATAGCTGAGGAGCCCCCATGGAACTGGATCAGGCCCTCTGGATAAGTGAGGCAGTTGATTAGCTTGAACTATTTAGGAGGCCCCCAGGCAGAGGGACCAGGACCTGTCCTTGTTGCATGAGCTGGCTTTTTGGAACCTAGGGCCTATGCTGGGATGCTTTGCTCAACCTTGGTGAAGGGAGGAGGAGACTGGACCTGCCTCTACTGAATCTACCAGGCTGAGCTGAACCCCCTGGGGAGTCCTTGCCTTGGAAGAGGTGGGATTGGGGGGTGGGAGGATAGGGGAATCCATGGCTGATATGTAAAATTAAATTAATTATAAAATTTAAAAAAAAGAGTAAAAAGAATCAAGGAAACAAATTCTTTACATCTGAATAGAACTCAATTGTGTATATGTAGCACATTTTCATTATCTGTTCTTTACTTGAAGGACATTTAAGTTGTTTCCATTTCCTAGCTATTGTGAGTAAAGCAGCAATGAACATGACTGAGCAAGTATTGGTGAATGGAATGCCAAGTTCTTTGGATATAATCCAAGGAATAGTATAGGTGGCCATATGGTAGATCTACTTTTAGCTTTTTTTGAGAATTATCCTCACAGATCTTCATAATGACTTCACCAGCTTACAATCCACCAAAATTATAATTTTTTTTTGTTGTTAGCCACTCTGACCTGGATATGAAATCTCAAACAAGTTTTAATTTGTATTTATTTGGTAAGAATGTTTAATACCTTTAAAGGTATTTATTTCTTAGCCATTTTTATTTCTTCTTTTGAAAACACTTTCTTCAGATCCATACCATTTTTTTTTACACTTGAGTCATTTGGGATTTTGTTGTTGTTGTTGTTGTTGTTTGTTGTTTTTATTCTTTTTTATTTTTTGAGTTCTTTGTATATTCTGGATATTGAACCTCTATGAAATACATCCCTGGCAAAGATTATGTCTCACTCTGTTGGCTTCCTCTTTATCCAGTTGATTGTTTCCTTTACTGTACAGAAACTTTTTAGTTTAACATAGTCTTGGATGTTAATTTTTGCTCTTAATTCCTGAGAACATAAAGTCCTATTCAGAAAGTCATTTCCTACACGTATATCTTTTAAGTTATTGCCAGTATATTTCTTCGAGCAGTTTTAGCACTTTAGGTTTCGTATTGAGGTCTGTGATTCATTTGGAGTTGATTTTTGTGCAGCATAATAGATACAGATCTAATGTCATTTTTCTACATTTGGACATCAGTTTCCCAGAAGCATTTGTTGAGAATGCTGTCTTTCTTCCAGTGTATGATTATTAGCATCTATATCAAAATCAGATAACTGTATCTATGTGAATTTATGCTTGGGTTTTCTATTTTGTTCCATTGATCTAAATGTCTATTTTTTTGTATTAGTGCTGTATCTTGGAGATAATCCACAGCTCTCTAATTGGACTTAAGGCCCTGATCAGTCAGAGAGAATTCTCACCTGTAACTATAAGCCTAGCTAACTACTTATGACTGATGAGGTCATGAACTCTAATGAAGAATGTACTACTGCTACCTAAACCAGTATAATTCCCAACTACAGTCTAAATACTTACCCTTATGTCCACAGATAAGTGTAACTCTCACCTCTCATCAAAGAAGCTTTCTTTTTGCAGCAGATGGAGATTATTACACAAATCCAGGAGTAATAATCAAAATGCAGAGGCCTACAGACTGTGGGTGCTCAAACCCAATAAATACTTCTGCAGTGTACTCTCTATAGCTAAGACTGAGGAGTATCACATAAAAAAAGAATGGAAATGTTATAAGAGTCTGAAGACCAGGACATCTCTAGGAAAGAGTGTCCTCTATAAATGTCAGGAAAGCTTAACTCATGAAAACTCAACAAATACCATTACCTAAACAAGACCTGCATGATAAGAACATCAATGTGTTGACATGACATTGCAGATGGAGGAAAACTCACAGGACTCCACCACTAGATGAAGAGTGACTGACAGTTAATTGCTGCTGAAAAAGGAATTCCCATCTTCTCCAGGAATGAGCATCCTGATAGGTTATTCAATTTCAAGTGGTCAACTCTAAACACATATACATAGGAGCAACACTAAAGGGACTCCACAGATTGTACTGATGTGTGTGTGTGTGTGTGTGTGTGTGTGTGTGTGTGTGTGTGTGGTGTAAAGCAATAATAATTGAAGAAGAGGCCAATAATTTGAAAGAGTTTGAAGGGGACACAGGAAGTTTGGGAAGTGGGAAGAGGGAATGCATAGTGGAAATGATATAATACTCATTTATAAAATTCTCAAAAAATTAAGAATTAAATTAATAAAAAGTATAAGACTCTTTAAGTTTTTTCCCAAAATAGAATTCTTTCAAGAAAAAATACCAGCAAATCTTTTTAAAAAATAACTAAAATAAAGAGAGAAAAGACTCACACTAATTAAATCCGAGGTGAAAAGGGAGCCATTATAACAGATTCTAATGAAATCAGACAATTATTAGGACCTACCTTGAAATTTTATATTCTGTTAAATTGCAGAGTATAAGATAATGAATGAACTTTTAGATGCATATCACTTAACAAAATTAAATTAATAAGATCATTGAAACAGTTTTATCTGGAACAAGCAAGGATGAAGCAGTAGTAGAAAATCTCCCCAATAAAATATACTATAGGTCCAGATGAATTCACTCCTGAATTCTTTCAAATTTCAAGTCAGAAGAAACACAAATTTTTATTAACAAAAACAGCATGGTACTGACACAGATGATCAGACAATTCTCAAAAGAAGTGCCAATAAACATGAAATTTTTGGCATTAGTAAAAAAAAAAAAAACCACATCCAAGTTTAAATTTTTGATAATGCTAATAAATTTGCACAATTCTTAGTGCTCGAGGCAAGCTCTAATAGTGAAAGATCTCAAAGAAAATATAAGAACTATCTACTATTTACCAGTAACTTTCTGAATATGAGTGAGATCTACCCAAATTGAATTTCAAATAACAGTTCAACTCTGTACAGACTTTCACATATAGATTTTTTTTCCTGGGCTATCAGACATGCCTCCCTTTCTCTCTAGTTTCAGGCTTTGAGGTCAGACCCAGGGCAAGTCAGCTTTGACTATTAGTCTCCTGTCAGTCTTTCTCAAGTGTCAAAATACAGTTTTTCACATACAGATACTTCTTAATTAGGTAGGGTTGCCACAACTTAGGGAAACTCTGGAGAACAAGAAAAACAAGCCATTAAGGACTAATCCTTACTAAAGAAGCCTGAGAAAAATTGGATAAGAAATGAACGTTTGCCGGGACTTCTACCCCTGCCCCTTTATATTTATATTGTCTATAATATACATGGAAAGTTGACAATTTTACTATATAAAAATATTTTCCCATTTTTAAGGTACTTAGAACATGAGGGGTTTTGTTTATTTATTTGTTTGTTTGTTTGTTTATTGGAGATTTGTTTGTAGTTAAGTCCTGTTTATCAAAAAAGATTGGCTAGTTGACCATTGCAGGATCAGATGCAATTAAATTCAGTAGACTGTAGACCATAGCTGCTAGCAAGTTATATTTCAGGCATTTTTGTAATAACTTTCAAAACTTGTAGATTATGGACTAAGTTGAGAAATATAGAGATACAATATTTTAAATGCCATACAAATATAATGTTATGATTTTTATTGAAAGTTCCCAGAATCTTCAAATATTTTGCATATGTATTGATATATCTGGTGTTCAGAATTCAGTGCATTGTGTTTTTTACAAATTGCCCTCTGTATGAATACCTTGCTTCTTTCCTCTGTCTCTGAGTTCCTAGTGGCAGAGTCTTAGGAATCGGAAGCTTTTGTTATTAGTCAAACCCTTATAAACTGGAAAGAAGAATCCTCCATTATTTCAGCCATCCCCACTCTAGCTTTTTGTTTCTTCCTCTGCAGAAATCCACGCTCCAGAAACCTTCACGTTTGCAGAGTGTCTCTGGTACCCTGTAAGCATTTACTATACCAGATGCTCTTCTGATACTTCCCTGTAGATGAACTGTTTCACTTGTGTCCTCAGACATTGTTGTGCCGTATAAGCTTCCTATTTGGACTGAAGATTATAAGGTCATGATTGCATCTTTGATTTTTTTTTTTTTTTTTTTTTTTTTTACTAACAAGATAATGCAAACCATGATTGTGCTATTTTTTTCCCATGCATAGTAAGAACTTGATCAGCAAGGATCTTTTTGTTGTATTTTACTGATTGTTCAGGTTAGTTGCTGTGTTAAAGCTATGGGTTGCTCCCCTGAAGGTTCTCTAGTTTCTTCTCCTGATTTCATTGTTTGTTTGCTGTGTGCACATCATCAACTCCTGTAGAGTTGGTTCTCTTAATCTAGTTTTGCTTGCTATGTGGCTAACGTAATTCACAATTATATATAAAATGAATCGCTCCGGAGGTTTAGGGAATAGTTTCTTAAAAGCTACAGTTTATATTTGGTGCCGGCTTAGCTGTTAGATTGTTCCTGCCCTTCTCCATGTGGAAACAGGACTTGTGCTTCATGGTGCATGTGCATGCCATCATCTTCCCTAACACGTTCTTCTCCCTGATCCTTGTGGTTGTTGTAATCCTACTAAGTCCATCTATTGGTAGTTTTCTCATTAAATATGTAATTATTTTAACTTTAAAACTATTTATTTAAAAAGCTTACAGAGGAATTTAGACAGCCGAACGGCAAAGCATCTAATTGGAAAGTTATTTCTAACAGTGATGTTTTGTCTTTTTACATACTTGTTTTGTAGTGGAGAGAATGCTTAAGGCTAGGTGCACTCTCAGAAAATACTTTATTTAAACATCCTCTTTAACAAATTAAAACATTTTTGATTGCTGGTCTTAGAATAATCCCCTTATCATTCTCCCTACAAGTTAATGACCACCCATTAGTTCAAGTTTCATATTTCCTGTTGATTCCTGTTAGTGCCACTGTTTTCTTTTTCTGTCAAGGAATTAATTAAAATACTATTTATCTAGATCACTGAACCAATGTCCTAAAATTCTACTGAAATAGGCCTTGCTGCTCTCACTGAAAACTGGTCAGTGTGTTTGTCTGGGTCTCCCACTAGAATTGAGGCTTCTCTAGGAAGTAGAACATACCTGTTTCTTTGGTGCCCTGGCACATGGTAACTATTTAATGATACTGTTTTTAGATATTATTAAAATCACCAGGTGTCTTTAGTTCTTGAAAACACAGATCCTGCCTTTCTGATTGGTGTACTTCATCTACATACAGTTTCAAAAGAGAAATATTTCTTGTTCTAAGATGAATTAGAAAGAATAGAAGGTACTCTTTACTTTTATTTGACAATGTTCTAGTATTTTATGCCGTGTACAAACTTCTATGAATGATATTTGGGCCACTGGTATATAATATAATTTGACTCTAAAATCTTACTCTGAATTATAACTAGATTTGAATTAGATGTAGGATGTTTTGGTTAGACAGGTAATTTTTACAATTTTAGTCATTGTTATTGTGTATATGTGTTGATGTCTGGGTATGTGCATGCCGTGGAGTGCATATGGGAGGTAGGACGAGACCTTTATGGAGTTGGTCCTTTCCTTATACTTTTATTTGGGTTCCAAGGATGAAGCTCTCAGGTTATCAGGTTTGTGCCTTTTCCTGTGATCCAGCTCACAGGCACATAATTATACAAAATAATTTTCATTAATAATTAAATTAATAACAATATATTTATATTTTGTTTACATACTTTGTGGTATATCATGTCAATAAGTTGTTTCTTTGAATAGAATATGAACTTATAATTTCTGGGACTTTTAAGAATATTTATAATGTTATATAATTTAATCTGCAAGACCACATTTTATTGCTAATATTGAATAATTACTGCTCATTGCTCACCTTTAGTGTTTTCCTTTAATGTTACATTCACTAAAGAAGCTCAGTTTGGGTCAAGTCTGAGAACTTACTGCTCTGAGCACACAATTCTTGAAGGTCTAGTTTATTTTCTCAGATTGTGTCCACAGTTCAAGTCTGTAATTGTTGGATAAGACTGAGAGACTTGAAAATAAACCGGTTCACCTGACTAGCCTCTTCTACTTGAGCTGCCTTAACTTGAAAGCATTTTCTTTTTATGCTTTCATCACAATAATTATCGAGTGGTTTCCTTTTAGTAATTGTCTTAACCTTTTATCTTTAACTTTACAGAAGCTTTATGATGAAAAAGAAAGTGATACTGTGCATTTACATTCATCATGGTTTATTAATGTATTTGAAAAAAAATTTGTTATACAACTATAAAGACCCTAAGGGTTCATAGTGACTGTTAGAGCAACTTTAAACTTACTTATATTTCAGAACTTAAATATATTTATTTGAGTTTTAAAATTAATGAGAGCTAGAATATAAGTTGTTTGGAAATACAATTTTATATTGTTCATTTTTATATGATATAACTAAAAGAATTCCACCATTTAAAAACATATAATGTTATTTTAATATAAAGACATTTTTATAACTTTTATTTTAAACTTTGTTTATGTAGCTATTCATGTGATATCACATGACTGGGGTATTTCTCCTCTTTGATTATTGATATTTCACTTAATGACATATATAGGTAAAATATATGAATAAATTTTGATGATGATTTGGTTCAGTCTTTTTTGTACAATACTGAACTTAAAACAGACATAGTTAGCAGGTTTGCACTGAACTGAGGATTTTAGAATCTGAAGTTGATCAGGGAGAAGAGAAGCACGTTTCACAGGGACTAGTATAGAGCTAACAATCAGCGTTGTAATCAAGTTTAACCCAGAGAGCACTATAAAGGCCAGATGATTTGTGACAGTGAACATGTCTGTTAGTTCCCTTATTTCAGCCTCCCTCATTACAGTCTAACTAAATCAAGAGGTCAAGAAAAGGGCAGGACATTCCAGGCATTCGCTATTGTTTTTTTAAAAAAGTTTGAATCCAATCTTATGGATAATAGTTTCTCACAGAAACCTCAGAAATATATGTTTTGTGATTTTTGAGATCGTGTTTAGCTGTAAATGTGTTTTTAGTGTACTGTAGATTATTTCATCAACATATATGTGTATGCCTTTTCTCTGTAACTGAGCTGATAGCTTCTTCAAGCCTAAGACTATGTTGGCTTCCATATGTCACAGGCCCTTCCTCAATGCAAGGTCACTAACATTTGCTTAGTTGTGGATTCAGAAGTAAATGATTTAATGTTTCCATTGAGAACCATTAACTCCAATCATTCAAAATGAGAATGTTTCCAAGCACAGCCTTCCCCTACATGTTAGTACTGAGTAATTTAGATATCACAACCTATTTTTAAAATGTGTAAATCAATCATGTCAGTGAACAGAAGTGAAAAACACATGAAAAGTGGCACTGAGTATCAAAATTTCCCGAAGTATTTTTCCAACATTGTATTTTTGACGAGGTTGCACAATCTGTAGTGTTTAAAGTATAAGTAGTGAATGTCAACTTGGGGCGGGATGAACTTATGTAAGACCTGTTACCATAGATGTGTTGTCTATCATTTTATAGAACAATCGTCTTTGAGTGTTATGAACTTCAAACAAAGCAGCGCAAGCGCACACACACACACACACACACACACACACACACACACACACGTGCACACACGGGTCTGAATAAGGTTTCTAGGGCATATCAACAGAATGACAAGAAATGAGAAAGATTATGTCAGTAAATCAGTCCAAGTGATTATGTGGGTGCCATATCACTAACCTTATAGGTACTTTTGTTTCTGACCAACACAGGCATTCCAGATGTACAGCCATTCCCATTTAGAAATGAGCTTTAACTTCTTTCGACCTAATGGAATTTCCATGGGCAAGTGTACAGTATTTATTTTATTAATATTTGTTTCTTCATGAATGTTTGAACATATTTCATATAAATGAGTACCATTACCTATGGACATTAGGAAGCTAAGTCACATGAAAAAATTTTAAATAAATATTTGAAATCCCTTATTCAGGATTTTAAAGCCAGAAACATTTTATAGTTCAGACATATAAAGCTAATAGTTACATTTAAGTTTACTTCATAGCCTCTTCAAGAAGGCCTAGGCTAGCTGGTGGAGCACTTTAGTTACTCAAATTGGCATGCCTGCCAGGACATGCATATTCACATTAAGGAAATGAAGACTGTAACAGCATATTGCTATTCAGGTGAAAATTTGCCAGTCATCCAGTTTTTAGTAATCTTAAAAGAATTTTTTCATTTTTATGTGGATTTCTTGAATTTTAAAATATCATAAGTGTATATCAAATCACATTCCCCACAGTTTAAAAAAAACTGTAGATATATTGGTGTGTATACATTTGGCAGATATTTACTACCCAGGCCTCTACAAAGAAGGATATAATCAGTTGTCTTCTAAATACAGCCAGGCTGCCATTGTGTGGTAACTGAGTTGTTAGTTTTCTGTACAAACCAGCTCTCACCAGCTCTACGGTATTTGAATGGGCTTTGTTTTCAGATAAAATTTATTATTGTAATGTAAAACTGAAATTCATTGAATCAGAGTTAGCATTTTAAGTGTATTTAATATTGTTATAGCTTCTTTAAGTCATATTACGTTTGATGCCATCAAACTGTAGAAAAAAGTTATTTTGAAATGTCTAGTGAAGAGTTAGCTCATACCATGTCTGTACATGTTAGCATTATTCATACTAACAATGGAATTCTAATTCAACATTGGTTTTCCAGAAATGCTGTAATATTGTTCTTGGAGTCTTATTTTTCATGTTTTTAAATTTGGGGATCCACATCAATTACTTACTCTGGTGATTTTTTTAAACTGAAAGTAATTTTTACAGAGAGGACCCTGCCAGTGTTAGAAGAAGAAATAAATGATATCTTTGAAATACAAAAGTAAAGAAAGTAGTGACAAATACAGGAAGTGGCTGTTGTGCCAGAAAGATCTGGTGGCTTTGCCGCATCCTGAAGCTCCACCACCATCCCTCTCTGGTGTGCTCATGTTCCAACATGAGAACTACAAAGGTACCCTTGAAACTAAGGCACAAGAAGCACAGTGGGCACTTTTTTCTACTCTCATACTCTGTAATGGTGGTTCTCAACCTGTGGGCCACAACTCCTTTGGGGGGTCACATATCAAATATCCTGCCTATCAGATATTTACATTATGATTCATAACAGTGGCAAAATTACAGTTATGAAGTAGTAAGGGAAGTAATTTTATGGTTGGGTGTCACTACAACATGAGGGACTGTATTAAAGGGTCATAGCATCAGGAAGGCTGAGAACCACTGCTTACAATATTACATCCCAGTACCATTGTTCTGGTTTGGTTGTTGATGTTTTTTCATATCTCAGACATTTGTTTCCCCCCATCTTTGCCAACATAGGGTCAGCACTAACCAGACAAATGACACTCCTTCAGATGTTCCCACACAGGGCGCTGACCATGCTGTCCTACCGTACCCTTCATGGTCCTCTGGATCACATTGGTTACCTGCTAACAGTACCTACACTGCACTCCTCACTTTCATTAAAATGATGCTCTCTAGGACATTGGACACAATGCTCAGTATATGCTTTCAGTATATGAATTGGGCTCTTGTTCTGTCAATTTTCTTACCTTGCCTCCCCAACATCTTACTAAGTTTTGTTGTTGTTGTTGTTGTTGTTTTGTCAACTAATGATGGTTTCTAAATACTTGTTGAGATTCTTTGTCATAGATGTCTGTCAAAGTCTCCTGTTTCAGAATAATGCCCATCGTGGAAGAGGATGTGATGTTTCTTCCGAGATGAGTCCCATTGCTTGTTGTATATTGACTATTGCCCTTCACTTCCCACTAGGAGTAACAGCCTTAAAGACTGGAAAGTTATGCAGTATTTGAAAACTAAAGGACTCTTTCACTTGATCTTTAAGTTCCAGAGATACATTAGTCAGACCCTCAGATTCACACTGGAATCTGACTGCTCTTCAGAAGAAATGTTATTGTAGCTTGTGTAGTGCCTATATTAAACAAAGATAGCTTGATCCCAAGGCCAAGCTTCTTATTTCATACTCATTTGGGTAGTTTATAATCTGGTCTATCCTTTGGTTTTCATTGCATTGTTTTGGTTGGTTTGGTTTTAGTCAAGAGCAAGTTTATTTTCAAAGTTTCTAGTAAAGGTGTACACAAATGTCTGCCAATTTGGGATAATTGTTTTCATCTTACTCTATTTTGTTAGGTGTCTGGATCTAGACCATCTAATCAATATGCACATATGCCTGTGTCTTGGCTACCCATTAGCTGATGTCATCCTTCATCAGTGTAGTTGACATTATACTCAGGCTCTCATTAGTCAGTCTTCTTCCAGTAGATCATCTCTTACTTGCCAGCCTCCTTCCTCTTATGCCATAGATACCTGCCTTCATCCAGCTCTTTGCTTTATGCTGTAAAACCAGTATGGCTTGCAGTGTTGTGTTTGTATTGTGGGCAGCATATTTATTCTAGTGAATACATATCTTCTGGTAAGAACATTCTGTTGGTTGGCCTGTACTTCTGCCCTCTACCTTCCAAACAGGGACTCACCATGTAGGCGTGGCTGACCTGGAACTTACTAGAACCCACAGAGAACTACCTGCCTCTGCTTCACATGTATGACTCCATTGAAGGCTACTTTTTAGTTGACAAGGCACATATTGTCATTATACAATGGGAATGTCATTATTAGTCCTTGGAACCATTTCCCCCACTTAATAACCTGCTCATAGCTCTTCATCTTAACTCCCCAAACAATTTGTAATTTTCTTTCTTCCAGTCTTTCTCTGAATTTTAACTTAGGTTCCCAGTTCTACTTTCCAGTACCCTCATCCATCCCCAAGGATGAGATATTTCTCTTTGTTCCTTGATCATGCTCTCCTTGTTGCATAATGTATTGCTTCCCATTCCCACATCACCAAAACATGCTACCTTTCACCAAGGAAGCTGACAAAGTCACTCTAGTTATACTTAACCATCAAGACCTTCATTATCATATAGATGCTGGATTGTTATGTAGAAAACATAAAACAATCATTCTAAAGAAATGATGTAAACTCTGGCCCCAGTTCTACCACTTCCTAGATGAAACACATTGGTCTTATCACCAAATATTTTCATTTTATTAGTCTATCAAATGCTACAATGAGAACTGGTTCAAAAGGTTAATATTATAAGGTGTTTGAATTACAGACTGGAATGCTTGCCGAGCTGTAATTAGTAAACTCTTATTTATCACTGTAAAGTGCTCATACTTTACTCTTAGAAGTGTTGCCAGATACGTTGACTCAGTAACAGATTTCTTGTCCGATAAATGCAGTGTAGTAAGACTTGCATGAGTACACTGTTGTCCAATGTCTAAACAGTTAAGAGTAGTTCACAGCATCATCAGATAAATTTGACTTACTTGAGCTTGTGATTAAATTTCCACTGACTGAAATTTATTGCTTCTTAAATTTGCAAATATGGTGATGTTTATAAGAATAAAATGTTATTTTATTCTGTGTGTTCATCTCATTATCCAGGCATCACACTGCATATTACCTGTTTGTCTTATGTGTACTCCTTCTAACCCTTACGGATAATTGACAACAAGCCATAATTCTAATCAGTTTCCAAAATTTCCTTAGCTTATGTTCTCATCATCAGTGTCAGGTCTGTTTTTGATTCCTGGCATGTCCTTTAAGAACAGGTGCCTTTGACCAGAACTAACTTACCAAACACACTGATAAAGAGTGAGGCTCTGTGGACCTGAGTTCATCTTCTTTTACAGACATGAGAAGGGATGTGTTTGCAAACACCAGCTTGCTATCCTGCCAGTTTGTTCACATTACTTTGGGAAAAATATGTTAATGATGTAAGCTTTTATATTTTCCTAATGATGCATTGATTTTCTAGGAGTTATGAATATGACTATTACATAAGAGTTGGTTTAAAAATTAGTAATAATTCCATTTTTTCTAAGTTTTTATTTAGTATTATGTATTCAAAATTAACACAGAATGAAGATGGACAATTCTTACAGCAGAGTAGTATTGTTTGTGTTAATATACCCACAGCTTAATTATGATCCTATGGCCATTTCCTTAAGGTTTTCTTTGTCAGAATTCAAGTACTTGATCATCCAACAAGCAATGAATGTTCCATTAATCTTTCTGACTCTATAGCTCCTGAGTGTGAAGATTTCTGACCAGTCACACCACAAGTCTCTTAAACCAGCTTTTCATGTTGGTCTCTTATTTCATTAGCTGTCTGCCCAGAATCTGATAATATGGAGTACCAATGACTCTTTACAGCTTGTCTGTCTGTCTGTATGACATGGATAAAGTCTTTACCAGAATGGGCACAAAAGGGTATTTATCCACCCCCTGCAATAAATGCACATGCTAGTGTCTACAAGGCACTTGAGACTGCTAGTTGAAAACAAGAAATTAAAACTGTTGCTTCAACTTTGCATTTGTTAACATTTTGATGTAAGACCAAAGCATCTCTTTCTGTAAAATTATTTACTAGGCCAGCAGGTGGGCTCAGGAGGTAAGTACCTTTGCTCCACGGGCCTGGAGTTCTAGCCCCAGGACTCACACAGCTGTCCTTTCTCACACACACACACACACACACACACACACACACACACACACACACCACTTACCTATTCATAATAGATTTTATTAAAAGATGCTTTTTTGACTGTGTTTGTACTTAAGAATTAAAATTTTCAAAATCTATTCATTAAGCTCTTTTTCTGTAAAAAATAGGCCCATGACTTGGACATTTATTTTAAAGTAGCATTCATTATAACTAATATGCTCTTCAGAGATTATTATTTTAATAAGGTAGCAACCACTATAATTAATATGCTCAGAGATTATTATTGCCATATTTACATATCCCTGTTATTGTATTTTAGAAATTTGCAATTATGATGTACTTTCTTATTATATATATATAACATTTTACACATCATCCTTTATTTAGGAGAGTTGAATAATTTATGTCCAAGCTGTTTACAGAATGTTTTTCCCTGTAGACAAGGAATGGCATTAGAGCATAAAGTGACTTGCATGATCGGGTGATGTAAGGAACTTAACACAGGCCCTAGCAGACCCGAGTCAGTAATTCTTGGGATCGCATATTCACTGTGCTCACTTTTTCATTCTTTGTGATACTTGGTCTGTGAGTTTGATCATTTAATAAGTTGTAGTGAATAAACTGTGTGTACCTTGTTTAGTTTTGGTCCTCCAAGTAGAAAATTCCAGCAGCTCTTCCATGTTTGTTCTCTGCTCCAGGAAACATACAGCAATGCCTTTGGATTAAAGCAACTCTAACTAGCTCAATTTCAGTAGTCATCCTTTACTTTATATAAACCTTTTAAAACACCATGACCTAATAAGAACTGAAACATGAAATCAGTATTTTAGCAACTTTCATATCACTTGGAACATTTGAATATTTAAATTATTGTGAAAGAGTATATGGATGAATATTTCCATTCACTTAATTTCTGCAGTCTTGTTTCAAAGAAATGTTTTATAATTACAGTCAGGTAATTCTGTGCATGAGGTATGATTTGACCTTTGCTGTCCTTCCCCTATGCAGGCCTTGTGTGTATGAAGTCCAGCACATCTGTGGTGGAGCTTGTCATGCTGCTTTGCTCTCAGGTAAGAGTTTCATTCGCTTGGTCAAGTTAACCTGCATGAGAATTTTTTATGCATGTATAATATTAATGATCATTTAAATTTTGTCTCTCGCTGTGGAGAATGCAGAAGATAGTTGGCCTTGAGGCACATTAGAGCCTAGTGACCATCCCATGTAAGCGCTGCTTTACGCTCTCCTCTCTGCTCTCTTCTTCCTGACCTCCTGTCCTGTTCTGTCTGTGCCTGGCTCTGTTCTGTGCTCTTCAGGTCTTTTGCTATTGTCTGCACCATCTTTTAAAAATACTGCAGCCACATTACAATTCAAAACCTAACTAGTAGTCACTGTTGTTTTCTTCTCTGTCCGATTAGAAGTGGTAGAAACTCTGGTTCCTTTTGTGTCAGTACTAAACACGTACAGTCCAGTCCAGCCATTGGTGAGCCATCTTTGGCAGGCTGCTTTTCTAATTTTATGTCGAGTCGGTATGTATTAATAAATCTGAAAGTCTACTGAGTAGTGACTATCTTTAGTAACAAGAATTAATAGTAAAGGGTTGGATATTGTTTCTTTTTAAAAACTATACAAAAACAAACAAACAAAAAACTTGATCTATCCAAAGCTTGAGAAGAACCATGTATTAGTTGGATAACTTAAATAGAAATGTATTGGTCTTTCCTTTCACTGGCACTTCAAGTCTCCCTGTTAGCATATGAATGTGAAATATTCCATATTAGAGTGAAAAGGAAGTAGATACATGTTTGTAATAAGTAGCTGTTATATTTATCCGTGGTCTCCTCAGTAGAAAGGTGAGCATATCTGACCATAACCGACCTGAGGTCCACCTAACGCCACCGCCAAGCCAGATAAGCCAAGTGTGACTTCAGTGGTCTTTAAATGTTTTAGAGCAAACAGCAAAAGCTTACCTACTGACTTAACCATGGTCTCCTCAGTAGAAAGGTGAGCATATCTGACCATAACTGACCTGAGGTCCGCTTAACACCATCGCCAAGCCAGATAAGCCACGTGTGACTTCAGTGGTCTTTATATATCCCGGAGCAAACAGTAAAAGCTTACCTACAGATTTCCAGGTTCACATTTACTTTCTTCAGGAGTGTGTTCGTGGGAAGCCAGGAATACAGTTGAGAGGAAACCATAGAGAGCACCAGCCCTGGAAGGAGCTCATCTGCAGAGCGTGTGAAAATTGTACCCAGTGCCGAGGTCCTGAGTTCAGGGAAAATGGAAGCTCCGTGGACATTTTAGGTTGATAAGAATCCAAATATTTAGCAGCTTTTGTGGCAAGGCATAGTTTAGAATGCCTTCTTTCTTAGCCCTGACTATCACTGCAGTTGAGAGAAATAAAGAGGAATGTTGCATTAGGATCTGGTGTCTTTAATGGCCTCATCATCTAATCATAGGTTTCACATCACCCATTTGCTGGCTCCAGGAATTCCTGCCATTAGGGGCCCTAGAGAGGAAACTTTGCCCCAGATATTGATTGGAAGGAAGAGTGGGAAATGTAAGCTCTCTCTGTGGTGCACTTTCTTCAGTGTGTCAGCAGCACAGCATGACAAACGGCCTCTTAGATTGATTTCCAAATTGAAGTTCTAAAAGAATTCAGTGTTCAAACACTGACAAATTTAAATCTTTCAAGTGCTTTCCTGGTTAAATAGCCCTCACATAAGTAACCTGAAAGGTCTACACATTAAAAATAACTCAGGCTGTTTTGTTGTTTTCAGTTAATCTGTAATGTTACTTTCTACAAAGCAAAATTTTTAAGAAAGCAAATGAGTGGTTTTCATTCCACCAAATGCAGTTGTGTAGGTTAACTATTTTAGTGTGGAATTAAGCTTATCAATCCATCATTGCAGATCATTAGCTGGACCATAGATGTTTTCAGATTTTGGTTTTGAGGGTACTAAGGAAGATAGACACATTTCAAAAGGTTCTTAAAATATGACATTTTTCTCTAACACTAAAATTCGTGATTTTTACCAATTAGCAGGATGACCACATCAGTGACAGACCTCTGATGAGGAAAGTTAACAGTGCTGTAGAGATAGCGTGGCCTAGCTCTCCGAAAAGCATGATCTTTTCTGCAGATCTTAATGCATTTCTTCCATTGGAGCTGATCCCTGTAGAATTAGCAGCAGTCTGCAGGCTGTCTTCCTGCCAAGGCAGGCAATCATGATGAATCTTTAAACCTCAGACCACAGAGCTCTTTTTACTTTGTTTTACTGACAGTCACCACAGGATGAGCAGCAGCAGTGAGCGAGACTAACAAAAATAGTTCAAAGTTCAATGAGTCCTTACTGTCTGGATACACTATATGCTCCCCACTCCAGTGAGAAACACCTTAAAATATTATCCCTGCCAAATAAGTTTTCAATGCAAATGTCATTTTGTAGTTTGTTAGCATAAAATGTATTTATCCTCAAATTTAGACAAGCCATTGGCAACTCGAATTGTGTTAGAATAAGCAATGGGGATTGAACAGAAAAGGAAGTGAACTTTCCTTTGGCTGCTTTCTTTGCTGCAACTCATTAGATGCTTTTACTTTTACACTTTTCATTTCCATGTTGGAAATTCTTTGTTAAATACTACATGTTATTAAGAATATTTGATTTTCTTTCCTTCTTTTCTGAGCGCCTAAAAAATTACTCTTGTCAACAGTGTGTGTCCAAAATGTGGTCTAAATTCACATGAGATCACATTACAAATGTCTGAAGGTACTTGTCAAGGATAATTCGGTTCATATGGCACCCTCTAAACTCCAAGGGGCATGGTATCCAGTTTACCACTAGTGGGATTTTGCATTTCTTCAAAAACATATTTTAAGTTTCAAGAAGATATTACCATTCTCCATTGTAATTTGCTTATTGTTCCAAAAACAGAACAATTTTTGCTATATTTGGATACTTTCTTCCATGTACATCTTAAACTTTAAGAATTAATTATTTATTCTTCACTTACGGTTTGTATTAAAATAGTTACCATCATCTTCTTAACAAGATGTTTCTTACCCTTTCAAAGTGTAAGGAACAGTATCAAGGGTTAGTCTGTGTTCTACTTGACAAGGAGCTCTTGGCCAGTGTCCGCACAGGCTCTGCGGTTGTTGAAGGGATCGTGGCGTCAGACTGTGTGTGTATCTCTGCAGTGCTGTGGCTGTGAGCTGCCACCCTCTCTTAACACCTAACTTCCCTCTGAAGTTACCCTTGCTGGACTACATTCTTAGATGAGTAGCAGACCGAGTTTCTCAAGTCAACTTTTTTAGGTAATATAGTAGTTTCTAATTATTTCCAGATTTTCGTTTTTAGGAAGTCTCCATGAGAAGAGCTCTAAGAAAAATTGAGTGCTGTTACCCGCAGGATTTCTTTAAGCTTCCATCAGTAAAGCTTAGCAGATGCCACTTTCCTTTCTCTTTGCCTTATGTGTCAAGAGATAAATTGAGGGACCTCATGTAAAAAGAATTATTTTCTCAGTATTTAAGTGCTTTCTGACTTAAAGCACTGATTAAGCAAATGCCTGCTTAATAAATCATTCCTGTTCTCATTAAAAACTTTAAAATACATAAGTTAAAATAAAGACTCTTAGGATCTATGTATGACATGCTCAGCATGAATTATTTTGTGGTTTGTATGACTTTGTTCTTTTCTAAGTACTTCATATACTTGATTTGGTGACTTCACTGGTGTGGTCAGGGTGTGACCCAGGACTTTAAAAACAGCGCTCACAAAGGAACCACAACTGAGGAAAATCTTTCTCCTTTCAAGTGATTTGGCCTTTGAACATTTAATTTTTTAAAACTTTTTCTCCAATTTGGTACAGTTTAGTCAAATGGTACAAAAGAAAATGATTTTCTTCTAGATGTAATAAAGCCAAGATGAGATTCTAAGGCAAGGCTGAGGCTAATGCAGAGGCCTGATAAATGTCTTCATTCATGTGTACTCAGTACTCCATACTGTAAGGACTTGAGGTTGTGTAATAAGATGATAAATATGAGAAAAGCAGAGATGGATCTCGTGTTTTTCTCCAGGCCTTGGGAAATATCATTAAATCCTGAATGTGAATGAAATTCTATCACATGTGAGTCAGTGCTTAGGCACTCTGTGACCACCTTTTGTTAGTATTTTGTTGGTTACTAAAACCTTAGTGACATGCTTCCATCCTGATAGGAGGCTAAGCATATTATCTGTGGTATTACAAATTACACATCTGAATTTGAAAGCAATGAGGTAGAAATTAAAAACAAAACAAAAAACCAACAACACATGTTCTGAGATTTTTAATTGATATAATCAAGCAACATGCATGTGTGACTCTGAAGACTGAATGTTTATGGAAGGCTCTACGGAAGTGGACCCTGAAGCTGGTAGGCTTTCCCTGCTACATTATCAGAGAAGGAGACACATCTCTTGGAGACAGTCCAAACATGTATGAAGGTCTTTTTGTCCTCTTATGTCTGTCCTCAGACCTGGGGCTAACCTTGTTTATTGCACATCAAAAATGAAATAACTAGGATTAGTGAGATAGTTCCACAGGTAAAAGTGCTTAATCTGCAAGCCAGACAACCAGAGTTATATCACCATAAGGAAGTGAGAGAACCAAATCCCTGAAACTGTCATCTCACTTCTAAATGAGAAAAGGAAATAAAAAGGGAGGACATGACTGCTCCTGGATATGGTGGAGGAGAAAGCTTATCGTAGATAAAAGGGAGAGCACAGTAAATATGAGAGAGAACATAGCCAGAGTGAAAATGCCTGCCAAGTGAATCAGGCCATATGAGAAGAGGGGACAACCAGGAGCAGTAGCCAAGAGGACCAGAGGTCCACAAGGTCAGACAGGACCGGCATAGTCGAAATGGCTGCATTATATAGGGAAGAGCGGCTGGAGGGAGGGCAGCCCAGCCCCTGGGCGGGAGAGTTCAGGGCAGGGTGGGGTATGCCAGTCAGGAGGACCCTGCCACAGGTATGGACTGAAGGATGCTGGGAGAACCTGGCACCCAGCATATGCTTTGATATGTTAATAGGCACCAAAGTTAGTCATTTGTCCAGGTTTGAGACCTAACAACTGCCATGTGCACTCCATGGCACAAGCATACTGATGCCCCTCCTTCAATATCACACACACATTAATAATAATAATAATAATAATAATAATAATAATAATAATAATAAAATAACAATTTTTATAAAATAAATCATACCGAATTTTTACTGGGTTATATAGAGTATTTCACGTTTTTCTGGGTGTCTTTCAAATGAAGTTTTCACAATTTTAGTCATTTTTTTTCTTAATCTTTTAACAAATCCATCTTTTTGCTTGATACCTTCTGTAAGTTCCCTACCTTCATGTTCACATGAATTGGCTTACCTAAAAAGATGTGAATGCTCACCCTAAAAGAAAAGGAAGCTTCAATGGGATGGTCAAGGAAAGGAAAAGGAGATCATTCTCTGAAGAGAAAGGTCCATCCCAGATCAGGAATTTCTGTCCCCTGTCTCATGTAACTTCTTGTGTCATGTAAAAGGCCTTCATATTCTCATGCTAAATCAGAAATTAAAAGTTATACGTTACATGTTCAGCTTTTGAACTTTGTTTTAGAAGTTCTTGTTGTATCAAACTTTAATTTCAAGACTTGAAAGAATTCAGAACCACATCTGTAAATAAATCTTAACTGTATATTTGAACATGACAAACACTAATTTTTTAAAACGTTACATATTTTCTTTTAGAATTGCTCTAATTGTGTCCATAGATTTTGATGTGTTATGTTTTCATTTTCATTCATCCAGTTTTTAAAAGGTTTTATTCTTTTTGACTTCTGCTTGACCCAGTTTTCACGTGATCGTATATTTGTTGCTCGGAGTCAGTTTTGTGTGCTTTCTTCTGTTTCTGTTGTGGACATCCAGCTTTAATCCATGGTGAGCTTTTGTAGACAGTTCGATAGGCTTCTGAGAAAAATAAATCAAAATAAAACAGAAAAAACATTCTTTAGTGCTTGGGTGGAATGTTCTGTAGATATCTGTTAGATCAATTGGATGTATGGTATTATTTAACTTCAGAGTTTATTTAATTTTTATCTAGATGCCCTGTCTTTTGGTGAGACCGGGGTATTGAAAGTCACCCATTATCTGTTAGGGTTGATGTGTGACTTTTAGATAGAGTGTTTCTTTTATGAAATTGGATGTCCTTTTGTTTTGTGGGTATGTCTAGAACTGTTAATATCCTCTTGATGGATTTTTTTTCTTTAATAAGTATGTGTACCTATGTTGAACATGTTCAAACTTTGTGTGGTCATTCTTTAAGAAATACAGTAGGACAACTATCTATATAGCATTTATATCACTAAGCATTTTTATACTAAGAACTACAAATCTAATGATTATTTATATTGTACCAGGGGATGTACTTATATTTTATACAAATACTATACCATTTTATATGAGGGACTTAAGCAACCCTGAATATTGGTATCCTTATGTTGCCTACTTGTTTTTACATGATTGTCCTTTATATTAGCAATTTCTCTAAATTAATCAATTAATCATTGGGTTTTTGTTGTTTCTTACATTATTTTTTCCTATAAGCTTTTAGTACAGTGTTCGTGAAAGTAAGCCATGAAAAGGCAAAAAAGAAAAAAAATACTTAAAATGTTTTACACGTATACTCAGATACACATTAGCTTATCTTTCTGTCCTAGATGGCTTCCTTCTTTGCTCCCTTCCTTCTTTCCTTCCTTCATTCCTTTCTTCTTTCTTTTTTGCTATGATAAACACCATGAGCTGTAACACAAATCTTAAAAGTTCTTATTAATAAAAAAAGACCCAGAGCCAGATATTGAGGTAAAAGCTGAAAGATAGGAGAGGCAGAAGCAAGCCATTAGTTCTTACCACCACTAGTTCTTACCTCTACAAAATCCTCCACCGAAAGAGAGCAAGCTCCTCTCTCCACCCCGCCATATCACTTCCTCTCTCGGCCCAGCTCTATCATTTCCTATCTATCTGTACAGACCTCCAGACCTCCATGGTTTACTAATGGCTAGATCCTCCTTCTGATTTGCAGGCAAGCTTTATTTGTTAGAGCACAAATAAAATATCACCACAATGACCAGAAGCAGGTTGGTGGGTGAAAAGGATTTATTTCAGCTTACTCTCCCAGGTCACAGTCCATCATGAGGGAAGTCCGTACAGGAACTCAAGGCAGGAAGTTGAAGGCAAGAACCATGGAAGAACACTGTTTATTGACTTGCTTTCTCTGGCTTATCTCAGGATGACTTACTTAATGTAGTGTTGCCCATAGCAGGCTGGGCTCTCCTATTATCTACCAACATTCAAGATAGTACACACAAACATGCCCATAGGCCAGTCTAACCTCGACAGTTTCTCAGTTTAAGTTCCCTCTTCCCAGGTCACTTTCATGTGTGTCAGTTTGAAAGTAAAAACTAATCAGCACACTTTCCCATTAATAGAAAATGTGTGGGTCACCTCTTTTTTATTTTACACAGTATTCTTCACTCCAGTTCTTATTAGCTTTACTAGCTTATGCTTGGGTTTTTTAACATGTCATCATCTTATCAGTTACAATGAGCATTTACTTTGAAGATTTTAAGGAAACCACCACTTTGAGTGATAGTTAATGTTAAGTAGACCTTAAGGATACAGGAAATAAAAAAATCAATTTTCAGTTTCCAGAAGACTTTAAATCTATTCTTACCCTCTTGTTTTTCTTCTAATATTTACCATATTTTCAAAATGTTTAAGATGGAGTAAATGCCTAAGTTGGCATGTTTAATTCTATACAAAGAAGGGGGAATGAGTAATGTGCATTGAGCTGACATAGATGAGGAGAAACTGAAGGAAAGAATAATGGTCTGGGCCTGAGCTGTCTACTGGTCATCCTACTGACATAAGAGAACATAGGGATTTCACCGTCACCCTTCTGGAACTTATTTGTCTTCAGAGTGTTCCATTTCAAAGGGTCTTCACACAAGATCCAATTCCCTGAGAAAGTCCCTCATCTTAAGGAAATTTTATGCTTCCACAAAGAACAGTTAAAAATGGTGACAAAGCTGTTTTAAAGACTTGATTGTCCTCTGCAAGCATTTCAACTTGAAATGAAATGTTTCCCACAAAGATAAAGATGTGATGTGGGGTGTTCATGTACCCAGCAGGATGCAGTCATGCCACGTGCTCCTCTGCTCACCATGAGTGTATGTTGTGCAGGGTTCTCCTGGGGCAGGATATAGCCTTAGAAAAAATATATTTCACATAATACAGAATAATGTAGCAGGCCACATCCTGATTGCAACATTCTGCTTAAAAAATTCCATAACACTGTTCTAAGATACAGATTTCTTAAATGAAGGCTCATGCTTTTATTATCATTGGCTTGCTTATATTTAAACACCAACATGCTTACCTTAGCTCTAACTTTTAACTATTTCTGTATCAAAAGTTATAAAATTATCATCTGGCCTAAAGGCAGATTACAGATATTTTTAGTTTCATCTAACTAGTTTTCAAAACATTTACTTTGCTCATCTTGTACATTGGAATATTTGGATGTGTTCTATAAAATGTCTGTGAGTTCTGTGATTGAAGAGCATGTCAACAGAGCCATAGGTTTAAGAAGTTGTCTCTATGACTGACTCTTCTTCATAGTGGAGTGAATTGTTATCACAGTTAATGTCAAATAGTCCTGAAAAGCTAATATCTTTTGTGGAATCTTGATTTACAATAAACATAGTATTTAAGAACAGTGTCTAAAAGGATGGTAGTAGGACACCTATTTAAAATGTAAGAAAAGAAGGCCCCTGTGATTTTCAGTAAAGATGGAATTGAACAGAGTTCTGAGAAATGGAGCAGCCTTGTTGAGGTGCTTCACGGGTGCAGCACAGTGGCTTTGTGCTGTCCCCAAGTCTTTCCCAGTTACTGATTCTCTTTGTGCATCAAGTGTAGATTCATGGTTTTCCTTGAAATAACCATCTATCAGTTTGCTTCAGTACTTTATTCTTAGCACAAATTCAAAGCTCTAAATGGGAATGTGATCTATAGTGAAGAAAAAGGTTGAGGTTAACAAGAAGACTTTTTTTGTGAATCTGGATTCATGCTTAGGGCAATTGAATACCTCTAGGTAGCTAGCTTTTCATATCTAAAGAAAAGCATGGTCTTCTATATAATGAGCTAAATAAAGTTTTGCTCCAATGCTGCATGGTTATTAATTAATAATTAATAACACTATTAATTATAACTATATCACTCATTCAGAAAAGACTTATACTGAGTTTACTTGTATACTGATATCAATTTGAGTCAAAACTTGGATGTAAGAAGCTAAGAAATAGCATTTTATTATAATAAATAAACTTTCATTCCACCATATCTGTTAAGATGTAAAAATATTATATAAAATAGTGGTTTTCCATGTGCAAAAAAAAGAAAAGGAAACATAAGTTATGAAATGGGATTTCTAGATGAGTGACATGAGTAATTAATAGAAATTATATATATATGTATGTATATTAATGGAACTAGAAAAATATTTATGAAACTACTAAAAGGAATATAGTTTTTAATTAAAGACTTACTTGCCAACTATATATTTTTAAGAAAGTTGAAGTTATTTGAATTAACCTAACACCAAAGTGGATATTTAAGTATGTTCCAAATTTTCCATAGGAAGTATACAAAATAAGCAGTATTCTTTCCTAATTCAAAACATTGTACCAGAGTTGTTGGTGTTCATATCTGTAGCCCTTTCTCTGTGTGGTCACTAGATTCAAGCATTTAGCAAATGTGGCTAATCTCCAGTTAGCAAAGAGAGAATACTTTAGAGTAATAGTGGTTTTCCATGTGCAAAAAAAAGAAAAGGAAACATAAGTTATGAAATGGGATTTCTAGATGAGTGACATGAGTAATTAATAGAAATTATATATATATGTATGTATATTAATGGAACTAGAAAAATATTTATGAAACTACTAAAAGGAATATAGTTTTTAATTAAAGACTTACTTGCCAACTATATATTTTTAAGAAAGTTGAAGTTATTTGAATTAACCTAACACCAAAGTGGATATTTAAGTATGTTCCAAATTTTCCATAGGAAGTATACAAAATAAGCAGTATTCTTTCCTAATTCAAAACATTGTACCAGAGTTGTTGGTGTTCATATCTGTAGCCCTTTCTCTGTGTGGTCACTAGATTCAAGCATTTAGCAAATGTGGCTAATCTCCAGTTAGCAAAGAGAGAATACTTTAGAGTAATATTAAGTATTGTTTTACACATTTGAAAATAATGAATTTGTAGTTTTGTGCTGTTTCAGTCTTTTTGAATGTGAGTCTGACTAGAGCAATTTATTTCCAAAGCAGTCTAGATATATGGATTGTGTAAAGGTACAAATGCATAAATGTATAGATTTCCTAAAGGTATAGATACATAAAGGTATAGATACATAAAGGCATAGGTTGCATAAAGTTACAGATGCATAAAGGCATAGGTGCATAAAGGCAAAGATGTATACAGCTACAAATGTCTAAAGGCATGAATGCGTAAAGGTACACATGCATAAAGACATAGATACATAAAGGTTTAGATGTATAAAGTATAGATTTATTAAGGCACAGATGCATAAAGGTAGAGATGCATACAGGTATATGTTCTTAAAGGCATAAATGGATAAAAGCACAGATGCATAAAGGCATATGCACATAAATGCATCGATACATAAAGGTATAGATGCATTAAGGCATAGGTGCATAAAGGCACAGGTCCATCAGGGTATATGTGTCTGGAGGTATGGATACATGCACAGATACATAAGCATACAGATGCAGAAATGCATAGATTCATAAAGGTGTAAATGCATAAAGATTATGTGCATAAATGTATAGATGCATAAATGCACAGATATATAAAGGTATATGTGCATAAACATATAGATGTATAAATGCACAGATGCATAAAGGTATATGTGCATGGAGGTATAGATATATAAATGCACAGATACATAAGCATATAGATGTAGAAATGCACAGATGCATAAATATATAGATGGATAAATGTACAGATACATAAAGGTATATGTGCATAAGTGTATATATGCATAAAGGCATTTCCAGTTTTGCTTCCAGTTATAATGAAAACTCTGTATTAATGACTAAAATTTTCAATAGTATAAAATATCTCTTCCTTGTGCATAGCTTCAGGCCTCTTTTGGTCATTTGTTCTTTCCTGGAAGGAAGCTTGGTGCTGAACGGCCGTTTTACCTGCTGTCTTACTTTCCAGCAAACTTCAGTTTTCTGGGCACCAAAAGCCACCTTTTAAACTGTGTGAATCAGGGTCATTAAAATTTCTTTCTTCTGAAATGACACTTGTTATAAAACCTTGCAAAGACATTTGAAAACAAGGTATTGTGGAGGTTACTAACAGTGTCAACATAGTCCTTAGCTAGTTACTATTTCATTTGCATGTTCATTTTTCTTATATTTGCTTTGGTTTATCCCTTTAGGAATGGCAGAATTCTATCCAGAAGAATGCGGGCCTTGCATTTATTGAACTCATCAATGAAGGAAGGTAATTAATTTTACACTTTCTGGGAAACTAGACAGTGTGTATTTGATTCCACTGGGCAACTGCTCTTTCATACCATCTGTTCTATAAATTGTAAGAAAATAGCTTTGAATTAAATAATTTAACATGTAGGTACTTAAATTTTAAATTAACAAATTTTAGGTGTTAAGTATTTAGGTTTTGGATACAAAGTATATATGAAATAATATTAGATTCATGATGTTTTGTGAGATTTGAGCCACATCTTACTGAGTAGTGAAGTTGTGTTAGACAGCTCAAGTGAATCCAGTCTGCAGTCCCATCTGCCACCCCATCTGTTTTCAGTCTAAGCTCCGTGTTTACACTTGAGCCCTTATCGGTTCACATGAAGTGGCTTCTTCTGATCCTGTCATGCAGTTGGTACCTGACCGGATGTATAAGGAATGTTCAACACAGAAGGTGTAACAGCCTTAGTTAGGAGTGTCTGTTCCCATTGTTAATGATGCCATAGATGATATTTTGTTTGAAACCATTGTTGTATTTGTCACTGTCATGTGTGGTTGTTTACTATGATTTTTGCAGTGCTTTATGGGTGGTATAAGGTTGCTAGAGCTGTCACTGTTTGATATGTCTAGTTTCTATCAATCCAAGGCACACAACCATTACAAGTTGGATTTCTTGTATAATATAGTGCATTCTATGGAAAATAATTACTAAATATTTGGTATGATGTTTGCTTTTTTGGAACAAGCTTTACATAGATTAATAAGGAAGTAATGCTTATAGTATAAGAACTTGACTTTTTCTTCAAGAAATAATGATCCTTCAAAAGTAGTTTATATGTGGCATCAAAACACAGTTTTTAGTATTGCTCTGCTTTCTTCCATCACTGCACTCTATCCTGAGAAACTATCTCTGTTTGTATAGTATCTTATTGCACATTTCTTCTTTTGATATGCATAAGCAATGTTTTCATCATAATACAGCTCTGAAACTTAAAATAAGCTTTATGCTTACTGCAGTGTTAAAAAATGAAGGAAATTGTAGGAATTGATAATAGGGAAAGAGAGATGGCTTAGGGGTTAACAGGACTGGCTGGCTGATCTTCCAGAGGACCCAGGTTCAATTCCCAGCACCCATATGATGGTTCACAACCATCTTTTACTCCAGTTACAGTGAATGATGCCCTCTT
Organism: Peromyscus eremicus; assembly: GCF_949786415.1. NCBI lineage: Eukaryota > Metazoa > Chordata > Mammalia > Rodentia > Cricetidae > Peromyscus > Peromyscus eremicus. The sequence goes on from NC_081421.1 coordinate 1,620,714, forward strand.
CTGGACTCTGTGAGCATCAAAAATGAGAAAAATTATTTTACTGTCAATAACACTTGTTAGAGCGAAGGGAGCTGAACTTCTAGTGCTTTAATTAGATTATATTTATTGACAGAAAAGAATGATGCTAGAAAATTTGCTAATATCAAAGACATAAAGCTTCTTGAAGTTTCCTTTTCCAGTAGTAGTTTAGGGTTTACTTTATATTGAGAGGAATTGAAAATAAAGAAAATACTGATCACTTTTTTAAATAATTAAATCAGAAACTCTCTCCAATAATTCATTGTTCCATACAAGCATTGCCACATAGAGGGAGGAATATTATAATCCTAGTTGAAGGTGATCTTAGTATTGACAAGATAGTTTTCAGGATGAAAATTTTGATCATTTAAAAGCATAGAACATGCATGAGGGGAATATCTGCTATTGTAAGTTAAGCTACAGTGCTTCAAGGTGGCCTTTATTGTAAAATGGCTTTTATCTTGACAACATGTTTAAGGCTGAAGGAACCATGCCAGTGGGAAGAGAATGCCATCTTAAATTTGACCTGAGACACAGTTAAACGACATCTAGACTCGGGGAGAAGAAAACTCTAGAACTGAAGATGGAACTCAATAGACACTTCCTGCCTAGCATTCCAGAAACCTAGTGTTTGAATCTTAGCAGCACATAAGTTAGGCGTGGTGGAACATGCTTGTAATACCACATCTGCACAGAGGTGCACAGAGGACGATTAGAAGTTCAAGGTGATGCTGAGCCACACAGTAAAGCTAGTCTAGAATACACAAAACTTTGTCTTAAAAATCAAGCAATAAGCCGGGCGGTGGTGGTGCACGCCTTTAATCCCAGCACTTAGGAAGCAGAGGCAGGCGGATCTCTCTGAGTTCAAGGCCAGCCTGGGCTACAGAGTAAGTTCCAGAAAAGAAGCAAAGCTACACAGAGAAACTCTGTCTCGAAAAACCAAAAAAAAAAAAAAATCAAACAATAACTTGTAGACTTGTAGACAATGATAACAGTGCAAAGGCCTGGAGGCATGCGGTAAGGAGGAGGAGGTTTTCCCAGTCATCCCACAGCTACTGGATCTAGTGCCACAGGCTCCAGCAACATAGGGTCCTGTCATGAGAGAACTTGGGTTCTGGGTGCTGGGAAGTCATTATTGAGGATTAGGCATTGTGTGCAGTGTGATGCACAGATTCAAGAGTTCAGCATGGAACCAGACTACCCTGTGAGTCTTCAGGCATCTTTTTAAGGATGATGTAGCTATGAGAATGGAAGACATGGACACATTAGAAAGTATCATTTGGAAATTAGATCAAGAAGATTGTGATGATAGAGAGAAGAGAAAAAAACAAAGACAGCCTGGTTTCTGGTTTTGATAAATGGGTGTCATGTACTAAAGGTCCAGCTCGCCTAGGGAGAGCAGTGCAGGAGGGGCATTGTTTGATGAGAAGTGCTTTTGAGTTGGGCTACACTGAACCTGTGAAATGCCCAGTTACAGAGGTTCAGAAGTTATCAAAGTACTTGGATCCTGAGCTCTTCAGAAAGCAAGCTGGAAGGGTTTTAGATGAGTGGGAACTCAAAGGCAAGCTTCTAGTGCATGGAACTCATCTCTTTCCCCACATCTCCATGTGTTTGCCTCTTTTTTTGTTTGTTTGTTTTTTCAAGACAGGGTTTATCTGTGTAGCTTTGGTGCCTGTCCTGGATCTTGCTCTGTAGACCAGGCTGACCTCAAACTCACAGAGATCCACCTGCCTCTGCCTCCCAAGTGCTGGGATTAAAGGTGCACCACCACTGCCTGACCTCTCTCTGTGTTCTGGAGTTAGCTTAGATACAACCCTATCACAGACATTCCCATGAACAACCACCTGCATGACATCATCTCCAGTTATCTTTGTCACCAGTTTACAGGTCTCCACCCTAAAATTCTTTCCTTAAAACTTAAATTGTATTTGCTATCTTAGATGTATATAGACCACCACATCTCTGCAACCTGGAATAGTGCCCTAGTATGTATTAGAAATTAGAAGTATTTATGAAAAGATGAAGAATAGTGAGCAAATTGTTAAAATGGCCAGTGTTGAAAAGACAGGAGAGAAGTGACTAAGGAAACCTCAGAGCTTGTGGGATGGTTTGGATAAGTCTAAAGTGCGGTCTGTATTTATAATCTAGTGTTTTCTCTTACAGTCCAAGGTTGGTGGAAAAAAGGCTTGAGCACATTCCCCTTTCTCTTCACTGAGCCTGTAAAGTAGACTCCTTTTCCCCTGCTCCCCAACTCCTTTCCTTCCTCTTGGGCCATACTCAAAATGGCTTAGTGCTAGGAATTGCTCACTGGCCATGTGTTTCTTATGGCTATTTTCACAGTGCCTAGTCAGATATGGCACACACATATTATTTATGCCCAAGTTCACATATCAGCTCTTCCACTGGAAAATGCTTTTACTATAAGCATTTAACATAATCATACCCTGACATTATTTTAGAGAAGGATCTAAAATGTGGTAGCACCTATTTCTCTGAAGGTTGAAAATAATGCATGTGACATTTATAATAGCTGCTGATATACAGACACTTAGGATGAGAGGCTCCATTTGTGTTGTTACATATTATACATACTCAGAATTCTCTGGTTCCCATCTATAGTTTGGGTCATTTTTCAATTTTCTCTTGCAAAATCAAAATAGTTTTTGTTTGTTTGTTGGGTTTTTTGTTTGTTTGTTTGTTTGTTTTTCGAGACAGGGTTTCTCTGTGTAGTTTTGGTGCCTGTCCTAGATCTCACTCTGTAGACCAGGCTGGCCTCGAACTCACAGAGATCTGCCTGGCTCTGCCTCCCAAGTGCTGGGATTAAAGGTGTGAGTCACCACTGCCCAGCTTCAAACTCAAAATGTTAAAACTGGTTTCCAAAGGCCAGTATGTAGATGACCATTCAGTTCTTAGAGTAAAAGCACATACCTCTGTGTATCTGCTACTGTAACTACTCACTCACTCACTGTGTGCTACACACAAACTCAGTACTTCGCGTGTGTGGTACCTCATTTGTCTGGACACAGAACATAGTTCCTAACTCTCAGCTTGACTGTTGGGCTGTCCATTTATTTGCCTGGTAGGAATGGAAATAAAAACCTCCAAGTGGAAATTGTTATAAATGTTTATCTTTCTTAACAGCTACATCCATTAATACAGTCCATCAATCACAGCCTGAGAAAGCATGTGTGAGTCATCTACAATTAACAGGAAAAACCAGCTGATGAATGCGCAGCTGAACTAAAGCACACCCAGGACAGCCTGGAATTATACTCTGGATCATTTAAAGGAATCTAACAAAGAATCTTTATTATTAAAACAAAGCAAGGTTAATGGAATGTAAAATTACCTATAATATCTTGGCAATAATAATTAGAATTTAAATTATTAAAATATGAAATGAAGAGGAAGTATATAAGGAAGACATTTTTTAAATATGGGATGTGAGTAATTCTTTGAAATGAATTCATCTTTTCCCTAAATAAAGTTCTATCACCCTTTTGAAAGGAATATCAGATATAGTTAATGAATATCAGATACAATTAATGAATTCACTGTAAAAATGCAGGATGTTTATGTTCACTGCTGATATAACCTGGGCTCACAATGTTCCAGTTTTCATTTTATGAAAGGTAAAAGATAAACTTTAAGCCTTTAGGATCTTAAGAGGCGGAACTTAATCCAGGTGTAGCTGTTTGCATGCCATTTAACATTTAAACTGTCAAGGTTTTGTTTGAGTTTGTTTCTCCAGCAGACACAGTCAGTCACTCACACTGAATCTCTCTCTCTCTCTCTGTCTCTGTCTCTGTCTCTCTTTCTCTGTCTCTCTCTCTCTCTGTCTCTCTGTCTCTCTCTTACACACACACACACACACACACACACACACACACACACACACACACACACCAGCAATTTCCAAAGCTGTAATCTCTGAATCATTTCCTTGGAGCTGATGTTTTAGTTTAGTTTTTAACCATGAGTCTGTGGAAACTTGAAAACAAAAGTTCTTTCTCTGTATTGTTTCATCTAGAGACCTAATAAGACCTTTTTCTTACTATTCTGTGTGTGTGTGTGTGTGTGTGTGTGTGTGTGTGTGTGTAAAATATTTAGTGCTGAATTTTCTAAGTAAATGATTAAAAACTGTCTTGTGCTTTATAAAATTACTGTGTAGTTCTATTTTTGACTTGAACATTTTAGACAATGTTGACAAAGTATGTTTATTCAAAGCTGAAGAAAGTCCCATTTAATACAGATTAAATTTCACATACTAGGGAAACGCATTTCACATTTACTTGTGGTAATTTGCTTTATGTTTTTATAACAAAACACTGGAATCTGGCTGGTTTATAAGCAAAAATTTTTTGTCCCATCGTTCTCAGTGCTGGGAAGTCCAAGATCAAGGCTCCAGCATCTGGCAAGGGTCTTTTTGCTCCGTGCTCCCAAGGGTAAAATGGAAAGACAGGATGAGGAAGAGCAAGGGGAGGAGTGGTCTTGGTTTTGTAACAAACCTACTCTTGCAATAACATTAATCTATTCATAAGGCCACAGCCCTGAAGACCTATTAACCTCTTAAAGCCCCTACTTTTAACACTGTTGCAACAGGGTTAAGATTCAGGCTCATAAACTTTAGGAAACATTCAAACCACGGTGATCTTCAATCTTATTTGAATTATATTTTAACCATATTTAAAATATTTCTCCAGATACACTTGTATTTAGATATTTTTAACTTTTGAGAGAAAAAAATTTAAAATGTAATTCTGTCTTAACCACCCTCACTCAAGGCCAAGGTTCTGAGCTTTCCTCCACATATCAGGGAAATATAATAATCAAGTTCTAAGTTGAGTAGTTCATGTGTTGGTACACAGAAAGCACAAAGGTGATTTTCCTCAATTTTACACACTATTTAAAAGCCAACATTACTACTTTATAACACTGCCCCATCTGGGGAAAGACTAAGAAAAGGGTTTTATTGTTTATCAACTGTTAGTTTAACATAACATACACACACAGGTAACCCTGAAGGTCTCAGCACCTATTACCTACACAGCATTGAAGACCCAGCTCACTGAAGACTTAGAAAGCACAACTTACTTGTTTAGTTTCGGTATGGAGAGAAATACTTTTACACATATTTCTTCTGTCCTACTAACTTAGAATTGAGAAATTTGGTTTTAACTTGAAGAAAAACTAACCCATTCAAGGATATCCTAGGCAAGGTATTGCTAAGTGCTAAATAATCATGTTAAAGCTCCAGTGGTGTGACTACAGAGCACTTGTTTTAGGAGAGGGACTCAGAGCCACACAGGCACAGGTTAAGATTACAGAAACATAAGTGACCCTGGTGCTCACTGGAAGGACAGATAGAGCCCCACCTTCCTCATCATAAGTAGCAAATGTAGGCAAAATCAAGATTGGATTGTTATCTCTGTGGTTTATATTAGTTACCTATGCATGTTTTCATGACTTGAGTGCTGACCAGTAATTTAGTTACTGCTTAGTACTGATAGGGGTTTATGAAAGTTATCTATGTATCTTTGAGCATGTGCAACTTTTATAATTTTTCCTTTTTTCTTATAAAGAAGACATCAATACAACAAATTATACCATTATCTAGACTTCTGTATTTGTAGCATAATGGAAGAAAAGTAGTGAACTTCACTCACTAAAGAGCAGAAGGGATGTTAATAAAGTATTTAGATATTTAATGAATAAAATACCAATTTTATGTTCCTAACCTTTCAGAAATATAAAGTGCTTCCCAGGTCATCTTATGAGACCTCCTACCCTTTACAACAGCATCAAAGGCATTTCAAGAAATAAAACTTCCTATCAGTACCGTTGTTGGTTGTTTTTACTCTTTTGGGGGGCCCACCACCCAGCTCCCAAATAAATCATACATAGAAGTTTATTATTACTTACAAATGCCTGGCCTTAGCTTGGCTTGTTTCTAGTCAGCTTTTCTTACCATAAATTATTCAGTCTACCTTTTGCCTCTGGGCTTTTTCTTTTTCTTACTTCTTTCCTTTTCTTTTCCTTTTCTTACTTCTTTCACTCTTACTCTGTGGCTGGCTGTGTGGCTGAGTGACTGGCGCCTGATGTCCTTCTCTCCTCCTTTTCTTGCTCCCATCATAAACAGGTGCATCATCTATACATGGACTCGTATATCATATCCAGCAACTTGTGGAAATAATTCTACAAGAAAACTTGTAGTCAAAAATTTAGAGTTGGTGTGACATTCAAAACTGTTACATGATGCTCCACATGCACAGACTGAAAAACACACTTGTGAGTGAGCATTTTCAGAGATTCAATACAGTGTGGAGTCATGATGCTCATTCTTAAATTAGGACTGAAAGTGAACTTCCTGAACACAGTGATGACTACAGAAGCACAGCCAACACCTTGCCTAGTGGAGACAGACTACTTCTTCTGAAGAGCCAAAGTGTGGTGATACATTGTGTACCCTAATAAAGCCTGCCTGAGGATCAGAGGGCAGAGCCAGCCACTAGATTAGACAGAGGCCAGACAGTGGTGGCACACACCCTTAATCCTATCACCCGGGAGGCAGAGATCCATCTGGATCTCTGTGAGTTCAAGGCCACACTGGAAACAGTCAGGCAGTGGTGACACACACCTTTAATCCCAGTACTGGGATGCACACACTCCTTTAATCCCAGGAAGTGACCTTAGGGCAGAGAAAGGTTTATAAGGCATGAGGAAACAGGAACTAAGGCAGTTCTGCTGAGACCCTTTTGGTTGAGGACTCAGAGGCTTTCAGTCAAAGGATTCCTGGAGTTGGTGAGGTTATAGGTGGTGGCTGTGGCTTGCTCTGCTTCTCTGATCTTTCAGCTTTCACTCCAGTATTAGGCTCCAGGATTTTTATTAAAAGACCATCTAAGATTCAAACAACACCAATGCAAGGCAAGGATTTTTTTAATCACTCAGCACTTGTATTGGGCATTTGACCAGAGGTCTCACCTCATTCATTTAGAGAGGCAATCCCATGGCCAAACAAGGTACTAGAACTACTAAATGAATCAAGAAAATAGATAGGATATAAGATCAGTATTCAAATATTATTTGATAGCATGCTTATAAAAGAATCAAATCAAAAGTAAAGTGAAATACTTAAGACTATCCTCTTAATGTACACAAAATAATTGTACAATAAAACTACAATGTATTTTATATAAACTAAAAATTTAATAAATGTGCAACTCTTCTCTGCCCATGGATCTTTCTAAACTGATAACTCAGGCCTAAAGTCCTTGGAGGATTTTTTAGTTGTTGATGATGATGTTGCTTTATATTGTTTTTTGTAGAGATTGACAAGCTGATTTAAAATTTTCCATGAAAGAGCAAAGGGACTATGATAGAATATAACTAGGTTAGATGACTTACCCTACTTGATTTTAAGACTTCTGGCAGGCCAAGCCTGAAAAGACTGCTACACATGCAGCCTAAGACATAGTCGTAAATGTGCTTTAAATATTCTAAGTTGTTGTTCCCTAACTCAGTTGAGAGGTCCTCCAGTGTGAAGTTTGTAGATGGCTGTGTTGTATTGCAATGGTAACTGCTAAATGCCAAGTTGGTGCAGTATTGGTGTAAAGGTAGAAAGATCAATGAGACAGAGGGAGAATTTGTATCTTACAAGTCAGTGAGGAAGTCAGGCTCTGCATCTTCAGGCTGCACCACTTTCCTGGGCAGGCCCCTTGAGTCCTTTGGATTTCGTAGGCTGATGGGAGATTGTTCTATGCCACTTGAGGCATGAAGAGTCCAACCTGAATAGTTCTTGGGCTTGTAAAATTTGTCACCAGTGCCTGTGGAAGTCCATGGCCTCAGTTCTCTGTGCCAGTTACACAAATACAATCTATAAGAACTGCAGTATTCCTTCAGTTGGTGACCATCTTCCTGGTACCAAATTCCTAGACTGGCCAGGCCAGATGGAAAGCTCCCAACCTTTAAACCTGCATGGTTTGTGCTTCTCTGACATTGATGGATATGCTCATCTTCAGTCTGCTGAGGCATTTGTTTGATGTGAGTTGCAGCATCTTACTGCCAGAGTTGGGGATAAGGCTTGTAGGGTAATGTAGAGCTGGTAAGTATTATATCAAACAAACACCACATTCTGCCTAGAACCCTGGTAAGCTGCTCACATTCATCTCTTTAGTTAATTCTCACACATAGAATTTTCCACACTTTACAGAAGACTACATAAACCAGAAGAGCAATAATTTGTTGAAGAGTTTTGTAAAACGGTGGGAGAGAGGCCTTGGTGGGTTGAGCCAAGGTGCCCCACGGCCAGTGAGGGAGACATGTCATGCAGACATGGTGGTCGGCAGTCAAGGAAGCATGGCAGAAAGTCAACTCACCATGCTGACACGGCTCCCACGTGGAAAGTTTTATTAAATGGGGAAGGTGGGGAGAAGAAAGAGAAAAAGGGCTGGGTCTGAGGAGAGGAGAAGAAGAGAAAGAGAAAAGGGAAGAAAAGGAAGGGAGGAGGTGTGCGCTACCTTGTGACTAGAGAGGAAGGAAGAGAGAGAGAAGGGGGAGGGGTTTTCTCTTAAAGAGGATTTTATGTAAGATGATATTGTCAGGGTGCTGGGTGGGCTAGGGACAGGTCTGAATGCTAACAAATAGTGCCTTTCAGGAAGATGGTCAGAATGTATGATCTTTCATGAAAAGGGGAAAAAAGGAGGATGATGTGTGTATGTGTATATCTGTATATATATGCATACATAAGAATATATGTGTGAAATAAAATAGTGACTGAACAAAAGAGATAGCCATAAGATGCCACAGTTTATAAAATTTGAATATATACAAATTAATGAGCACTACATAGTTGATAATTCATTAACTCAAATATGACTTTAAGTTATATAGGAAAAATAATACTATGTACACATCCTTTAGTTGAGTTTATTGTTCATCATAGCATTATAATGATGCCAAAAAAAGAAAAGAAACAAGAATTTCAGTCTTAGGGGATATAAATAACAGAACTCCTTGGGCTGCAGGATATTGGACTTCCTTTGTGTATTAGAAAATATGCAGTCAAACTCTCACTAGAGCAGTCATTAAAAGATAATAAACAAAACAGTATTTGAATTGGGCAAAAAGTTCAGACACTACTAAAATCAGTATATAAATGGTCAACCACCATTTGGAAAGATGTACAAATTTTTTTTCATTTGAGAAATTCAGTTTTGAACCACAGTGAAACAGTGCTGTATACCCGCCAGTGTGGTAGAGTTAAACACAATATGGCAGGCATGCAGAATGTCCATCCACCTGGAAAATTGATTATTCAGAATCTTAGCAGGTCAAACATACACATACTTTATGACCCAGTTATTCTAAGCCTGGTTATAGGTCCAACAAAATGAAAGGTCTATGTTACGATGTGTGGGTGAATGTTCACAGCAGTTTTATTCATTTTAGCCAACATTGAAAATGATCAGATATCAATGAAAAAGTGGGTAATAACCAAATAATAGTGTAGCATCATAATGGAGTGCGCAGTCAGCAAATGAAAATCTTTCCCACTTATGACAGTCAACGAAAGACAAAATTATAGAAATAGAAACTGAATCACTGGTGCTACATATGGCAGTTTATATGAAATAGTTTGTTTGACTAAATTTATCAAAAGGTGCATTTAAAGTAAGTTAAATACTGTATACAAGTTAGATCTCTATGAAAGAGGTTAGAGGAAGATGGCTTAGTAGGTAAAAGCAGTGGTTGTGCAAGCCTCATAACTTGGGTTCAACTCTCAGAATATAGTGTGGAAGGAGACAACTAGTTTTCCAGAGTTACCCTCTGACATTCAAATGTGTACACCAGCACCTCAAGTGTGTGTGTGTGTGTGTGTACACTAAATAAAATAATAAACAGACAAATTTTAATCTACTCTTCATTACTTATAATGTGCAAATTATGCAACTAAACCCTGTCTTTATCTGGTCTTCCCTCCTGCTTGACACTGCACCAGGCACATGCTGTGTCCTGCTTATAGTGTATTTACCAACACAAAACAAACAAAAGCTTGATTCTACTTCTCTTACCTTTCTTCACTCTGAAAGCTGTTAAATGCTAACCTGGAGTGATGATCTCCTGAAAAGTCAAAGACACAACACTTGTTTCTTATGTAAATAAGAAGCTATTTGTGTTCCTCTAAAAGATAACAAATGAGGTACAGATCAAATAACTTATGCAAGGGACTCAGTCTGGTATGTAGTCACTTCTCTGTGTTCCTGACAAATAGTAAGGAGTCAGGAAATTTCACTTGGTTTTTGTCTTAGTTAGGGTTTCTGTTGCTGCAATGAAACACTGTGAGCAAAAGGCAAGTTGGGGAGGAAAGGGTTTATTAGACTTACACTTCAGCATTCTGTTCATCACTGACAGAAGTCAGGACAGGACTCAAACGGCTGGATCCTGGAGGCAGGAGCTGACACAGAGGGCATGGAAGGGTACTGCTTACTGGCTTGCTTCCCATGGCTTGCTAAACCCGCCTTCTTATAGAACCCAGAACCAACAGCCCAGGGATGACACCTCCCACCATGGGCTGGGCCCTCCCTCATTGATCACTAAATGAGAAAATGCCTTACAGCTGGATCTCAAGGAGGCATTTTCTCAGCTGAGGCTTCTTCCTCTGATGATTCTAGCTTGTGTCAAGTTGACACACAAAACTACCCAGTACAGTCTTATTGCTAGTATTTATATAAGTGATATTCAGATGGGGTTTGAAAGACTCTGGAGGAAGTGGAGAAAATTGAATACCTCACACAGCTCACCCAAGAGCACATATCTTCTGTGTTACCAATATAGTGGAATCAGTATTGTATGGTCTATGGCATATTGTATACGGTACATCTACAGATGTATACACATGTGCTTATAGACTGTTGTGCTATTTAGTCATCAGTGGAAAGGCAAAAGCAGTGGCACTACCTCTCATCTTCTGTAAAAGAAAAGTATTGTAGGTAGGGTTTCTCTAGTTCTTAAAACTTGTACTGGTAGATTGAACAATAAGAAATTAGATGTATTAAGACTCATTCACTGGGGCTGGAGAGATGGCTCAGAGGTTAAAAGCACTGACTGCTCTTCCAGAGGTCCTGAGTTCAATTCCCAGCACCCACATGGTGGCTTACAACTATCTGTAATGAGATCTGGTGCCCTCTTCTGTGTACATAATAAATAAATAAATCTTTTTTAAAAAAAAGACTCATTCACAATATTTACAACACAGTGGCAATCATCTTCCCTTCAGGAAGAAGCCATGTGATCACAGGAACACAGAATAGCTTGGAAACGTCACACGGAACCACATGCATGTCTTTCTTGTATCCTTGTATTATATTGTGGCTAGTTGTACTGTTATGCCTATTGGCTTTTATACTTTCTTCCAACTTCGTGTTTTATGGTCTTTATTTCTCCACTCTTATTAGTATTGAAAGTTAAGTGGGATAGAATGACACAAAGCAAGCTTCCTCTATAGCCCTGTCACGTCTCTGATCTTGAGCTTTTGTTGTTACAGTCCACAATCACTGTGCCATTTCTTCTCAGTCTTTCTTAACGTTGGCTCCTTCTCTTAGATACTAGAATCTGTTCTGCTTGATATGTACTCACAGAAATTAAGCCAACAAACATCTTAATTATTTAGCTGAGAATTAAAGCAGAATGGTGTAGTTATAACAAATATTTTTTTAACCATTGTCTTGACAAGACATAGAATCTTGAGTAACTACCAACTTTTTCAAAAATAAGGTTTAGAGAATGGAAAAGGTTTCATGGTCTATTTTTTAGCAGAATTTTGTTTGCTAAAACATTTGTTGTGTAAAGAGGATTTTGATAAATGGTAATGCTTTTAATGTTTTACTTTTAGTAGAATGTACCTTGAAAACAACTGTTCTAAACCAATATCTCAAGGTTATAGCTAACATGTCCTAAAAGAGCACTAACTTATTCTACTGTTCTCACAACAGCTTTCTAAATCAGTATTAAGAATAGTTTAATTATCTTAACTTCTTCAAAACATACTAACACACACACACACACACACACACACACACACACACACACACACGTGCACCCACAACTAAAGTAATGGGGCTATAGAGATGGCTCAGTGGTTAAAAACATTAAAACATTGGCTACTCTTGCAGAGGACACAAGTTTTATTCCCAGCACCCACATAGCAACTGACAACTATATATAACTCCAGTTCCAGAGGATAGGAATCCCTTTTCTGGCCCCTGAGGGCACTGCATGCACATGGTGCACAAACATACATGTAGACAAAACACTCATACACATACCTAAAGAGTAAAAATACTGAAAAAGAATTTAATGAAATAAGGAAACTGGCAACAATTTGCGTGAGTTTAAACTCGGCAATAACTTATCTGGATTTGACACTAAAAGAAACAACCAAAGAAAGATGCATTGAGCAATAGTTGCCAGAAATCAAACTTTATGTTTGCCAAAGGTCATGCATTACCAAGAAAGTAAGAGGATAACAGGGTTAGAACAAACACTTTTAATTAACGTGTGTGATAGTGGCTTAATATGAAGAACCTGTAACCCAAAGGTAAAAGGTCTAATGGTTCCAATTTAACAATGGGCAAAAGGCTCGATACAGGTATTTTTTTTTTTCCAAAGAAGATGTGGAAGTGATTATTGGGAAAATAAAAAGATGGTCAACATCATAAGTAATAGTAGAAATGTGGGTCAGGATGCGCTGGGGTATCACTACATATACCCTGCAGTTTTGGGAATGGCCACACAAATGCTGTTAGGGACTCGGGAATCCAAAAGGAACATTCACTCTAGAGAGGAGTTGAGTGACTCCTCAGAATTTAAACATAGACTTATAGTAAGACCAGAATTTTCACCTTTATGCATATCCTTAAGAGAATGAAAGGCAAATATTCACAGTAGCTCAAACTGGAAACAACCCATGTGTCTATGACCTGATGAATGCATAAAGAGAGTATAGTATGCCTTATGCAAAGAACAGAGTATCATTGGGCTCTTAAAAACGAGAGATGTACTGACACGTGCTACATGTGGATGGATGTAAAAATGCAGTATCTGAAAGAAGCCAGAAGAGTCCATGTTTATATGGTTTCATTTAAATAAAATGTCTAGAATAGGAAACTTCAAAGAGAAAGGTATGTGTTAGTACTTCTAAGACATGAGAACAGAACCAGCACTCTCTGCTGATGGGTGTGATTTGTTTCATTCAGTATTTTATATGGTACTTAAGGTTAATGGGTTGAAATGATAACTTGTGTCTGTGTTGCCTCTCAAAAACCTTGGTCAAAACAAATTGACTGTTAAATAAGACCAACCAATTTTTAGCATCAAGGAAACATGATTCTATGAGCTTCTTTATGGAGTAAAGCCTCTTAGATCTTAGAACTGCTTCCTACATAAAATAGGGTGGAAAATTATGAGCTACTGTGGTGAATGACTTTCCTTTTCCTCAGCATGAGTAAGCAGCAGGTTGGGGACACTGGGAAGACTCTCAGATAATTGGCATTTTTCTCTGTTGTGTCTGAGGCCAGTCTTTACTTACAATATAGCACCCACCCCATCTCTGCACTTGCTATTCCACTGTTCTGCTCCTGGGAATGAGACCTGTTAGCCAGCTGGATCAAGAGCCCTTCCTTCATGCTGTCTCCTCTTAACTTATTTATGTTTTGGAATCTTCAGTAATTTTCACATACTTGTTTTCTTTCCCCTTGCTTCAGCCTTAAGCATGTGCTCAGCAAAGGCACTGAGTTAAATCCTCACATGTTTCACATCCCTCTCTTGAAGCCTATTCATCTACAAACTGTAAGCCAATAACTTCATCAAGTTAGTGTTTGAAGTTTGTAGTTCTCTCCAGTCCTCTATGTATGTGTGTTTGTGTGTCTGTGTGTATGTGTTTGTGTGTGTGTGTCTGTGTGTGCATGTGTGTGGTATATGTGTCCCCAAAGGATGATAGGTCATCCTTTATTGTAGTCCATCTTATTTTTTGAAATAGAGTCCATCACTGATCCTGGAGCTCATCTGCTGTCTATTCTGTCTTGCCAGTGAACCCCAGGGGTTTCCTTTCTCTTCCCCCTCCCCCATGCTTAGATTATAGATGTATGCCACCTCACCTGGCTTTTATGTGGGTGCTGTAGATCCAAACTCAGGTCCTCCTAACCACACAGCAGTCACTTTTCCCAGGTCCTCTTTTGAAACTTTGTTCTGTGCCAGGACAGCATCACCATAGAGTATCTGTCCTCTGCAGTGATTTGGAGGTTACATCTGCATGTGGCAGGGTCTTCGTTTGAACAAATATTACTACTGGGAGCATCTCCATGTGTCCTTCATGAGCAATGCCTAGTTATTCAGGCCAGTTCTCATCACAGAGTAATTGTGTTTATTTCAGAGCAGAGACAAACATGGTTGTTGCAAAATTTTCTAACATGGTTGAACTTGAACTCAGAGCAATTGAGAATTTTTATTGCAACTCTGAAATAAAGGATCCATTCACTCAGCATTCTTGGTGGAAGATGCCATGCAGATTCTGCAGGTAATTTGTTGGGAAAATCTTAAAACAGGTTAATAAAATTCAACTTTGATAGATTAGAAAAATACTAACTATTCAGGCTTCTTAAAAATACATAATTTTAAAACTATATTTTGTCAACCTTTACAAAAGTCAGCATATGTAATAGTTTCTTCTTTGGCTTTTCTGTGATTGTCAATGAAGAGGACATGTGTAACTAGAAGTTTCTCCGGGTCCCGCCAAGCCCACTTATAAAATAATCTCTCAAAAGCTTATATTAATTATAACTGCTTGGCCATTAGCTCAGGCCTACCACTGACTAGCTCTTACATTTAAACTCAGCCCATTTCTGTTAATCTATATATTGCCACGTGTTCCATGGCTTTACCTGTGTGCCATTACATGCTGCTCCCTGGATGGTGGGCTGGCGTCTACTGACTCAGCCTTCCTCTTCCCAGAATTCTCCTTGTCTGGTAATCCTGCCTATACTTCCTGCCTAGCGTTTTATTAAACCAGTGTAGAAAAGCATTATTCCACAGCAGACATGTCTGCCATAAGCAGATCAAATGTAGTGGTGAATATAGGAGGAATTACTATGAGTTGGTGTTTCATAAATACATATTCAGGGTTTTTTTATGTGTTGGGGAGTCTGTGAATGTATTGTGTAATGTGCACATATGTAGGTGTGCATACATGCTTGTGGAAGAGGGAGAAGTGGAGTGTCTGTCTCTACTGTTCTCTGTTCTCTCTGTTCTCTGCCTTGGGAATGGGATCTCTTACTGAACCTCAAGTCGCCTTTTCAGCTAGGCTAGCTGGCCATTGAGCACTTGAAATCCACCTGTTTGGCTTCCAGTGGTTTACAGGTGCACACAGGGAAACCTGGCTTCTTAACTTCAAGTCCTGCTTGCAATACAAGTGCTCTGAGCCACTGAGCATGTCACAAGCCCCATAAACACAAATTCTAGGACAAAGTCAAGCCTGTGCCATGCTAATCGAAACTTAAGACAATTGAATAAGGAAGAGAGACTGATGTTATTAATAAACTATGAAAAGCAAAACTTTTGATCTTGAAAATAATACTTCAGATTAAAATCTCGGCATTGAATAACCTGGCAATGAATAAATATAAGCATTAAAACTGAATTTTTAAAAAGACCTAGGTAATATAGAGAGACTGAGAGTTGAGGATTCTCATACTTCATATATTAGAAGAAACTTGGTAAATTTGCTCTTTAATGGAAAGCCAGGAGTACTTGAAGTTAACTCTTCAAATATATATATTTTTAAGTCACATAATAATTCCTAGTTGCGAAGGGAAAGGTTAGAAGAATTGCTTGACAGTTAAGCACACCGCCTGCTCTTGCAGAGGACCGCGTTTAGTTCCAGCCTCTGTGTCGGGTGGTTGTGAGCCACACAACCACCTGTAACACCATCTCCAGGAGATCTGATGTCCTCTTCTGGTCTCCACAAGTACCCATAAACGTGTGAACTTACACACAGACACACACATTTACATATGATTAAAAAAGTAAAATATTTTTAAAATTTACAAAAAAAGTTTCACTGTTTTCAGCTGACTAACAAAATATGTTTAATTATTACTCAAAGGGTAATGGCACAAGTATTAAAAGTACATGTTTTACTTCTAAAATATTGGTTAATAAAGTCCAATATAAAAGTGAAATTATGAGTAGTTTTTCAGATTTTGACATGAAACAAGGTACTTCAGTTTACTTCTTCTTTTCACTTTCTTTTTATTTATTCTATGTGTCTTTTACATCATGTATCTTGACCCCATTCATTTTTCTATCCCTTTGCATCCACTCTTGCGCACACACACACACCCCAAAATAAAACATAAAGTAAGAGAAAAGGGGGGAAAAAGGGGGGGGAAATTAAAAATCTCATCATTGGAGCTGCAGTGTGACACAGTGAGTCACACAGTGAACTTCTTTGTCCATATATCTTTACTTGCAAGTGTTCATTGCAAAGAGTCATTGGTCTGGTTTGAGGCCTCTGGTTTCTGCTACACTATCAGTGCTGGGCCCTCACTGGGACTCTTCTTGACATCCCGATGGTGCCCTGTGTTGTGAAGATCCTGCAGCTTTGAGTCTGCAGGTCAGATCCCTTTATGTGTTCCTGCAGATCATAGATGGGGTGGATGTTGGGATGGGCGAAGTTCTGGACCTGGGCAGCTGCAGGGTTGGTCTGCCCACCAGTTGTCCCCTGTCCTCACTACCAGGGTGAGCTCTCCAGCACTGCCCCAGTTATCACCCTTGTAGCAGTGAGCGAGGGGTGGGGCCAGTTTTCCTGCTTTCAGACCCTCAGAGTGGGCTCTCCCACACCCACACCATCAGAGCCAGCTTTACTGTGTTTCCCAGGTGAGGTACAGAAGCCACTCTCCCTAGTTCTACAGCAAGTGAGGGGCAGGGATAGCCCTCCTGCTCTTATGACCCCAGGACCAGCTCCTCCACCTGTCTTGGGCATTGATGAGCAGGGGAGGGGGCACGGAAGGACATCTCTCTTCTGCCCATGCCACCACATGTCAGACAAGTAATGGAGACAGCGCCCCTCTGCCCAGCATCAGGACTGGGTCACTCTTATCTCCAACCATGAGCCAACTCTGCTGTGCTGTCTAGATGAGGAGCAGGGCTCACTTTCCTGAGTGCTGCAGCTGGTAAGAGAGAGGGTCTGCTGTGGGATGTTCTATGTGTCAAATGTGTTGCTCTGATGTCTGTTGCAGGCAGTAAGGGGCAGGGACTGGCTCACCCACACCTCTGCCAACATGGCTAGCTCTATTATGTTACTTAGGTGAGGTACAGGGCCTACTCTCCTGAGTGCTGCAGCTGGTGGGGAGCAGGAACAACTCTGCTGCTCTTGTGACCTCAGGGCCAGTTCTCCCACCTGCCTCAGGCATTGTTGATGGGGGAGGTCTAACTCTCCCTGCCCATATTACCACAAGACAGATGGGTGATGGGAACAGCCTCTCTCTTGCTCACCACCTTGGGGCTGGCTCACCCATACCTGCACTAACAAGGTTGGCAACATTGTGTTGCCCAGGAAAGGTGCAGGGCCTGCTCTCCCAAGTGTTGCAGCTGGTGGGGGTCTTACATTTAAAATGAAACAGTGATACTCCTGAGGATTCTGTCAGGGTAAAGAATTTTAACAGTTGGCCATGGTGGTTTCAGCCAATATAACTGCCACCATGAGCCAGAGATTGCTGCTTTCTCTCTGTGGTTCTCATTTGCCTGGATTTGCTAAGAAGTCCTTTGGTCTTATGGAATTTCTAGACCTGCCATTACCTGCTCAGTTGGTTTTTGAACTGAGACTTTCTCTGGACCTGGGGACTGGAGCATCTCTCTGGTCTCCAAGGCTTTTCATGTGATGTGGCCTGCAGCAATGACAGCTGACTCCAAAGAGAGAGTTCCAAAAAAGTCAATAGCTGCCAACCATCCTATGCCATTAACCCAAGTCACATGGCATTACTTCCTTATTCTGCTGAGCACAGGAAGCTACAGAGCAGGCCACTAAGAAAGTAGATGTGGGAATGTCAAAGTAATGCTGCAGAAGAGTGCCACCATTCTGGAAAGAACTGCCTCAAAGAAAGAAGTTAGCAGAAGACTGAGGGAGGGCCCCATGTGTCAGTCACAAGATCTCTAAGACAAGTCACTTTGAGGAAAGCAGGTGAAAGCAGATTGCTGAGCACACTAGCTCTACGAGAGAACAGGCTGGGGAGGCTGATAATGGTGGGGATACTCTACGGTCCATGCCACACACTGGAAACACAGCAGTATCTGCCTCTTAAGTTCTGAAGCTGGGGGAAGAGGGTGCAGGAAGGAGCATTTGACTGTCCATTATATTTGAAAAGCTTGAGTTTTTAAAGAAATGGCTTAATGTACCCTACTTTGCATTGCATTTGTTTAAAACTTTGTTTCATTATAGTTCTAAGAATTTAGAATCTCCTCATTTAGGAGCTTTAGGAGTCCTTCAGGCCTATCATTTGCCTAATTACAGTTGTAATTAAGGTATATCCTCTCCTTTATAATCTAGCTTTATATAAGTTTTATGCATAATTTTTGAAATAGTAAAATTGTATTCTTGTAAAGTAATTGGACACCCCTCCCAAGAAAAAAGCTATCATGAAACAGTAAATCCAATGGTATTTGTCGTTTCAGATTGCTGTGCCATGCTATGAAGGACCACATAGTCCGTGTTGCAAATGAAGCTGAGTTCATCTTGAACAGACAGAGAGCAGAGGATGTACATAAGCATGCAGAGTTTGAGGTAAGATTGTAAAGTCAACCATCACCCGTTTGGTACCTGACATATGACATACTTCAGGAGAAAATACCTCTGAAAGCATTTTAGGCCCTGCTTTTAAAGATTTTCCTCAGTGTCAATCAAAACACTGATACATTTGTACCTTGTCACTCTGTCATGTTCCTCACCATTGGGGAAGAGAGGCCTGACGTCATTCTCGGCTACTGTAAAGACAGAAACTTGAGATTCTAAAAACCTTGTTTTTAATCTATTAGAGCTTTACATAACAACTAGGTGTATGTGGATGCTTGGTGTGGTTTATGAATGGACTCATGTGGAGCTCAACAGATCTCCCAATTTCACTATTTTAAATACAGCAATTGTTCAGTATCTCAGGTCACTCAATTTTTGAAACAGTGTATTTCAGAAATACATAGATAGTCTAATAGTTGGCTTTCATAGGCTCCTAGTGGCCTTGGAATTAATAACTGCAAGAATTCATTTTCCTGGTGCATCATGCCAGTAAGTGAAGCTAAAGAAGAGAGCCTGCCATTCTAGCTTCCATTGGGTTTTTCTCTTAGTAGAGCAGCTCACTGAGTCATGCACATTGATGGACTAGGTCTGGTGATCTCTGACCGTGATAGCTGAAAAGCATGAGACAGAAAAATAGCTGTGGTCACTTTCAGACACACAGCCACAGCTTGATTGGTTAGATGGATAGCAGGTACTTGATGTACAGTACATTGTAAATACTGTATTTAAAAAAACTGCTTGAAACATCAGTTAAAAAAAAAAAGTATAGTGACAGGTGGTTTACCAAAGTTAAGTTTCATATCACTTCAGCAATAAAATGTTGGATATTTATCAGGGCATCATGCAGTATTTTAGATGGCTAGAAAAACTGAATTATCTCTTTTTTGAAGAATATATTCATATATAAAATGTCAGAACTCAAAAAAAGAATCTTTAATTGCATTTCAACTATGGTAGTAAATAAGATTTAGAATTTTAACTGAATTGCCTGCAGGATCAATTCTGAGGCAATCATATTTCTACTAAAAAAAATCAGGTTGTTTTGTGGAGATGTAATAGATCAATATTTGTCTTATGAAACATTTCAAATATATTTTCAGGCATGCAGATATTAGCTATGACCTTCAGCTCATTTTTAAACAAAAGGGCCATTAAGACAAGGACAGTGTTTCTTTGCCACATATTTATTACTGTCCCACATAAGGAATGTTTAAACATTGTTTTGTAATTGCTCTCCTGACCACAATGATTGTTCAAAAATCGCGACATTTTGTCTGTGCATCCTGTGTGCATGCATCTGTGGCTTCCCTAGTGGAGAAGTAAGACTTTCTCAGACTCACCCTAAGTGTCACTTTTTTCTGAAGTAGTGGTGAATTTAGTCCCCCTGTGGCTGTGTAGCAGGGGGAGTGAAAGCTTCTGAAGGCAGTGAACATGCAGGTGAGACGTTTTTAGGACTCAGGATCCACAGTGCCAATAGAAGTCTAACTTTGAGAGAATAGTCACTATTACTTAATGGATACCCACTGGTTTTTCAGATCAAATGCTTAAGTTTGTTTACTTCATGCTAGAATGTTAGTAAATTCACTAGCATGTGTGTATCTATGTGTATATGTGAGTGTGTGTGTATCTATGTGCTTGTGTGTGTATGTATTTGTGTTTGTATCTGTGTCTATCTGTATGGGTATATGTATATATTTATGTTGAGGGTGTTTGTGTGTGTGCGCGCGTGTACTAAACACATCAATTTTAAACTATAAAAAAATTTCAGAAGGGATGACATTTGACTAGGCTTGACAATTCTCTGTAACCCTCATAGAACCCTGCAGTTAAGGGGGAACCATATTTAATTTGAACTGGGTACTTCACAGTTAAGGCTTTTTTATTTTCTTAGTTAATACTATAATTGTTAAGGAAGAAAAATGAAAATTTAATTTTAACCCTTCAATGAGCTAATGAAATATTAACCTCATTATTGCAGTAGATCTTTGTACTAATTAGTGATTCCCTGTACAAAAAGATAAATTGTAAAATGAATTAATCCTTCTTAGATTACTATGGGTTCTTTCTACAGAAGAGAAAGCTTGTCTAGAATGTGTGTCAGCAGACTGGACTGTGTCCCCATGCCTAGGGCTTTGCACAGTGCTGACAACTGGAGCTGGTTACATGTATTTTCTTAGTGTTTGAGATGTAACTTCAAAATCACAGCCTGAGCCAGTCTGAACAGTAGCTAATCTAAAACTCCAGTCTCCTTTCAGCTCTGTATCGAAGATTTTCCTAACAGGGTCTGTTGATCATCTATGATCATCAAGAAGCAGGAATAAGATGCAGATGTGACAGTTGATGGCTGTGGAATTGGGAGGATGAGAATATGAGTGATTCTTGTGAGACTTTTTGAAGCATTAAAATAAGAGTTAGGAGGGAACACTGGGAAAACCTTGTCTTAGCTCCTCATTTTTCAGATCAGAAATTAAGTGCAAAAAGCAAACAGAGTCTGCTTAAAATGTGAAATAAAATCCCAGTCTGCTAAATATCTAAGTAATTTTCCTTCCATACTACATTGTCTTTCAGGAGGAAAAAAAATATGTGGCAAATGACAAGATTTTTGTTTTCAAAGTAATTATTGAAACCATATATCTTTATTTTATGTGAGGCATGTTAAATTGGTTTTAAAAAGTAGACTTAGGTTTTAGTGAACCATTTCTTCTTAGTGATTAATTTTGACACTGAAACCAGATTTTAAGAAGTGAACCAAAGTATAAAAGTTATTAATTTTGTTAATATTTTTCAAAATATTTTATATATACTTTTCAAAAGAGCACACAGTTTTCTAATTTGAAAGGTGGTTCTGCCTCCTTTCGGACAAAGTCTTAGGCCTTGTCAAATGGGGACTTAAATTCAGTTGTTCTTCCCTTCAGCTTAAGGGGAGGCATCATTTTTTCATTCTACTTAGTGTAGAATGAAACAACTTTCTTGTTGCCTGCCTTCACAGTCACAGTGTGCACAGTATGCTGCTGACAGGAGAGAGGAGGAGAAGATGTGTGACCACCTCATCAGTGCGGCCAAGCACCGGGACCATGTGACGGCGAACCAGCTAAAGCAGAAGATTCTCAACATCCTCACCAACAAGCATGGTGCCTGGGGGGCTGTCTCACACAGGTGCGTGAGGATGGGTGTGGAGGGAGAAAGTAACACATGACAAAATTGACAAGAGAAAATAAAACCCATTCTTCACCATGACCACACATTTGTTACTTAAATATCATTGAAAATATGAA
Source organism: Peromyscus eremicus (assembly GCF_949786415.1). Taxonomy (NCBI): domain Eukaryota; kingdom Metazoa; phylum Chordata; class Mammalia; order Rodentia; family Cricetidae; genus Peromyscus; species Peromyscus eremicus. The sequence continues at coordinate 1,642,848 of NC_081421.1, forward strand.
AATGGGCCTAATTTATTAGTTCAAATCTTCATTTTAATAGTTTAAATGGAAACCTAAATGGTGTGTTTTGTTTGGTTTGTTTGGTTAGTTTTTGGTTTTTGAGATAGGGTTTTTCAGTGTATCCCTGGCTGTCCTTGAACTCACTCTGTAGACCAAGCTGGTCTTGAACTCAGAGATTTACCTGACTCTGCCTCCCGAGTGCTGGGATTAAAGGCGTGCATTACCGCCACCCAGGTAAAAACCTTAATGTTTTGAAATTTTCTCTATATTTTAGAGTAATAGGTAACGATAAAACATTTGCTTGTTCAAGAGTGTTAGGTGTAAGATGTTCCTCTCTTTTTAAAAGATTTTCAAAATTAAGTTTGTGTCATTTTTACTTTTTATTTTATATGGTAATAAAATATAATCACTTATTGTAGAGAAATTATATACTACTTTAGAATGGTTTCTTTCACTCTCCATTCAACTTTACGGATTCTTCATCTCAAATTATATTTATGTTACTGTAGCATAATTAAACCAAAATTGGTCATTTTTTGAAATATAAATTTTCTGTTTTCTGAAGTTTATGGCACATAAGGCGTTTTGTTTTGTTTTTGTCTGTACACAGTGTTCGCCAAAAAAACTAATGAAAAAGCTCACTGTGTTTAGATTGCTGGTGTCGTCTTTCTTATATCTTTCTTTTATTAAACCCCTCACATGTTTTTACTAAATTTCCAGCAGTGTGGTGATTTGTAGAATATAGACTGATGCTACTGTGAAGCATTCTGGAAGAAGTGATTCTGTTAGAGGAGACTTGACAGTCTGTCCTGGACTTACAAGAAAGATTTAAAGAAAATAGTAGTGTTTTTACATTTAAGGTAATGCTGTAGCCTAACATCTTAGAAAAAGAATGCCAAGTACTTGACATTTATAATAAGCACATAGCAGCTATACATGTTACTTTCAGAGACTGCATTATCTTCTCACTCTCTGCATTTGCAATGCAGACTCCATTAATCAAGAAACCTACCACATTGGTGTTACCTTAAGGATGTTCCACTCTCAAGTGGCTCAGACTTGGCTGCATATCTTACCACCTTTCAAGGGGAAAATATGCAATGCCACTATGTCAGGGAGGTGCACGACCTCATGTCACACAGGAAATGTAGCCATGATGGAATTGCCGCTTGTGCCACCCTCAGACACATCAGTCTCAGCTGCGTGTCTCATCACCCATCTCAGGCCATGCAGTTACTCCTCCCTAGAACCCATCTTTGGTTCTGTCCATTCCTAGACAGGTGCCACTGTGTGCCTTTTTCTGGAGAGACATGAGCACGTGTCTATCCACCCCAGATAGGGCACCAACAACAGACTAAAGAAACAGTTATACCCAAATCTAACTTAGTAACTGACTCTGGGTTAATTGGGTGTGTTAAAAGGAGCATCATTAAAGAACTACTTCCATGCAATGGCAACAACTCATGCAAGCTGCGTTCTTGCAGCTCCCTACACTACTTGAAACAGAGTGCAGATCTGAGGCCTCCTCTTCCCCTTAACTGTCACTTTCCATAGAACTGTGAGAGGGGTTTGTGAGTCCTTTACATTTCAAGAGCTTCCTGAGCCTGGCATGTTTTGATTATTTCTAAAGTTCCATAAGCTCCCTCCAGAAGGGGCATACCAATTCAGAGGAAAGTCCATCCAACAAACACCAAAAGTCTTTGTGCCTGCATAAAACTACAGTCAGCAATGTTTTTATTAGAGAGTTGTGTGCAAGCCCAGCAGCACTTTACCTGTATTCCAGTGGGAATCGTGAATTTCTCAATGTATTGGGAAAATATTGTAAATTAACAGTTGCTTTTGAATGCTTTCTTGTGATTTACAAATGTTCTCACAGTTCTCATTTTAATTCAGCAAGAAATAGAATTAATTGCACATTGGCATTTTCATACTATCTTTCAAGGGGACTGAAAAGCATGTTTCCAAATGGAGTGGCCATGTTTTGATTTGAGGTCATTTTTCTGGACTGCTTAGCAGTATTCGACAGTCAAAGCTCCGTGCTCCCTTGGTTACTTTGGTTCCCTTGCTGCCTACTTGGCCTCCTTTCGTAATGTGTACCTCACAGTTCGTAGCTTCCCCACTGCGTCTGCACTGGCTTCTGCTTCATTGTGAGGAGGCTGACATCACTTTGCATGTTGTCTCCTCTCCTAGTCCCTTCAGATTCAAGTGACGTTCTAGGCCACCTTATCAAATTCTCACACTTTCCGTCCTTTCGTCACTTCTCTGAACTCATTAGCTTTAATTTCTCTCATGGCCTTAAAATTTTAAATGTGTATTTCTTTCACCTGTTATTATGGATTTTCAACTCTATACCCAGTGTATAGTACCCTACATATAACAGATGCTCAATACATATTCTTTACATTTATTTATTTTTATATTTTAATAAAATATAGAATTATAGCACTTCTCCCTTTTCCTTTCCTCCCTCCAGCCCCCCAGACCCCTCCCTTCAACTCATTCCATGTCCCCCCCACTCTCAAATTAACAGCTTCTTACTCTTTGATTTTTATTATATAAATATGCATGAATATGTAAGTGCAACCTGCTGAGTCTGTTTTTGTTAGTGTGTATGTGGCTTCAGGGATGACCACTTTGTATTGAATAACCAATTAGAGGGCTCATGCTTGGGAGAGGCTAATTCTCCATCTCTCCGAAGTCATTAGTTGCCTATAATTCTTTCTGTAGGAACCCAGTGAGATTTTCTCCCTACACCATTAGCATATCTATTGATACTGTCATTATTTCAGTCTGGTTCAAACAGCTATTTCTAGTCTACTTCCTGGTATTCTGGCTTTTAGAATTTTTCTGTCTCCTCTTACATGATGTTCTCTGAGCCATAGATGCAGGAGCTGTGCTGTAGATGTGTCCAATTTGTATGGAATCCTCACAATCCATTCATCTCTGCATTGTGTCCAAAAATAGTTTTCTGTGATGATCTCCATTTGTCTTTGAAGAGGAATGGTAACTACACTTACTGGTGGGTTTAAGAATAACTTTTAGAATATAGTTAGGAATTATGCTGGTCTAGCAAAGTGGCAACAGTAGATTCTTTTCTAAGATTCTTGAACTCATTCACTCTGGGGCGGTGACCAGGTTTCTAATACCAGGCATGATTTCTCTCCTGTGGATTGGGCTTTAAGTTGAATTAGACAGCTGTTGGTTACCACAGATAATGTGAGTGCCATTTATTGCACCTTCACAGATATCTTGCTACACTGGTCATTGTTGTGGTTCACAGTTGTCTGAGCTGGTTAGGGCCATTAATTGCTTCCCTCCGTTGGCAGCTTGCATAGTATTTTCTGGTACTATAGAAGCTAGGCCACAGGCAGGAGGCTTTTACATGAGATCTAGCTTAAATAAACTGAATACTGTGCCCTAAGTGTACAGTGTCTCCAGCAATAGGGCCTTACCATCAACCTCTGAGAAACAACCAAGGGTAACAGCAATATTGTTCAGGACAGTGTCCTCAACCTGTGACTAATGACCCCTTTGGGGATCACATATCAGATATCCTTCATATCAGGTATTTACATTATGACAGCAAAATTACAGTTGTGAAGTAACAATGGAATAATTTTATGGTTCTACAGCATGAGGAACTGGATTAAAGGGTGGCAGCATTAGGAAGGTTGAGAACCACTGGTCTAAGGAGTACTGTGAATAACCTGTGACTAATCATTCAAAAGCAAGTTTTTAATGCCTGATACTGGGGCTGTTGTTAGTCTGTGATTCTTATCAGGAGCATTATCAGCCCAAGTGCTATAATGTGTGTGTGTATGTGTGTGTGTATTTACATTCCAGACTTCAAAATATATTCTAGAGCTATATAATAAAAACAATATGATATTGGCACAAAAACAGAGATATAGACCAATGGAATAAAATAAAAGATCCAAACATGAGTACTTATAACTACAGCCATTTGACATTTGAGACAAAAAAAATACATTTCATACATTGAAGAAAATGCTGAAAAAGCATTTTTAACAAAGATCCTGAGAAAATTCCATGTCCACATACAGAAAAATGAAATTATACCCATATATATCACCCTGCAAAAAAATTGTCTCCGAGTGGATCAAAGAAATAATTTGAAACCAGAAGTGCTAAAACTACTAAACTAACACATAGGTAGTACCTTACATTATATAAATTTAGGAAAGGACTTTCTTAATAGGACTCCATTTCTCTGGGAATTAAGACCAACAGTTGACAACTAGGACCTGATAAAACAAAAAAGCTCCTGTACGTCTAAAGAAACAACCAATCAAGTGAAGAAGAAGCCCACAGAATGGAAGAGTATCTTTGTAGCTATATATCTGATAAAAGATTAGTACCCAAAATATACAAAGAACAATATACTAAGAATATACAAAAAACAAAGAGTCAGGGAGAAAAAAATGACCCAGTTTTTAAAAATGGCCTAAGAATCTAAACAGAGTTCTCAGTAGAAGAAATCAAAATAGCTAAGAAGTACCTCAAAAAGTGTTCATCATTCTTAGCTTTATTCTTAGTTCATTTAATTTGGAAAATGCCAATTAAAAAACTTTGAGATTCTATCTCTCCTTAGTCTGAATGGTTAAGAGATCAACAAAAGAACTGATTAAAAAAAAAAAAAAAAAACGCTACTGAGGTTGTGGATAAAGAGGAAACCTCATCACTGTTGGTAGGAATGCACATTGGTGCAGCTGCTCAGAAAACTAGTGTGGAGAATCTTTCAAAAAATGAAAATAAATCTACCATGTGATCCAGCTATACCATCCCTTGGCATATGCCCAAAAGACTTGACACCCTACTCCTCAAAGACTTGGCAATGTTCATTGCCACTCTATGCACAATAGCTAGGAAGGGAAAACAACCTCAAGGTCTTTCAACAAATAAATGAATAGTGAAAATGTGGTACATAAACACAATGGAAAACTAATCTGTTAAAAAAAAATGAGGTCATGAAATTTGCAAGCAAATTGATGGAGCTAGAAAGAAAATATGGATGAGGAAACCCAGACTAGAAAGACAAATACTTTTATAATCTCTTGTCTGGGTCTCAGCTCCAAATCTTCAGATGTGAGTCTATAACCTGAAATAACAGCAGAAACCAGGAAAGTAAAAAGGGCCCAGGGGGTGGGGGATGCTTGAGAGGGGAATAGCAGGATACAGGTGCTATGATGCAAAGTGGGGGCGGGGGGATGAGCAGGGAGACTCCATCTGGAGAGGAGGGAGGAAGGTCAGTACAGAAGGAAAAGGAGAGGAGGGACAAATAACAGCAAGGTTGTTTGATAGGTCCTCAAGGAATCCTATTATTTTATATGTACCTAAGGTTAAATTCAGTATGTATTTTTGAAATGAATTCATTCTTGAAGGTCTGTGTGCTGTAGTACCACGTGTCAGTGGTGTTTGGGCTTGTTTTAGAGGTGGTCTTTATCATATAGGATGTGAGCTTCATAACATGAAGCTCTATTGTTTATTTGTTGAGTATTGTATTAACCTTCAGCAAAGAATTTCCCTGCTCCTCAAGTTGTGTAGTGAATAAAATGAGTAAATAGTTTCTACATTATTAGTAAAATGAACTGATGTGTGTAAAATGTCCGATGTAAGATATCTAGTACATCTTTGTTCCTTTTTTGTTTGTTTTTTGACTACTTCCAAAGAACCTATTAAATGCAATAACACCCCAACATGTTATTTTTATTTTATTCACTTTTTTGTCAACAAATTAAAGCTTGACTCCTGTCTATGCTAGCAGAGTTGTAAGCAAACTTGTCCTCTAGCCTGGTTTGTTGGCTATTAGAAACAATGATATTAAATAAGAGGTAACAGACACACAAACACACAAGTTGTGGAAAATGCCAGCAAGGAAAAGTACAAGGCCCTCCAGGACTTTTGTTCTATTAGGGAAGAATTCTTTGAAGAAGCTCTGTTTAAGCTAAAATTGGAAGTGATTGTTAGATGGGTGTCTGCAGATAGTGAGATTTAAGTCATTCAGGAGACAAATATTACCAAAACTTTGACCTGAAAATTAACAAGATGAACAGAAATAGAATAGTTCTATTTCTACAGGAGTTCTGACTGGGGCTCTATTTGAAAGGCTTACACTATGTGTCTTTGCCAGTATCTCACAGCATTTTCAATGTGGGAACTGAATGCTAATCATGTCTAAATTCTGCTTATCTACTCTACATTAAATATGAACGAATGTCATTCCTATAATAATCTACCTCATGTAAAAATGTTTACTTTTAACACAGATATGCCAACTCTGGGTTTTTACTCAGTCATGCTACAGGACCTAACATACTTTAGCATTTAAATTAATTTTGTTGCTCTTTCTTTCCACTTTGACTAAAGTCTAAAGTTTGAAAAATCCTTTTAAAATATGTATCTCAAGTTTCAATACTATTAACATAAGCTTGGGCTATTTTTCTTAATCTATATTAGTTTTGAGGAGTATATTTCCTACTCTTACATGCCATAATTGCCTATATCAAATCCAAAGAATCTAGCAGACCCTTGAGTTTAACAGGCTTTTTCATAGAAATATTAATATTTAGATTCTGTTTCCTTATAAGATGCTGGTAGGACCAATTACTGGGTGCAGCTGTTTATGAGCAGTAAGTATACTAGCACATCGTATTTAGTGCCTTATTTTTGTTCTAAGGTAGATAATACTTTTCCATTTTACACATAAAAAATATGAAGCTGATCGAAGGCTAATGTCTTGCCCAGTGTAACATAGTTAAATAGTAGTAAAGGCAGGTTTTAATCTAGATATGTCTTAACCTGGAGGCCAAAGTCATTCCAGTGTTGAAATTAATTACTAATTATTTATATTAAGCATTAAAACTATTGATTGAAATGATGAAATATCACTAGCTAAATGGAAAGGAAGTTTAGAAATATGAGGTTTTAAAAATTATTTTTACCATCCTGTGTGCCCAAAGCCTGAGCTGAACTGACTCCAGGAGTGCTACCTAATTATTCAGGGCAAGGCAGACAGGTTTAATTAAAAAAGCTAAAGTGAAAAGAAATTCTCCAAAAGAAGTTCATGTCACCCAGTGTCCCACAGCATCCTCTGGTGCCTTCCAGACTTGCTCAGTGAAGAGAGCCAGGAAAAGCTCACCATTTCTCAAGCAGGCATAACTAATAGATGCTGAACCAGTAATGCTGCAGATGTGGAACTGTCAATGATTTTAATACAACCGTTGTAACTAACATTTAAGAAATAAAGGCAAATTGTCTTTTAAAGAATGGTGAAGAGTAAAATCTCGACAATGAAATGGAGTGCACGAAAAGGAACTCAAAGGGGAAATGAAGCCACTGACGTGAAAACTTAGCTGTGTGCACTCAGCAGCAGAAAGAGGTTGACAGGGGAAAGAACAGGAACTTAAAGATAGATCATGGGCTTTCACAGTTGAGGAACGGAGATGAGCCGACTCCATAAACCTATGGCACAGTGTCAGAGGTCTGTCATTCCAGTCAGTGGAGAGAGAGAGAGAGAAAGAGGGAGAGAGGGAGAGAGAGAGGGAGAGAGAGAGGGAGAGAGAGAGAGAGAGAGAGAGAGAGAGAGAGAGAGAGAGAGAGAGAGAGAGAGAGAGAGAATGAGTACAGAAAAGTTACTTTAAGAAGATAGTTAAAACATGAAATTTCATAGAAGATACCAAGTTAGAGACTTAAGTATAGAGACTCCAAATAGAAAAAAATATTAAAAGCTATATTTAAACATACCATAATGAATCTGAAAACTAAAGATAGGAAATTTTTGAAAGAAGTCATGTAAGAACAAATAAACAAACAAAGTATGCATTACATCTAGTGGAACAAAAGCTCACAAGATTATAGCTTTCTTGTAAAAATCACAGAGCCCAGAAAAAGCATTATTAATTCAAAGTTTTATATCCAGCAAAAAAAAAAAAAAAAACCTTACTTTAATTATGGCAAAATGAAAGTGTTCTCACCTAAGTTGTTAGCAGAAGTCACATTCTCAAAGAAATGCTGAAGACATTGTTCCAGGATACAGGCACTGAGAACAGCTGGAATAGGAGCTGGAACTTCGAACGAAAGTAAAGAAGGTTTTGTTGTTGTTTGTTTGTTTGTTTGTCAACCGTGACATTAGAAAGGCAGTGTACTAGAGAAGCCGTGGACCTTCTTTTCATCAAATACTACCGGAAACACACAAAATTTGGAGCAGCTTGCACTGCAGTCCTATATAAAAGTCAACTCAAACTAGGTCTCAAACGCATACACAAAATGTGAAATTGTACAACTTCTAGAAGAAAACAAAATCTTTGTGGTCTCATCTGGTAGAATGATTGATTAGTCACTGACGATCTGATTCATAAAAGAATTAAAAAAAAAAAAAAAAAAAAAAAACGTAGGACCAGAGAGATAGCTCAGTAGTTACAAGCACTGGCTGATCATGCAGAGAACCAGGGTTCCATTCCCATCACCCATGTGGCAGTTCACAACTGTCTGTAACTCTAGTTCCAGGGGATCCCATGCCCTCTTCTGACCTCCATTGGGCATCAGGCAGTCAAATGGTACACAGACATACATGCAGGCAAACACTCATACAAATAAAATAAAATAATTTTTTTAAAAAGAAAGCATCACAAAATGGTCATTATCAAAACTAAATATCTATTTTTAGAGGGGAAAAACTCAAAAGAACTTGTAAGTATGAGAGAACATCTGCACTAGACTGGAAACCCTATAGTTTACAGAGGATTTACACCTAGAATATAGAATGTACTTTCCGTGTGTAATGATATGAGAAACAGGTATTGCAGTTTAAACAAGCAGCAAAGCCCTAGAGGAGACACTTCACATGAACATAATCGCAGAGAGACAAGAAGCACATGAAGATACTCTGTATCAGCTCCTACAAAAAGTCAAAACAAGATTCAATTATGCGTTTATTGGAATGTCCAAATGAAAGCAACAGAGATGTGTTGGCAAGGTAGTTCAGGAAGTAATGGTGTTCAGCACCACGCAAGAGCTGGAAAGGCTATGATTGAAGCATGTGTAACCCTCACACATCCCTGTAGAAACAAATGGGTTCAGCTTCTTTGGGAATATTTCAGATGGATTCTTTTTCATTTTACATATATATATATATATATTATAAAATGTATATCTCAGTACTATTCTGTGTAAAATAATAAATTATTCAAAGGTGAAAAACATTTTACTAGAAGTATTCAAATAGTTTAAAATGTCAAGCTTTCATCTAGAAATGTGCTACATAAAATATTTTTATGTAAGTTGTGTTGCTAAGATATTGATAGCACCTGTGCTAGTTAAAACAGTACAGTAATCATCCTATCTTTACCATGTGAGGTGTGAGACTCCTCAGCAAGTAAGGACTCACTCAGTAGAATGTAGTTCCTTTGATTTGGTTATGTAAGGAGGAAGGGGATTGAAAGAGTCAGGGAGACAATAGGAGCAGAAAAAAAATAGCAAGTGGTAGATTGTGAAGACTAGAAACAGCAATCCAAGACTGACACCTCCAACATGCAGAGATGAAGATGATCAGATGGGGAAACCAAGTATTGAAGATTATAGTAATCAGGGGTTCAAAACTGAAAAGAAGAAATGCTGTATTGGGTAGTGACTTTGAATTATTCAGGGTAATTCCAGTATTTAGGGTGGAAGAGATGTCTGTATATTTTCAATTTTCTATTTTTAAGAGGAATGGCCTGGGATAGGCACGGGACTCCAAGGAGAAAGATTAAAAGGCTATTGCTATGTTTAGCCAGAATTTAAGTCTCAAATTTCAGCAAGGCAGTAGTGGCACATGCCTTTAATCCCAGCACTCCAGAGGCAGAAGCAGGCGCATGGATCTTTGTGAGTTTGAGGACAGCCTGGTCTACAGAGCGAGTTTCAGGGTAGCCAGGGCTGCTGAGAGAAACCTTGTCTTGAAAAGCAAACAAACGGGGCTGGAGAGATGGCTCAGAGGTTAAGAGCACTGGTTGCTCTTCCAGAGGTCCTGAGTTCAATTCCCAGCACCCACACAATGGCTCACAACCATTTGTAATGAGATCCAGTGCCCTCTTCTGGCCTGCAGGCAGAGCACTGTGTACATAATAAATAAATAAATGAATGAATGAATGAATAAATAAGTAGAAAGAAAAGCAAACAAACAAAAGAAATCTCAAAGTTCATCTTCCTTAGAACAAAGTATAATACAGATGCAAATGAAAAGAAACAAAAGATACACTGCAGCATAGCAGGGCTTAAAAGGCTGTCACCATGCAGCCCTAACAGAACTCTAATACAGGCACACTCCAGAGGACCCATCTAGGAGGACGTAGAAATGGAGATTGTAGCACAAGTGTCTGCGTGGGTGGGAGGGCCTAGGCTGGAGATCCCCTGACCCAGTTGATTGACCTAAAGTCTATGGGTTTTTTAAAATTAGGATAATTATTTTTGATCAGACTATCAGAGGTGTCTATTTTAAAATGCATAACACATACAGTTAGAAATACATAAACCACACAGGTGCATATAACAGAGGGAAGCAATTTGCAGCTAAAACAACCAATCTCACAAACATTAGACTACTTTCTTAGCCACAGAAGCCTTCAGTGTCTACTGTTTTTTTCTCAAATTCCCAGGATTGGGATTTCTCCTTAACTTAAAAAGGGCATAAAATTGCAAACTTATAATCATTTCCCCTCCTTAAAGTGAGTCCATCACATCTCTAGCCCTCAATGCAGTTGTTAAAAAGTATACATACATTCACAAAGCTGTAAAACAGTACTGTCAAGCACTAAAGTTAGGCAGACCCTAGAGCTCGTCTGCTGGAATCATTGGAGATGATGCTGTCATACATATTTGGATGGTGAAATAAGTCTGTGGACTCTCTTGTGATTTTTATTCTCTTGCCTTTGGGTTTGGATAGTTTCAATTAAATATCTAAATTCCTTGAAACAATGTGCTCAGCTCCTTACATTCTAACATGAAAGGTATATTAAATATTTAAGAATCTGAATCCCAGTAGTTTCTGTATGAATATACTGTTTTGTAACTACGTGTATTTTTTTTTTACAAATGAAAGGAATGAAAAAATAAATAAATGGGATAGGTTAGTTTACAGTAGTGTTGTATTGTGCTATAGGGACACTAATCCACATGTGTTAGATTGTGCTGTGTGTTTTAATACTCTGCTTGTAAGTAGTTCGTTGATATTTGTCAGTGATAAAAGTTTGCCTGCTGCTTGGAAAGTGTCTTTGCCTTAGAGTGCTGTATTTGAAGTCATCTCTCATGAATACTTTGATGAGAGACGACTATTTATGTTTATGGCATTTTAAGTAACTGGGCAGGAACCTTTAGAATACAGGGGGAAATGCCTGATTTACTGTCATCTCTGTTCATTTAATTCTGCAACCTTGACAGCATAGCGTTCCCATATACCTCCCAATGGGGATAATTCAGTAAAACAGATGAACACCAATACCTAATAATTGTTTCCACCTTAGGAATTAGCAATGTGATGGAGTACATATGACTGGATGGGTGTTATTGCCAAAGCACTCCACCAAACCCCTTTGCTAATATGTACTACTCACTAGAAAAACAACTGTTTTCATTTGTAACCTGCTTCCTGACAGCATTTGCTGCATCTAACAGTCTGTTATTAAGAGACAAAATTTTATGTAAATAATGTGTTTGACTGTTTTGAAGTCAGCTTTAAATTTTGTTGTTCTTAAAGCCATAAAGTAAAGTTTCTGCAAAGTTATTTCAGTGTTTATTTTGATATGATGTCCTATTTTGCATTACTTCTCTGTTGTTATTTATAGACACTCCTTAATACATGTGATTATGTAAATTCAGTGAGTCCTCCATCTCTTCATTCAGAAAAAGATTGGAGATATAGAATCCATTATATAAGGAAATTAACCTGTAACAGTATTGGGAAAAATGGTGAAACACCATAAGGGTTCCACATTCAGTCCCCAATGCCTTGTGCTCCAGAGCCATGCTTACAAACCACTAAAGTATGGATTTGCCACAACACATCCTATAAGCAAATGCTGTGAGGATGCTCTTTGCTTTGATATAGCTGCAAGATTAATGATCTTAGCACAGTATGTTTGCTCCCACCAGTACTTCTATGTTAAAAATAATGCATGGTTTTGGCAGTTTAATTTGATGTGACAAAACCTCTCTTTCTATGGTGGAATTTCGTATTTAACATTATAGTTACAGTTCTGAGTATGTTATGTAAGTTGGCATTTGAGAAAAACTACAGACTATCTTATATAAAGATCATCATGAAATATGTATGACATAACTATAAAGACCATTGTGATCATTGTTAGTAACTGCACAGTTGGAATGGAAATCTAAGAGAACTGAAGGCTGCCATTATGTAAGCCTTCAGAAAACTCTGGTAAATGAGTTATCTCTACTAAGTGTAGATCACTGACATCAAGGCTGTTACAAATTCTCCATGAAGAAAGCACTAGCAATATATCCCCACAAAGTAAATAGTCATCTTTTGTTACTTTAGGGTTAGACAGTTGTGTCCCAAGAATATCATCTTCTCTTTTTAACAGCTTTCAAGCTGATATAAGCCCTAGAAATCTAATTTTCATGATTTATCTGGAAACTGTATCTTGTAGTATTTACTTGGGGACAGTGTGAGAAATGTGAGGAACTGGTTCTCTCCAACTAATTATTTCTCATACTACCATTATTCAGTGAATAGTTACCAATCTGTAGTCAAACACTATGGACAAAGTTACTGTTCAGATTTAGAGTGAGGCTTTACAGAAATAGCGTTTTATGTCTTTTTTCTCTTATCATAAATTTTTAAATTTAAATGTATCTGGCTTCTGAGAGCTAGACAATAAAACACGTCAAATATGAACTACTTCATAGGCACTTTCAATGCTGTAAACAGTATTTAAGACGTAAATACATATAGGAAGTGGGGAAGTAGCAAAATAATCTTTACTTTTCTAGTATCAATCATTAGATATGTAAGTAATGGGTCATTTTCACTCTTCAGGGTTGGAGTGTTGGCTCATTAGTTAAGAGTGCTTAATGCTCTTGCAGATGACCTGGGTTCTGTTTCCAGCACCCACATGGCAGCTCACAACTATCCATAACTCTAATTCCAGGGCACATGACCCCATGTTGTTTTTTTTTTTTTACTTCCATGGGTATCAGGAGCACATGGTACACATACATGTGTGCAAGCAAAAAACTCACACACATAAATAGAATAAATAAATCATTGTTTTAAATTTTCATGTTTTAGTAAATTTTGTGGTACCATGTCAAAGTTAAGCGAATACTTGTTCATATGTCCAGATCAAGGGGCAGTAAAGTGACAGGACCTCACCACTGTTTCCTTGAGGAGCATCACACCTCTTGATACTTGTGTTCACAAGTTAGTTCTTAACACTATTATGTATCTTATACAGCTTCTTTTAGTCTATAGCAAAGTTAAAAATGTTTACCATGAACTTATAATTTTTCAATTCTTCACTAAATAAATGACCTTTACAAAATGAAGATAAATTTAAAAAGAAATTTACATAATGTCAGTATTTTACTATTTTATTCTTTTAATGTAAATAAATATATATAGTATTTTATTTGGTCATCGAAAAATATTCCCCCTAACAAGAGTGGTGACACTCACCTTTAATCCCAACACTCTGGATGCAGTGGCAGGTGGATCTCTATAAGTTCAAGGCTACACTGGTCTACAAAACAAGTTCTAGGCCAGCCAGGACTACACAGTGAGTGAGACCCTATCTAAAAAACAAAACAACACAACAAATAAAACACATATACACCCCAAAATTCCTCACCTTGCATCTAGCTCCAAAGTTTTCACAAGCTTTAATGATATATGTACTGTTCTGAGTTTTAATTATTTACTTTATGATTTACATACTTGTTATGTCATCAAAATAATTACATCTATTGACTTGTTTTGTTTTTATAAGTATTTGTGGGGGGGGCAGGAGGAAGGAAGAGAAGGGAGATCTGTGATTGGTATGTAAAATGAATGAAAAGTTTCTTAATAAAATAAAAGAATAAGCCAAATGAAAAAAAAGTATTTGTGGATATATAGCTAGAATATCTAGTAGTAATAACTTTCATGAGTTTCTTTAAATTTGTGAAAGTTTTCCAAGTAAAGCAATATCAGCTTCAGGGCCAAAACAGAGAAAATTCAGATTCAGCTTTTCAGATGTTTCTCACAGCTGTTTTGTTGTCATTACTGTTGCTACTGTTAAAAGGAAAATGACTTTTTAGTTTGTTTTTTTCATTTTTCAGTATTTAGGTGTTCATCTGCCAGTATTAATCATCATAAGAGGAGCTTCTTGTCTTTTAAAAGAAGTTGGTACAAAACTTTTGAATCCATCCACTGAATAGCATGTGAATTGGCCTAGTTAATATCTGCTTTAAAATTCATAGTATGTGATCAAGTCTCTCCAGTATTGAGTTAAAGCCTACAGCAGCATCTTAGATTCAAGAATCTTTCAGATTCCATCTCATCTAGGTGTCTTAGCTCTAAGCCATCTCAACTCCAGGCTGTCTCAATTCTAGGCCTCAACATCTCAACACTAGGTCTTCTCCACTAAAAGCATCTCGACTCTAGGCACCACATGTACAATATTCCTATCTTGTTAACTTGCTCAGCTAGTTTTTGAGAAATTTGTCAGATGAAGTTTTGAAAGCTTGTATTTCTGTGGAGTTGTTTCCGAAAAGCCAATCTTAGAAAATCTATAAGGAGGCTAGAGAGATGGCTCAGAGGTTAAGAGCACTAGCTGCTCTTCCAGAGGTTCTGAGTTCAATTCCCAGCAATCACGTGATGGCTCACAACTATCTATAATGAGGTCTAGTGCCCTATTCTGGCTTGCAGACACATTTGCAGGCAGAACCCTGTATACATAATAAACAGGTCTTTAAAAGGAAAGAAAGAAAACCTTATTTTTCTTCCTGGACTTTAGCTGATCATGGTTAAACATACATTTACATGTTTTATTCCCTACTTTCTCCAAATATATGTAGCTACTTTCACAGCAATAAGGTGCATGCTTCATCATTGCAGTATCTGCAAATATGCATGAAGTGTCAGGCAAATGTCTATGCTCAGATGCTGTATACTTGAAATCAGTGTTCACAGGCTTAGAATTTGTAAGAAGGGACCAAACTTGGGATTTTTAAAAACAAGTTGTCTTGAATGTGTTGTTAGAAAAATTAGGAAATTTAGCAAATCTTCACATCCAGTTCACTTCCTCACTTATTTTTCTTGATTCATAGTTACCCAAATTAATATGATTCTCTGTTGTTTACAGATATTCAATAGAAGAGTTGTTGTTTGAGAATTTAAATGTTCGATTTTTTTTTTCTTCTTGGGTACATTTATAAGAAACAGGATTTGGTTTGTCTTGGATTCATTGGATATTAAAATCACCAGCTTTTAGTTTTATCTATTCCTTTGTTACTTTTGCCTTTGGTTAAATACGCCATAGGGAAAGAAGAATTCTCTGTTTTTTCCCGTTATTTAATGGTTTTGAGCAGATCACTTTTACTTCGTGCTACATTAGCTTTCCATTGCAGGCACCGTTGTAAAGTCCAGAGGCCTTAAACATCATCAAGTTTGCTGGTTGGTGTGACTGCCCTTGAATTTCTCAGTCTTTCTCAAATGCAAGCCTTCGTTAGAAGGATGCTTCTTTCAGTGTAAACTTTTTGGAATTTAACTGCACTGTTAAGATTTGAAGGTCTGTAAACATTTTTGTGAGCCTAATTGTTGCTTATTTAGAACTCTGACACTTCAAGTAAAAAGTATTTATAGGGCAACTATTATGCATAAAACCCAAATTTGCAAATAACATTATTTGGCAGAAGAAAGTGCAAAATTCTTTGGTGCTGTGGGTGTGTTTTAATTAATTTTTCTTCTTTTAATACTTTATATAAATTACCCTAGTTGTTTGAAATTGCTTAAGAGTTGAGGAATAGTCTCTAGGAGACTGCTATCTTATGCTTAGGCTCATGATGAAGAAAGCAAAGTTTTCTCCCTTCTGGATTGGTAGACTGTTGAGAGAGAGATTCTGAGTTACATAGAAGAGTAGGAAAGGCGACTGGGAGGTTGTGAGAAGATACTCCAGTAGAAGGAAGCTGCAAAAAGTTTGTCCCCATGCAGCTCAGGAGGTTAACTGGTCCAACATTCCTGGCACATTTGCGTGTCTCCTTTTGACCTTAAGAAAGGATCAGTTCTATAGTGACAAAGAGGTGTTCTTTGTTTTCATGTTTCCTCACAGAGGTGAACATGTCAACCCTCTACTCAAGTAACAAATTAATTGTGGCTTCTTTTGCATTCTGACTAAAGAGAATTGAAGAAACTCTGGAAGTGAGCTGCAGCTGAGGCAGTGTTACTGGTGATCCACAGCATGAAGCTAGTGAGCAGAAATAACCAGGTGAATGAGGACTAGAAGAAAAAGAAGCCAGGGAGGATGGCAGGGTCAACTAAAGTTGAACTGCTGCAATTGAAAGTGGAAAGAATATACCCTTTGGAATTTGGGGCCCTACAGAAATTCCTCTTCTTACAGAGCAATAATTTCTAGACACTACAGCTCTAAACTTTTGTTTTTGCTAACTAACTTGCATATATTACAGTTTATAACTTTTACATCTAAAACATCTCAAACTCTTCAATCCTTTATACCTGAGTTACCAGAAAGTAGTAAAGCATCATGTCTTTGTCCTTAGACTCTAATATACCTTAGCTCAGATCCTAGTGGTCCAGGCCTGTCCATTCTAGCTATTCAGTCCTCCAGTTTTGTCAGGGTAATTTTTTTTTTTTTTTTTTTTTTTTGGTTTTTCGAGACAGGGTTTCTCTGTATAGCTTTGCGCCTCTCCTGGCACTCACTTGGTAGCCCAGGCTAGCTTCGAACTCACAGAGATCCGCCTGGCTCTGCCTCCCAAGTGCTGGGATTAAAGGCATGCGCCACCACCGCCCGGCTTGTCAGGGTAATTTTATACTTCTTTCCTGACTTTATTTATTGACACCGTGCTTTCTTATGCCCTGCTATCTTGGAATAAATTTACACTCCTGCCTTCACAGTAACTTCACCATAAATTCTAATGCTTTCCACCAGTCAGGTTCTCACTAGGACCTTTCTTAAGCCCATCTTTGATCTCTACACACACAGAAAATGAGAGAGAGAGAGAGAGAGAGAGAGAGAGAGAGAGAGAGAGAGAGAGAGAGAGAGAGGCTGGAGAGATGGCTCAGCCATTAAAGGCTAGGCTCACAACCAAAAAATATATGGGTGTGGTCAATTTTTTCGGAAACATTCAGTTATTTTAAGTGAATTTTAGATATTTCTTTACATTAGCTGTATCTAGACTCTGGTTTGCTACTTTATAGCCTCAGCTTTAAACATTTTTAAAGTTCATGTATGATAAAGAATACAATCAAGAGGGCTGGCGATATGACTCCCTGAGTAAAGGGCCTTCTCAAGACCTGAATTCAGATCCCCAGCACCAATGTAAAATGTCAAATGTGGTGTCAAGTTCCTGTAACTCCAGCACTAGTAAGTAGAAAGAGACAGATCCTGGGGTCCTTCTGGCCAGCTAGTGTAGCCAGTATGAGGAATGCCAGGTTCAATGAGAAACCCTTTCCCTAAAATCAAGTGGAGAAACAATTGAGGAAGACATCCTGATGTCTGTCTCTGGCCTCCACACTCCTTGCACCAAGGAATGCAGCATCTACATACATATGTGTGTACAAGCACATACACTTAGACACATGTGCACACAGAGAACATGAGTGGAATTCTGGTGGCCTTGAGTACATTTTAACATATAAAATGGGTGGGTTTAAATTTAAAATATAGAGTGAAATGAACTACAGATTACCACAGAATGAAAGGAGAAGGCATTGCATGGACTTCCCCATATATATGGAAATGTGGCACAAAGCAGAAAAATACACATTATAAAAAGAGCACCTCAGTGAGTTACAAAATGGACACTCCCTGTGTGATCACCTAGGTGAAGAGACAGTGCCACCAATTCTCCTGTCCCTTCAAAAGTAGCCAGATAAAAGCCTTGGTTTGTACTTGGGGGAACCTAGGCCTTGAAACCATTTTCCTTCAAAGAGTACGTACTTGTCACCTAGTTTTGTATCATGCATAGACTCATAGAACATGAACCTGTTTCTCTGGTTTTGTTTGTCCAATATTTGTGACATTAGCCCATATGGCATAAGCTTTTTAGATGGTTTAATATTCACCAATATTTAGAAATACATTACGTGAGTGTATCTGAATTTATCTATTACACAGATTTTTACTATTAGGAGTAAAGTTGCTCTGATGATTCCTATACATGTTTCTTATTGTTACATTTTTCCAAAAAAGTATATCTGGGTGTAGATAAACACACACACACACACACACACACACATTTCTGTTTGAAGAACAGCTAGGATCAGAGTTATTGAGCCATGGTGTAAACACATGTAGCTCTTTTACTTAAGTTTCCAAGCTGTTCTCTTTTTCTGTATCCCTACCTTCTGTCTTTTTCCACATTACTATTTGAGTGTCAGTATAATACATTGCATTATAATATCATTTGCAATTTTCTGATTTCTTAAAATCTCGAGTACCTCTTATGACCATTTGTCTCATATCTGTTTAAATCTTTTGCTCAACCTTTGTAAAAAGGTTTTTGTTATTTTTTAATTGTGTGTATGGCTATGGTGCTGTATGTGCATATGAGTGTAAGTGCCCATGTGGGGACTAGAAGAACTGGATACCCCAGGACCAGAAGTTAAAGGTGATTGTGAGCCACCTGGTGTGGGTTCTGGGAGCTTGTGTCTTCTGCAAGCAATATTCCTTCCTAACCACTGAGCTGTCTCTCCAGCCCCTTATTGAATCTTCTGTTGAGCTGTCATTACTCTTGACTCATTTGTAGCAATTCATTATGTGTCCTGGATCTGATCTTCAATGGAGGTGAGCATTTTGTGTCTCCTCCCCGCCACTCACTTTCACTTCTGTTATAAGCAGGATTTCTAGTCCACATCACCTTTTCTTCTATGGTAGTGATTTTGCTTCTGGAAATGTCTCTTTTTTGTTTTAACACTGTGAAGATGTTCTCCTAGTGTTCCCAAAGCTTAGTGCTTTGACTTTGACTTTGTGCTTGGAACTTATATGGAACTTGTGCAGGAGGCAGAAGTCAGTGTTGGTATTTTTTTTTTGTCAGATATACAATAGATCCAGCAGTATATATTGAAAAGGCCACCCATCTGTGTTCATACTGTACTAATAGCCTGTGTCTGGATCAGTTTTCAGACTTCCTGTACTTACTTTTCAGCACTCTGGGCCAGTTCTCTGTTTTATTTTAAATCATGTGTATGTTTGTGGGTGCCCACAGAGGCCAGAAGAGGGCATGAGATGCCCTGTAGCCAAAGTTATGGGTTGTTTTGAACCACCCTATATGGGTGCAGGGAACCATACTCCATTCAGCAAGTTCTCAAATACTCTCACTGCTGAGCCATCTTTCCAGCCCCAGTTTCTATTTTTGAACCCAACTGTCTTGATCGCTATAACTTTATAAATAAGCCTGATACCTGGCTTATTTTCAGGTCCATGGTTCTCATATGCTCACTTGGCTATTCTTGACCTTTGCACTTCTGGGGAAAAGTGTTGAAATTTTTACTGAAAGTTCATTGGCTCTATCGAACATTAGCAGCTTCATAAAATGGTATGCAGATGTACTTGTGCGATGAGCCTTTGCTGATGCAAGTCGTCTCCCATTTGTCTTGGGGATGGTAGGTAGTTTTCAGAGTGAAGATACTGTCCATCTTTTCATAAGACTATTTTTAGGGATTGATGTATTTTGAAGCTGTAGTAATTGTATGTGTTTTTTAATTTAGGAGTGAGCTTGGGACTGATGACAGAATACAGTCGTTTCATATATAGATCTTTATCCAGTAATCCTTCTAAACACTCATTGGTAATAGTACTGTCCGTTTTCTTAGGTGTTCTGGTGAGTACAGCATCAACTGAAATACTGGCAGCACTGCTCTTTTCCAGTTCGCATTCACTTTGCTTTTGTACTCCACTATGCGAAGATCTCACGCAGTGTGTTGTTTCATGGGATGTAACAGTGAGGTTCTTTCTTTGTCCTCATGGCAAGGACCGTTTTAGTATTTTACAGTAATTTAAATAGTTTTATAAGGTTTTTTGTTACATTTTGGTTTTTAATATATTTTCTTTATCAAACTAAAGATGATTCCTGCTTTGTGCTTTGGTCTATGTAGTTTGTAGAATGTTTTTATGAGTAGATGTAGAATTTTGTCATGTCTTATTAAAATCAGCACATGGTTTTTCTTTACCCTTTTTCTGCTGATGCAGTAATTGGAGAGGAGTTATAATATTAACGTCTCAAACCGTGATGGTTGAGGTAGACTAGCTTTTCAGACTGTACACTTTTCTCAGAGATTTGCTTGCTGACCCTCTATCTGTGGTTGGTGTTAGCTAGCTGTAATTTAGTTAACATATTACTGTTCACAGGCTGCTGTTCTATGCAAGGTAACTCCTAGCCCAAGGGAGCTCTCTGTTGTCTAATCTATGAAAGCATGCTAGTCCTTAGTAATAGTAATATTACTATAAAGCTATACTTACTATTGGAGTGAAATATTAACTAGCCTGCAGGGTTCGTAAAGAAATAGTTCAGATTTCCAGTTCCAAGGAATGGCATAGGATTAGAACAGCAGGGATATTTGAGATATGTTAAATTAACCAGAATAAAGTATGAGAATAGTCATAATTAAAGATAAGAGTCAAAGTAGAGTTCAAATTCAATCAAGGAGGATCTTGATTGCCCAGCCAAAGATTAGGCCTGGTTCTGTAGCAACTCAATTTTACAGATAAGAAAATGCATCTTGAGAGGTCATGACCTGCCTCTGGTACTACCAAATCAGAACTGCAAATTCATAATAAAAAGAATTTAATCACACTAGTCCTTTATAAAATAGACTGCTAGTCTACTAACTAGTTTTTTACCTTATATTTATAAAATAATTTTTGAAATTATGTTCTTCTTTGTCTTACTACATTCTTCAGTTGTAAAATTAAATTGATGGAGGCCCAAACAGAACAGTTATTCTGCAGTGGTGACAGAGGTAATAGGTATTCATCTCTTATGATACTGGATGTTCAAGCAAGGTCATGGGTGCTAGAGAAAGAGAAACAATCCATATAGTATCTCTGAGTGATTAATGTGAGAGGGCATGTCTTATTCGGGGTTCTAGCCAGTATTTATATTAGTTTTGAAATCCTGATGACACATTGCCTGTATCTAGTGGACGCCTTTCCTCATGATTTCTTACTTACTCTGTGCTTTCTTAAGCTAAAGGCTAAAAGTTGCATGCTTCATTTGGAATGATGAGTATCTTTGTCTTTTCCTTATCTCTGTGTTGTACTCATAACCTTAATATTCAGAACGCATTTTTATATGACATGTCTGTATATGTATTGGGGGACAAGTTCTCAGGGCATAACTCAGACAAGCCTTAAACTCTCCACCCTTCTGCCTCAGACTCCTGAGTGCTGGACTCCAGGTGCCTGTCTGATGCCCAGTTTTCTTTCCTGTATTTAAGCACATGGAGTGGTTCTTTATATTTAGAAGTACAAGGAGGCCAAAAGGATGAACACATGCTAAGTAAATAAAAGACTAATTATTCTTATTCCTAGAAGCATAATACCTCTGGGGTAGAAATATGATGTCTTGCAGATAGCATTAAATACATATAACAATTGTGAATATATGGTTGTGAAATGAATAAATTAACTGAAATTTATTTTTCTTGTCATTTCTACAAAGACCTGGAAGATTATGAAGAATCAGAATCCTTTCTGATTCACTGATTTTTAAGAGATGGGTTATAATAAGTTAAGTTTAGTATTTAATTATTTGTTGTCTACTTTAATAATAATGTCTTTGTAACACTAAAAATTCATAAGCCTCTACATTGCACTAAAAATGAAAATGGTTAATTTTAGTAACAAAAGAAGTTTAGTTCCTTTTGTAAGCAATACTTTCAAATTTGTGCCAGCAAAAATGCATACTTATTCTGCTGTTAACGACACTCACAGCATAGAACTCCCTCATATCATGGCTTTTCATTACCTTTGCCCAGGGGTACCAATCCATCCTGCAGTGCTTCCTGCTTACCCATTAAATTGATTAATATTGACAGAATATGTCATAGTATGTACTGATATGAATAGTGGTGCCTTAATCATTTGGAGAAATTAGAATTAAAAGAAAATTCATAGAAGAGAAACTCAGACATGGCTTTTGTAAAGAATTAATCACAATCGCCAAACTAGAAAGAGTCCCTGAATCAGTTAATTAGGTGGACTTAACGTGAGGCATTACATGGCCTGACAGATGTTTCAGAGCAGAGTTGGGAATGGAAGAAAGTATGGTCTCTCACATCCAAAAATGAAATAATTTCACCCAAGAACAAGTTATTCTGGTCAGTATATGAATTGAACATAGCATTGAGTAAAAGGAGGTGATGGACTAGCCATCAAGTAGTTGGGTTTAGTGGGGAGAAGTGGGGTTCCATGTGCTCAAGTAATCACTGTCATGGTATGCTCCCAAAGATTCCTCCAAAAACATTTACAATGAAGTCCTCCTTTGTGAGGGGAGGGGCTGTACTCAGTGTCAAGGGTCAGCAAATGGTTATAGTTTCTAAATCTATGGCATTGAAGGATAAAATAAATATGTAAGACTTGACAAATGAAAATGACTAAAGTTATTCATAAAAAATTGTTTGAATGCCAAAACTAATGCTGAAATTTGTACATATTTTAAGGCAGATAGAGTAAACAACTTGCAGTCGAAGTTTTGTTTGTTTACATGTTTTAACATATTCTTAAATGTTTGAAGTTCATGTACCATTTATGCTCATTGGAAGGGTAATGAAAAAGCTAGGCAGACAGATGTTGCTGCATGTTGACTGGTCATGAGAATCCAGTATGGAAGATAAATCTAGTGAGAAGTCTCAGTTGAGGTCTAGAACTAGCCAAGGTATGCTGGAAAGAGTATTCAAATTGGAAAGCAGGGCAGTGATGGTATACTCTTTCAATTCCAGCACTTGGGAGGAAGAGGCAATCAAATCTCTGAGTTCGAGGCCAGCCTGGTCTACAAAGTGAGTTCCAGGACAGCCAGAGCTGTTACACAGAAAAACCCTTTCTCCCTATCTCAACACATGCACGCGCACACACACACACACACACACACACACACACACACACACACAAAAATGGAAAGCAGGTCCATTTTACCCTCTTTCAGAATCCACTGGCTAAGAAATTAAAAGAAAAGTCAGAATTTAGGAAAAAGCCTAAACAGTATTATAAAATGTTGACACACATTAGTACCTGCCTACTGAACACTCTGTGATATTGCAGTAAGCAACACAATATTTCCAAGGCAGTGTGTAAGAGCAACACAGCTCAGGGGTGCCTGAGACATAGTTGGCTGGGATACTTCACATTCCATAGTTTGTCTAAAACCACTTCAGCAGGCTTTATACCTGTTTCTCATAATTGTGTCATGACACTGTAGGCATCTGTCCTTGTCTGACACCTGAACTGTGTTGCTTTCTCCTTCTAGTGATGTTACTTTTGTTCTTTGACTAGGTGGACCTCTTTTGTGTCTTTTCTGAAGTAAGACCTTTAGTAAACTTTACAGTCAGTCATTCAGGGTTATAAATTTGGACTTTGGAAATTAGAGTCACTTTGAGTTCATGTATTCTGCTGTCTTAAAGGACTTCTTTTCATTATCTTGAAAGATAGACGTTAAATTTTTATTGTAAATTTATAATTAGTTTTTAATTTTGTGTTTCTTTTGTGTAAGCATTTAACTTCTATCTGGACAAAAATTATAAATGATATATTTCTCAGTTAATTAAAAATTCATGTTTTTAACTAAGTTTAGGTACAAGGAGTAAGTTCCAGTGCTACACAGAATAGGGAGATAACATAGTTTAGAGTTTGTCATATACTTTATAAAGTCCCAGGAGCTTGTCCACATAAAGAAATAAAATTGCCATAGGAGAGGGCAGTGCTCATTATGATTGATCATTGCACATTATCTGCCCTAAGATAGGAACAAGTATCACCTACAAATCAAAAGAGTCAAAGGAAAGTTATATTTTCTTTACCTAACATACAGAGAAAGTGTTTTGTCTTTGATGTGTGCCTGGTATGCCTGGGCTTTTCTTTGGTCTGCCAACTCTCAAAAATGACATAGAGACTTCTATTAATTATGAAAGCTCAGCCTTAGCTTAGGCTTGTTTCTAACTAGTTCTTATAACTTAAATTAACCCATTTCTATTAATTTAATTCCTACCTCATAGCTTTATTACCTCATCTCCGACCATACTGCCCATTTGGTTCGCTCTGTGTCTCCTGGCATCTCTGCTTTCTTCTTCCCAGTGTCCTCTCTGCCTGGAAATCCTGTCTAGGTATTGGCCATACAGCTTTTTATTATGCAGATCAGAGTGACACGTTTTCACAGTGTACAAAAATATTATTCCACAACAGCCTGGTATCCTAAAAACTCATTGGATGTTGACTGTGTCCATTGTGCTGGCCTCACATAAGGCTCCTTAGTGCCATGTTCATGTGGCAAGGGAGACTTTCACTTTTTCTACCTTTGTCTTCCAGAATGTTATGGATGACTTGAGCCAAACTCTTACTGTATTAGCCACTTAATCCATATATTGTGAATTTAATATGTACATTTAAAAAAATCTTCCTTCTAAAAAAAAAAAAACAAACAAGCCAGACAGTGGTGGTGCAAGCCACTTGGAGGCAGAGACAGGAGGACCTCTGTGAGTTCCAGGACAGCCTGGTCTACAGATCCAGTTCCAAGACAGCTAGGGCTACACAAAGAAACCCTGTCTCAAAAAACAAAGCAACAACAAAAAAATTCTTTCTTGATTCTCAAGTATCTTTACTACACTGTCTGAAATTCTTTCAAAATAATTTACTTTTGCTTTTCACAAGTGGAAGTGTTTTCAATATTAAATTAAAAACTATAAAAATATTATGTTATTTATCTAGAATGACTTACTATAGCATTAAAACTTAAACTAACCTGTGACTGCCTCCAAGTACCTGTGAGGCTTTAAGTCAATGCTGGTCTAGTTATAAGGAGGAGCAGACAGAATGAAAACATGCATTATTTCCCAACATATGAAAATATTAGCTCAGTTTCTTAGTTAACTAGATTAAACTATTATTTTGTAGGAATGATTAATCATCAAGGCAAATAAACCTAAATTTTATTTTATCACTTTACTTTTGTTGCCAGTGTTTAAAAATAATATTGAGTATTTTGTGATTGTTGATAAATGTGGCCGAAATAAGCTTACAGCAGAAGATCAATGTTTTAAAAATTGAAACAGTATAGGTTTGTATTGATTAATGTGGCTAAATCAAAATGGGAGGCTTTGTAACAGCTTTCTTAGACAGGCCGCTCCTCAGTAATGGCAACCTATCCATTTTAGCTTTCTACTGATAAATCAGCTTGAAAATTGGATGTCAAAATTTTTTTCACTGAAGTAGTGATTTTTTTCTTGCCCTTTAACCTTTTCTGATATATTAGATTGGTTTATAAGACTAAACTCTATCTCAGCGAAAGCAGTTGTCAAATTGACAGTTTGATGGATTTTTAGATGATTTTTAACATGTTTTCATCTATTATATGAATATATATTTCTGTGTATAATTAAACATATTCTAATGCCCTGTCTGGGGATAGTTTTTTATATTGAAAAATTAAAATGTATATTTCAAAACATTCAGCATGCTGTTTGCGGATCTTAGAAGTTAGAGAAGGTCCGAGTCCTGACTGGGCAGTTGCCACCTTCTCCTGCAGTGCGCTCAGTTCTGTTCAGTGTGAACAGTTTTTCACGGGAATTGATTCATCAGTGGCACTCTCATACCTTATTTACCGTCAAGGGAAACCTGGCATGCTTTGTTACCGTAAAAACAAGAAGCAGAGACCAGTGGCACTCCCTTACTTCTCAGGAAGCAGCAGTGGGGATTTAGAAAGATACAATTAACATGACAGAAAAACAAGCTTCCTTTGGATTTAACTGGTTAGACTTAGGTGATGGCTGACAAGACCATACCCTCATGCCTCTGTAGTGGACTCTGTTAGCCTGGGAAGGTATTGATTGTGAAGTTTCTGTTGTATAATTACTTTTTTTTTGCCAAGAAAAAAAATTCATGGTGTATTGATCTAGATGGGAGCCTCTGCGTGGCAGCTTCCCTTGGCTAACAGTGAGTGTCATCTTTCTGCCATGATAAATGGTAACGCACTGGCCCCACATAATTACTTTGTGGTGAAATGAACCTCCTATCCCCTTTTCCCTTCCCTGTGCAGAGATATAACAATCGTCTTCATCTGAAAGCTGTAATTTACTGGACTAATCATCCTCTTAATGGGGGAAAATCCCTGTCCCCTAGAGTATGGCCTGTGTTGGCTAACTGAAACAGAAACACTTTTTAAAATGATGGAGAAAAAAATACTCCACAGTATGTACCATTTTTACCAATTCTCAATTGTTCTTATCCATGCTTTCAGCTGTCTGTTCACCCTTGATCTATATTCAACCTTCAGTTTTATATTGGATATAAATTAACAGAGGAAAGATAGAGATAGTCAAATGCTTGGTTTGCAATGCAGGAATGATTTGTATAAATTAACTTATTAAGTTTATGGAACTGACTACATTTTGTAAATACAAAACAATTTATTCAGGTAACACTTGTTTTGAGAAAACCCCTACTTATAACACTTCCCTATATGATTTTAAGTCTTAAGCAGCATTTCTATTTTGTAAATTCTTTTTCTTTGACCATTCTTTCCCTCAAGCAGCAAATAAGCCCCCTTGAGTGTGACAATCACACTCTCCCCAGCCATTTTAAAAGACTAAGATGATTTGGGTTGCTTGTCAGCCTTTTAACAAAGATTCTCAGTGTGTTCCCAACTCTCCTTAAGCCTGTGCTACGTTTTGATGAGCAAAGACCTGTCTTTCGTGCCCCTGCTTTAATACTTCCTCCTGCGTAATGACTTTTCTTTAAGTAATGTTATTTAAAGAGTGTCTGGCAGTCATTTTAGATCATTGTAAGACCGTGGTGAAGGGTTGCATAAAGGTCATTTTCAATGATTGTGCTTAGTTAAATAAATGTACAAGTTTCAAAAGGAGTCTTGCTTTTCAGTCACAAACTCCCTCTTAGTGCCTCTGGGAATACCAAGTAAAATGTAGTTGTTTCTACCTTTAAGACATGGTATTTTATATTTTCCTTCTCTTTGTTAATTTTTCTCCTCATAATTCTGTTTATTCCCACAACTGAGTACAAAAGTTTTATTTGGTTGTAAATTAGATCCATCACTTTTGACAGTTGGTGGAAACCTTATATATAGATATGAATGAATGTTTAGAAAGGATTATTCTTTGCTAAGACTTATTAAAAATCACTACTTTTTAAAAAAAAAATGAGACAGTTCTCCCTTGAATGTAGCACAGGTTGACAGTTTCTTCCTACCCTGGCCACAGCTGGCTTCTTGCTGTTCACAGCTAGCAAGTGAAATCTATGCAGATGAAAGCCATCCTGATCCTATGTAGTCATTTCCCGTCACTTTACCAGCCTTAAATTACTTCCATGACCTAGCACTGCTTATCAAGAAAGCCCAGATCCAACTTCTGCATTGAGATGTGCTGTGCTCCAGGAAAATGATACTTCCTTAAAGCCACCACACTGTGGGTAGCTCATCACCACAGTGTCATTTTCTAAAGTAACTATTATGTTTGCTCCCCCAGGAAATACTGTCTCTAATCAAGTCATTTATCACTTAAATTCTAGAAATCTATATGCGAAAGCAAAGATGTCCCTTTATTTTAATCGTTAACACATTTTAAAAATCTGAAACAAAAAAAAAAAAATGTGCTACAATGCCTCAGGTCAAAGTCTCATTGATCTGGTGTTTTCTTAAATATTTATTTTAGCAAATTAGATGGAAAGCTGAATTGTATCTGAATGCTTCAGAAGTCATAGAACTACAGTGAGTTTGATGGAAAACAGCTTTTCTCCTTCCTATTCTAAATGGTTCCTACTTTGATTATAAGCATTTATTATAATTATCAAGAGATTAGGCTCTTATAGAATCCTAGTAATGGAACCATTTAAAAGGAATATAATGGCAGTTTATTGGATTCTGCAAAAGGAAAGAACACAGCTAGAGTGGTCTGTTTTGTACAGGGCTCCACTCTTGGCTGAGGATGCTCATTTTGTTATTCTATCTCTGTTCATTCACTGTGGTAGTTTTGGGTGGCTAAGGATTTAATGTTCTCTAATATGTGACCTGACCTTTGGCCCTTCTATGCTTTCCATCTTTTGTAAAGCACACACATGTGTGTGTGCTGACTTTTCAGTGTGACTATCTTTGCTATAAAAATCAGTGCAGTTGATATCCAGTTAATTCCTCATAAATGAAAACTGTGGACCTAACAGTTTTCATTAGACTATTTTAATTTATTTGGATACACACACACACACAGAGAGAGAGAGAGAGAGAGAGAGAGAGAGAGAGAGAGAGAGAGAGAGAGAGAGAGAGAGAATACAAGGTTTGTTGTGGGGTGGAGGAGAAAAAAAGAAACAAAGTTCAGTGGAGTAGAATTCCCTGAACTTGTAACTAGCAGAACTGCAGAGTGTGCAGAAATACAGGAGAACAATTAGAGAATTGATGTCTGTGCAGAGAAGGGACCAAGGTGCTGATGCTGTCTGTCAGAAGTGCTTGTCCTCAGAAGAGGCTCAAGTTCAGCAAAACCCTTTCTTGTGCTGTGAGACACTGGGAAGGCTGTGCTATGATTCTGGATGTCCTGAAAATAAAAGACTGCTAGCCAGCTTCCTTGCCTAAATAGCATCCTGTGCATAATAAGCCTTCAGAAGTATTTTTTTAATTACTTTGTTTTTATCAAAGTGGTAAAGGAAATATTTTTATTTCAATGTTTATATTTTCTGTTGGATATTTTTAGGGAAGGCCTTCTTTCTTTTTTGTGTGTGTCTCTTTCTTATTTTTTTCTTTTTCTTTTTTTTCTTTTTTACAATATCTTACTCTGTAGTGCAGGCAGGCTTTGAGCTGGAAATCTTCCTGCCTTAACCTCCCAAATAGCTAGGATCACAGGCCTGCCCTACTATTTTGGTCTACCCTAAATAGTATTTCTTTAAAGCATTTCAAATTTGTATTTCCTTACTTTAGCTGTTTCATATTATCAACGTATGTAGTATTATTTTGTGACTGTTGTTGCCAATCAAGAGAGTAAAGTTAGGAGTCATGGTTCCATCCCTTAAACTTAGCTGAAAATTCTTAAACCGCTCAGTATGTACCAGAGGTTTTAGCTGCTGTTCTAGGTTTCTGGAGTTTTGCCCAAGGCTTCTTGCCTTCATTGCTCACTTTCTTCTTGTATACTGAGAACTGGAGATGTAGTCACAGGCCTAGGTGCACTGGCACACAAAGCAAGGAAAGAACAATTCAGAATGCTAGTGACTCACAGAGATGGAGAGAAGGCTCGCTCCATAAGCCAGCTCTGTTGTGTTAAGTCAGCTGCTTCTGACACAGCACTAAGCATTGTCTTTGAAATAGTGTGTGTGGTTTGTATACTGTATTGCATAATGTGTATGTACTATGTAATGTGTATTTATATACTACTTTACTATATAATATAGAGGGTGTATCTAGTATAGACATTGTATAAAATGTATGTATGTAGATAAATGAAAAATTACAAAACATCTCAGTCCCAACAGGGTGGTTTACAGCTGTAATCCCAACACTTGAGAAGCTAAGATAGGAAGATCACCAGGGGAATTGTAGGCTATCCTGCACCACAGAGTGAACCCTGTCTCAGATGAGGTGGAGACATGGAATACTGAAATATTTTAAGAGAGTAATTTCTAGCTTCCTCATGATTAGAATACTACTCAAAAAACATAGAAAAGTGAAATTAGTACGTGTATATTTGTTAAAGATTTCATCTGTGTCACTGACTGCCAAACTAGGTCATTAGGAGTCTGTTTCTTTCTTACTAGACCTCCCCTTAGATAGAATTATGTATGTCAGTTTGTCAAACTGCTTGTCCATATGACTTCATTTCCTTCTTGCATATAGTTGTATGCAAGAGTGCTTTTGTTAATGGCAGTTGAGAGAGAGTGGCACAGCCTATGTGCAAGAAGACCATGAAGACAGTAGTAGTGGTTTGGTAGGAACAATCACCATCAACCTTTTGCTTTAGTTTTCTGTTTGCAAATCAGTTATAAACTTTTCTAAAATTACTATTACTCATATTCTGTCTGAAATATCACTGACTCCCTTTAGTAATGCAAAGTGGCTCATAGATTTTGATTTCACTTGGGGATTTGAGGGCACAGGCAAGGCTTATGTTTCCTTGATAGGCCTGTACCAATGCACTAAAATCACTGGAAAATAAGCAACTGGACACCCTCCCCCCCCCAAAAAAAAAATGAGTTCACCTCTAGGAATTGCCTTAGGTGTCCAATCCTTTTCTATTTTCTAAAAACAATATTTTGTTCTTACAGGGAAATTGTATATGTTGTAAACAAAATTAGAATTAGGCTAGTGTCTTGTGCTTATTTGTTGCCTAGTGGTGCATGCCATCTTCATTTGTACATTGATTTGTAGAAATGCCAGTTGTGTGATTATTGAGTGCTAACCCAAATGGTCCTGAAAGAGATAGTTTAAAGCAGCTTCACCATACCAAATTGCCAACAGCTAACACCTAAAATAATATAGTTTGCCAATCCTGAATCCTAAGGGTCTCAAATACAAACTCAACAGGACAAACAGCGGGCCAGAGTTGCCATGGAAAACGGAGAGGTCAGTAAGGAAATCTGAAAGTGTCATGTGGGTGAATGGGACTTTCTGTTCCCTAGATAATCTCTAGTTAAGAATGGTGATGGTGTAGTACTAGAGGTATTTGGAAGCACAGTGTTAACAACCCCGCAGAGTCAACAGTATTCAGAAACGTTCAGAAGAATGCAGTGTAATTGCTGATGACCTCCCAGGTCATCTTGGATCATTTCATTGGGAGTCACTACCACCCTGTTGCATGACTTAGCCATCTTGAGGTTCTCCTCCCTTAGAGGGCCCTGTGATAGGCCAGTTTCAGCTGGTGGGTAATTAGCCTGATTTGTCCAGCTGCCTTGTAGCAGAAAGGCAGGCTAGCAATTTGAGGTTCCTGATCCCTGTTGGGTGTCTTAAGACAGTTCACCTGAGCAATATGGGGAGCTTCCTCTTAAAACACATGTAAATGTTTTATTTAAAATAAATGAAGGATTTTGAAAATTGTCCCAGTAGCCTTCTGATCTTTAAATAGCAAATGTTTCTTTTGTTAGAATGAAACTCAATTCCCTGGACATCACATTTAAATGGCCTCTTCTGTCTTATATGAACACTAACTAGAACCTGACCTCGGTTTCTTGTAGACAGATTTTCTCATCTTGCATGTTCACATTGAAAACATTACCCCTTGAAGACTATGAAGTCATTTTATTCTTTATGCTACTAGAAAAACAGACTTAAGGGATGTGGTGGTATGCCTGAGACAAAAAGAGGTAGATAAATGGGGGTTTTCCTCAAAAAAAAAATCTGCCTTCTCTGAGGAAAACAAGAAAATCAAAAGCAAATTGAAAATCAAACATATCAACACCCAGACTCTAGCAAAAGGCCTTTCTTTTGCATAGTTCCAAATGTAAGTCCTTGAGACCTTTGATATAATTATTTTAAGGGAAGACTAAAGATTTCCCCTTAAGTGGTTTTCCCTCTCCTTATCAAATAGTCATGCCTCCCCTTCATATTGATAGTAGAATAAGATCTATCTGGTTAGTCGAATATGACCAAAGTATAAGGCAGACATATGAAAGAGACTAAATGAAACCCATGATTTTATTCAGTTAACATATGCTAATACGAAAAATAACTATAACCCTCCTAAAAATTACTAGATTTAACTTGAGTTTTTGAGGTTCACTGTGTCACTCCCAAAATTCCCAGTGTTCATCCAGGTTAGTTTAGCTCTGCTGGAAAGGAGGCAGTCAATAGCTGTCTTCAGTGTCACATCCACAAGAGAATTCATTTTCTCCATTGCTTTTACAGTGAGTGTAGCTAAGAAATCAGAGTACCAGAGAACACACACTTGCTCTGGCACTGACTGGTTGCTTGATCCTGAGAACAACCACCCCTCCTGGCCTCTATTTTCTTATCTTATAGGGGTGTGTAATAGTGGTGCTTTTCTTGTTTGGAGTTTAAGAGGACTAAATAAGCTAGCATATGTGGAATGATGCCCATTGGCTGTCATAGTTGCCATCCTACCAACTTATCTCTTGGGTTATACTGAGGTAAGAAACAACCTGAGCATATCAGGGATTCAACTCAAGAAAATCGTATTTCTCACTCACATCCACGTCCAGCACAGGCCCTCAGAATAGCAATGCTCCCAGAAGTCACTTAAGCATCTTAAATACTGGATGGTGTGTGGAGGGAAGGGACATGGTGCCTATGCCCTATTCACTGTCTCTGGGAATCTTGTCTGAAAGTGACTAGCTGCTGCTCACAAGTAACTGGCCAAAAAGTCACATCAGCATGCTTTTCTTCAACATGCATATAGAGTTAGGCATCATGGCCAACTCTTGTCTCCCAGCATTTGGCATACTGATGCAGGGGGATTGACCTTCCTACAAGGTCAAGGAAAGCTTGAGCTACATAACAAGATCATGTCTCATTTTTTTAAAAAAAGGAAAAAAACGTAGATGGGAAAAGTACAATCCATAGTGTGTCCAAAAGGAGACAATGACACTTTTATCTTAGTAATAGCTTTATTATAATTTATAGACTATACTACCTACCCATTTAAATTATATAGTTCAGGTACTCAAATTAGGATTGCACCATACTGAAGTGCATAGTTCAGGCTTGGTATGTAGCTCAGTGGTGGAGCACTTGCCTAGCATATGCAAAGCCCTGGCTTTTAATCCTTAGTACTGCCCCAAACAAGCAAAGAAAGACCAACAGACAGACACAAACTCCAGTCTTTAATATGCAATCTTTTATTGGCATATATTCACTGTATGAAGTCAAAGTACATTATATACTTTGTGCCTATTTATGTGAAGATAATTTTTAATTACCAATCTGTTAGACACATGTTTTTGTTTGATCTGGGCAAGATTAGATTTTATACACGGATTTTTTGGGGGGGAGGGGAGTGGGGTCTAGACAGACTTTCACTATGTAGCCCTGACTAGCCTGGAACTCACTCTGTAGACCAGACTGGCCTAAAACTCACAGAGATCTGCCTGCCTCTGCCTTCTGAGTCATACACAGAATTCTTGATATCATTGATTACTAGGGGGAATGCGTGTTCATGTGTCTCATGTGTGTTTTTAGTAAAGTATCTGTTTTTTCTGACTCTAACCTTTTATCTGATCTCTGGAATAATTTTTATTGCTAAATGTCCAGCAACCGGTTACCATCTGGTTTTGTTTTATAATGTAAATTCAATCTTCTGTCTACTTTATGAGAGTAATCCATCTCTTTAAAAAAAAAAAAAAACTCAAGCACCATAAAAACAAAAACTAAACAAGAAAATCAAAACTGTAAGCAAGCCCCCAAGTTAATGTTTTCTTTTTTTAAGAGTTGCCTTGATCGTGGTATCTCTTCACAGCAATAAAAATAGGACTAAGACAGAAGTTGGTATCATGAGTGGGAGATTTCTGTGACAGCCTGAGCATGCTGTTTGTTAGAGGAATATGGAAGACTTTGGGACTTTGGACTGGAAAAGCAGTTGTCAGGGTTTAATGGGCCATCCTAGTAGGAGCATAGAAGACAGGGCTGAGGGCTGTTTGAACTTTGGGGGCCCAGCTCAAGGAGGTCCAGAGGGAAAGAATGTTAATAAGTGGTCTAGAGTTGGTTCTTGTGATACTTTGACAAAGAAGGTGGCTGCTTTTTGTCCTTATCCTAAAATCTTCCTGGGGTTAAATTGAAGAGTTTTAGATTAATGGCATTGGCAGAGGAGGTTTCAAGATAGCCTATGTTGTATGATTATTAGTGACCACTCTTGTACAGATCTATAATGAAAAGAAGCAAGCTGAGGAAGGAAAAATACAAAATGTATACTTTTCGGGGTTGGAGTGGAGCATTAGGAAATGTAATGGAACTAAGTCCAGTGCTCAAGGAAATAGTTAAAGAAAAGCCTGGTGTTAAATGTAATAAAGGGAGTGGTGACCTCAGGTCAAGACCTCATCCAGCTAAGCTTCTAACTTGTGAAAAAAGAGTTAAAGGAAACTTTAAGCAGTGAAGAAAACTACCAACAGCAAAAAGCTGATTCAAATGCAGTTGAACAAGGAACAAGTTCCAGCCCCATCAAGCATCAGAACTTGGCAACTCTAGCCACATGGTTCTAGCTTTAGAGTCAAGGATACAAGGAAGGGATTATGGAATCTCCCTCCAAGACTAAGGAAAGCTGCCAAGGCCAGGCATGTGTCAAGGGTGTCCCTGCATGGAGCTCCAGAGAGGACATTGCATGAAGCTATGAAGTTGATGCCTAGACTTCCTTTGAGACCCCAAGATGTTGGAAATGCCAGAGTTGTGGGACACCCGCTAAGGAGAGTTGCTAACAGGGAGTAGAACAAGCCCAAGAGAAAGAAGTGTGTTGCAGTCAACAAAGCTGAACAGAGTTGGAGAGCTGAAGAGCATTTCGACATCAGACATTGAGCTGTAGAGTTTGGAGTTTGTCCAGCTGGTTTTCTGTCTTGCTTTGATCCATTATTTCCTCACTATGCTCCCTTCCCTGCGTTTTGGAATGATAATGTATATCCTATGTCATTATATGTTGGAAGTATGTGATCTTTTTATTTTGATATTTATAGGGGTGTTACAGTTGAGAGATTGCATGAATCTCAGAAGAAACTTTGGACTTTGAAACAAATTTGAGACTGTTATATACTGTGGGGACTTTTGAAGTTGGACTGAATGCATTTTTGCTTTATGATATGGCTATAAGCCCATGGGGGCTGTTGTGGGGTATTCATCAAAGAAGACTGCTCGGACATGGGTTTAAGCCAATAAAAAGTCTTTACTAGCCAGCCAGTGACTACTACACTGGTGTTCAG
The DNA here is from genome assembly GCF_949786415.1 of Peromyscus eremicus. Classification (NCBI taxonomy): domain Eukaryota; kingdom Metazoa; phylum Chordata; class Mammalia; order Rodentia; family Cricetidae; genus Peromyscus; species Peromyscus eremicus. The sequence goes on from NC_081421.1 coordinate 1,678,130, forward strand.
GATCCCAGTGAGGTACTGAGCCGTTCTTAGGGTGAGCTTTTAAGCACAAAAACCATATTCTAGGTTGGCATACTTCAGTTAATAAGAACAGTTATCCAGAAGCAGAACTATAGAAGCTAAAAAGCAAGGTTAGTGCATTTTGAGACTTGCCCAGAACTATATAGACTTTGATAAATAAGGCCTTTGTTTTAGTTTTGGCAGGTGGTGCTGTCTATGTGCTGAGTCTGAATGGCACTTCCATCATGGAGTCAGTTGTGCTAAATAAGGTCTTAGCGCCTACTAAGATCTGTGGCCCTGTTACAGGTCCAGGAAGTGGAATGTGGTAGTTTGAGTAAGAATGGCCCTTATAGGCTCATATATTTGAATGCTTAGCATCAGGGAGTGGCGCTATTTGAGGAGGATTAAAAGGATTAGGAAATGGGGCCTTGTTGGAGGAAATGCTGGGGTAGGTTTTGAGGTTTCAAAGCCCATGCCAGGCACAGGGTCCCTGTCTTTCTCTCTGCCTATGGATCATGATGTAGCTCTCAGCTACTGCTCCAGCCCTGCTTGCATGCTGCCATGCTCTTCACCATGATGATAATAAACCAAACCTCTGAAACTGTAGGCAATCCTCCAATGTTTTCTTTTATAAGAGTTGCCTTGGTCATGGTGTCTCTTCACAGCTATAGAACAGTGACTAAGATAAACCCTCTGAAACTGTAGTTACAAACAGCAAGTGCTCTAAACCCATAAATCATCTCTCCAGCCCCAGGCTATAGGTATTTTGAAGTTAAAAATTATTCTGTTGACTCCTTGTTGAAAAGTATACTTGTTCCAGACCTGGTATTAGAGATTCAGTAATGAGCAAAACAAAAACAGGCCCTGCCATATTCTCCTGTAGTGAATAAACTCTATGAAAGCTTTCTGCATGTTTCTATGAATAGTGCTGCTTACAACAGTTACAGTATCATCTTTTTTAACTGTGTTAGTCTACATCATGTAAACAGCAAACCTAACTTTTTAAGCTGAGGTATTTACCACCAATGTTTGTTGAAGTTAAATTGAAAACCAAGTTCCATTACAAAGTACTGCACTGGACATATAATATGCATGTTTCAAGTAGTTCCTAATATGCACTGTGGGTTGTAATAATGGTTCAGCATGTACAAGACAATGTTATCCAATGATAACCATAGTTGTTAATGGTTTATATTAGCTGAAAGCTGTAAAATCATCTGAGGACTCTTAGCATTAGAATAATAATTTACCAAGACAATTACCACATACTGGAAATTTTTTGCAACTCTAATTTGGTATTATTAATAATGGATAAAATTGCACTTTTCTCAGGTTGCTGTGGGCAGCAGGGATTTAATTCAATGAATATTTCAGCACATCATTTTAATCATTTCTCCACCAGATCCACATGGGCAATATTTTATTCTTCTTAATTTAGTCTACTAAGCCACAGACATTAAATTGCAGACTATTTGTAGCAAGATCTACTCTGTGATTTACAAGCTTGTTATAAAGTGTAAAAGAAAGAAAACTGCCATTAAGGCTTACAGTGTGATGTTGCATTTGTTACTGAACTCCCCATGATCAATGTTTTGGTAGAGAAGAGAACACTGAAAAATAAAAAAGAAAGAAAGAAAAATGGCCAAGTGTTTACAGTGTAAGGGAATAAAGTATGAGAATGCAGCTATTATGACTTCTGTTTGATTGTGATAGTAATACTCATAAAAACACAACTGTCTTAATTTTCCAGAGATACCAATGAAATAAAATTTTAATTTTAGGGAACAAATGAATTTCCAGTTTTGACTTTTTGTTAATAACACTAATGTCATTTCTTTCCCATATCTAGTCAATTGCATGATTTTTGGCGTCTGGATTACTGGGAGGATGACCTTCGTCGAAGGAGAAGATTCGTTCGAAATGCCTTTGGCTCCACTCATGCAGAAGCACTGCTCAAATCTGCAATAGAGTACGGTGAGTGCCACTGCCTCCAGAGCAGGGTCCCTCCTGAGGGGAGAGGTCTGCTGTAGGAAGAATTTAGTTTTTCAGTTTTACGTCATATTCACTGCATTAAGTGTCAGAAATAACATGTTTTGCCTTGACCTTTAGGACTATCTGAATCAAACTGAACTCCATATTTCTTAGATTTATTTAAGAGACTTCATCTTACCATAAAAGATTAAAATATCCACATCTGGTCATAACCTAACACCAGTTCAGATAGCCTAAAACTGTAGTAAAATGGATTTTTCAGTGTCTTTCAAACTTTAATGACCATAAGCCATGTAAACATGTTACAGTACTGTACTCAGGTGTGGGTGTGTATTTTGTGTTTTTTTTCTACCCTGGGCACTGCATGAGCCCTGCTGCAAAATCTGTGTTTTTACCCATCAGTGTGTGTGTACCCATATATTCATAGATAGACATATACAGTGATCTCTATTTACATATGTATATATAACTGAAATGTTATATTAGTAACCTATATATTCCCACCCTATTTTTTTTAAGCTCAGAAAATTATCAGGCTGGGGAGGTCAGTCAGTAAAAGTCTCGCTGAGTTCCACTTAAAAGTAGGACACAGAAGCATACATCTGTGACCCCAGCATTGCAGAGTCAGAGACAAGCAGATCCCAGAAGCTCACTGGCCAGCCAGTCTAAGCACTCAATAAACTCCATATTTAGAGAGACCCAGTTTTATAAAACAAGGTGGAAAGTAATCAAAGAAGGTGTCCATGCGTCCATGCATACATTCACACATGCACACACAATTGAAAATGGTCAACAAAGACATGGGTGCCATCCACATGCACATACACGTGTCCACATAACCATGTGCATTGTGCATACATGCAAACACATGCATATACATATACCACACAGACGACACATAACTAGACAGTCTTCTGTTCAGCCAGTTCAGCTCCCAGGCTTCAAGTGGATTGCCAGTGAAGTTTGTCTTAACTGTCATACATTCAATGTTATCAACCATCACTGCCAAAAAGCTGTACCCCAATTCTCTTTTTAAAGGTGTTTAGTAAAAATATTACTATAGTTTAATAAAAATGTTACTTTAGATTATTGTCTAATAGGTTTCCTTAATTACATTTTTGTTTGCCCACTTTTTAAATTTATTGCATTTATTGTGTGCATGCCTGTGCTCATCCTCGTGTATGCACAAGTACAGGCACATATGTTTACATGCCTTAGCTCATGTGTGGAGGTCAAAGACAGCCATTTCTCTCCTTTCAGCATATGGGTCCTGGGGATTCAATTCAGGTTCATCAGAGTTAATGGCAAGCACCTTTATTCACTTAGCCATCTCACTGTCCCCATTTACACATTTTTAAATGCTCTCGTGAGTTTAAGGCTGATTGGCTATGTCAGAATTTCTGATACCGTCTATCCAAAGGTAACAATAATGAGCCCTGTCCTTGTAGTTTGTGTTGTTCATTTTTAACTCTGGAGTTACTTGCCATACCTATTTTCACTTATTTGAGAGTAATTAAGTGAGCTGTCTATTTTAAAGTTTACCACATATGGTAAATAGTTTTGCGTCATGGTATAGTTTGTATCATGCCATACAATTCTTATTCTTAGTGAGGTGAATGTAAAAAGATACAAATCATTACCAAATAAACTCTGTACCTAAGGGTTTCAATGCAACCATTACCCTAAGAAAAATTACAAAGTAATTATACAGTGGAAGTAAATATTAAAAATGTTTCAATAAATCATAGGAGTCCTTACTATAAGGAATTCTCAAATCAACTCTAAAGCCCATCTAAGGATTTTAGCACCCTAAGGATTTGCAGCCAACTTAAAGTGAGTTGTTACATTCATGATTCATAGAAATACTGCCTATGCAGGCAGCGTATACTTAATAGTACCTGGAACTGGCCTGGAAATCACCATGAAGATGACTCTGGTCTGGAATTCACAGTTCCACATGCCTCTGCCTCTGGAAAGCTGGGATTAAACGTGTGTGCTTTATTTACTTATTTAAATTCAGCATGAGTTTATCTCATTTGAAAGTAGACTTATCTGCAAATAATTTGTAAGAGAGTTTAGGCCAAGGAGCATTGGTAATAGTTATAAAAGCTTTAATTCTGTAGAAGCTACCGTCCATACTCTACAGATTACTTCAAAAGGGCTTTGTTATGAAAATACTTATTTTGTTTCTGCTTTAAAAATGAGTCTCTTTGTGTTTGATTTGTATTTTTTTTTTGCCTTAAAAATCCCTGTGATGGAGGTTCATATTTTAGTCACATAAAAACTATTGTTAATAAACCTGGACTGAAATAAATAGTGCTCACATCTTGAAATAAATGAGCCATGCTGGCAAATCTTCTGTGTACTACATGGGAATTTTAAAAATGCTATTTTCATTAATTTTAAATGCTAGATGATGATCAGTATTCAGGATCTTTTGTCCCTCTTGTGTCAGGTTCCTTGATGAAGAGAAAGAAGAGTGTTTTTATTTGACAAGTATTAGGAACAAGCATCATGTATTTAAAACACCTGTACAGTTCCTGTGGTAGAGTCACATGATGATCACTCGCCAGGGTTCAGGTCATGGTGTGGAAGACCAAAGATAACACACCACAGATCTCCCTCCCTGAACACTTCCCGGGTACACCTTTTCAAATGTCTGTGGACCTCAGGAACTGAGGAGAGGGTTGGCAGTCCAAAAAAGAGCAAGGGACAGGAAAATGGAAATATTCCAGGGAGGAATATCTGCAGACAAATAAAGGGAAGATTACAGACACCCAGGACTCTCCACTTCTTCCAGACCTGCTTGCCCCCAATCTGCACATGAAGTACTTCTTCAGAAGAAAGAGGAAGTAACTGCCAGTAATGATTACAAAGCACTTCCTTCAATAAAAATAGATGCTGAGAGGCTTAATTGAAAGCAGATTCTGTTTTTAAAGATAAGTTTTATATTCAAAACATCTATATAAAGCCAAAAAAGAAAAGCCAAACTATATAAACCCCAACCCATTGTCTGAATACCCTGTCAAACATTATAGTGTCTTTATGTATGCAAAGTCTGGCAGGGTGCAGAACAGCAGCCTCCCTATAGACCTGTGATGTTGGGTACACAGGTTAGGGTATCGTCATAGGACAAAGTCGACAAATTGAAATTCAATGTGTTCCTTCTTCCTTGTCAAATAATTACATCATTTCTACCTCCCTATGATATGTTTTAAATCCTAACTTGCCATTAGGCTTTGAATATGCACAATCTCAGTTGTGGATTTTGGTGAAAACGATTTTTCATTTATCCATGTGATAGAAACATAAATGTTTCAGGAACAAAATATTGTTTTATACTGGTAACATCCAGTGTGGGTAAAAGAACTGGAATTAGTGATAAAATAGTCATAACGGTTAAAGACTTGTAAACTGAGAGAGGTAGCCTTTCCTTAGTAGGTAAAACATGTCTGGACGCCAAAGCTCAAGTTGAGACTAGGAGCCTCCATGCAGGTAACACAAGTAAAGCAGAGGCAATGGACGACTTCAGGTTTCGTGGCAATGCCTTGGATCACTTGACCTTTCTTGATACCCTAAGTCCAGACACACGGTTTGGATTACCATAGAGTTGTACTTCCATGATGTGAAGGAATATTCAGCTGTAGTTCAGATTTCATGGCACTATTATCAGTTTTCTTAGAGTCTCAAATAAAAATGTTAATTCTATCTTTATATGAGTAAATAATCAGAGTTGGATATCATTTTAAGGAAACAAAAGATAATAGTTTTATTTCATAATGATTTTTGAAAGTTTGCTCCATGATTTTATTATTAAAACTTGTAGCTGACCTTTTTCAACTGGAAAATAGCCTGTGCAGCGATGAAATTTTTCCTGCTTTTTAGTAACACTAATGAGTTGAATAATTTATGAGGTAGTCATGTGCAAAAGATTCAGTATGATTTGACACAGTCTCATTCTCTGGTGTTGGAATGTGATTAATAAAAACCTAGAGGCATGTAATTTTTTTCTTGATGTTTAATGTGCTAATTTTGCATGTACTGAATGTGTTGTTTAGGTGTTTTTTAGTGGTAAAATCTCTTTCGATTTAGAATTTAATTATCAGGAGTTTTATAAACCATAGCAGTGAAATTATATAAGAAAGATGTTTTAAAATTCATCTTCTCACCTGCATGGTTTATTCTTTGGACAATTAGCTAATCGGTAAGTAATTGAAATAGTGGGTTTTAAGTGTTACATATTAAAACAGTACCTAGACTCTTCAACTTCTGGTACATTCTAGTGTGTAAAGATACCTGCTGACAAAGAATAGGGAAAACTCTTAGTAAGTTTGGATCGCTTTGGTGAGTGTCAGTCATCATTTGGGCTTCTGTTTCTCTTCCATAAAATTACAGTGGAGCTCCATTTCATCAAAGGCTAAGATCGCAAGTGCTTCATGTCTGTGATCAAAGACGTCATCTTAAATAGGTCTGATCCAGCACTGCAGAGGAGGGCAGGCTGCCGCAGCCTGAGGGAGGAAAAAAAAAACACAGAGCAAAGATGACAAAGTTAATCAGTCATTTCTGTGGCAATAAATAATAAGATATGCTGAGAACTGCAAATGAGAACATTCTTAGGTTCCTCAGAGATCTGTCTGCTTAACACCTGATTTATCTAAGCTTGTGAAGCCATCAAGTTATGACCTTGATGCACAAAAAGCAGCTCTGTAATGAGCTGGAATTAAATTAGTCTGCTGCTGAATGCATGGCTACTGTAATATGTTACATGCAGTCCTCAGAAAATAGGAAGGCACGGAGAGTAGAAACAATGCTGTGCAGCAATGCAGCCATTGAGGAAAACCATGAAATTGTCTGTCTTCATTCTTCCAGGAGTTTGCAGTCATTACAGCATTTGAGAAGCCACATCCGTACTGTGTAGAAACATGAGTAAACCTCCTGCTTTAGTTGGTGAATTATAAATTGGATCTCTGTATTCGGAATAAAAATTAGTGGTTTGAATTGGGTTCCAATAACTGCTGAAAAATTAATGATGCAATTGTTTTAAGAGAAGGAAATTCCTGCCGGCAGTTGTCTGCCAGCTCTTGCCATCGCCTCATAAGCTTAGTCTCCTACCCTTGACTTTACCCTATGGCTTTATGGGCTAGTAAAATGACTTAAATAGATCTTTTAAACTGGGGTCATAAAGGCTACAAATATGCTTATAACACCCATTTACACATACATGGCATTTCTCATATCAAAAACTATTCTAACAAGCTACCTGTTCTTATGTTGAAGATTCAGACACATAAGATCTAAGCAGATTCAGAAGTTTAACTGTGCTAATTGAAAGGCACTTACTGAAGAGTTTCTGTGTACCACACATGTTCTAAACACTGGGTTTGGGAGCAGGGCATTTCTAACCTGCAGAAGCACAGGAGACAGGCTGACCAGAGAAGGTATCACTGAGAGTAGCTGACTTACAAATTGCCTCAAGAGAATAATCTGCATTTACCAGGTGAGCAGGGAAGTAAGGGTGGAAAGAATAGAAATCCCCAAGATAGGAGGGAAGGGAAGATGAAGGGAAGAGAAATCGCCAACATGGGGAGGGAACTGAGTAGAACAGAACAGAGTAGGCTAAGCTAGGCTAGGCTAGGGTAGATAGATTTCACCGACATGGGGAGGCTTAAGGCCTTGACTTGATGGACTCTGTGTTTGTATTAATGACAGAAATTCATAAAGTATTCATATTTAAGACTGGGGATATGACTCAGTAGGAAAGAAACTGATAGCCCTGAGCAAGTCTTTGCAGTCAGTCTGTAGCTATGAATAAAATTTTTTTTATTTTAGATTATAAGTAAAAGAATAATTTAATGTATATCAACATATATGGAAAAAATAAAATAATTTTATTGTAGATATCTCATATTCTCAGATAAAATAAAAACCACTTACAAACCAAAATCCGATTTCTCTCCATATCCCATTAGAGCACCCATGTTTTTGTAGAGCTGAGTGCTCTTTAAAACCCACTGTCTTGTACTTATTTGATGAGGTCCATGTACCTCATTTAACCACGTACTTGATGAGTTTGGGAAACTGAATTGAAGGATGAAGTTTTCTAAAGTCATATCGACAAGTGCAACACTTTTAAGATCTGAATTGGTTGTTTATATTTTATTTTACTTAGAACATCCTGAGATGCTAGAGAGAAAGCTGGGGTAAAGTTCGTCTACTGGACTTATGCCAAGTGACAAGGGGGAACATACTTCATTAGTGTGCTTATTTTAGACCAATTTCTGGCAACATCTACATACAACCGCATGAGTAATACATGTGCAAAGTATAATAGGTTGTGGTGATATTGTGTTCCCCAAAATATTGTGCACCCTAATAAACTTATCTGGGGTCAGAGAACAGAACAGTCACTAGATATAGAGGCCAGAAAATGGTGGCACACACGCCTCTAATCCTAGCATTCCAGAGGCAGAGATCCATCTGGATCTCTGTGAGTTCAAGGCCACACTGGAAACAGCCAAGAGTGGTAACAAGAGCCTTCAATCCCAGGAAGTGATGACAGGAAGCAGAAAGGTATTTAAGGCATGAGGATGAGGAACTAGAGCTGGTTAAGCTTTTAGGTTTTTGAGCAGCAGTTCAGCTGAGATTCAGAGGCTTCCAGTCTGAGGAAATAGGATCAGCTGAGGAACTGTTGAGGTGAGGAAGCTGTGGCTTGTTCTGCTTCTCTGATCTTCCAGCATTCACCCCAATACCTGGCTCCAGGTTTGTTTTTATTAATAAGACCCTTTAAGATTCATGCTACAATAGGTATTTGTTTTGCAGTGTACTATCAGTGTTGTGAGCCCTGTGAAGATCATATGTCTGAGTGGCAGTTGAAAACATGAACTGAATTCCTCCAAATCAGTGAATAGAGTGGGCGTGTGGAGTTAAGGTCAACACCACACAGAGTAGTGTATCCCCAAATGGAGACCAGTACCACATGAAGGAACCAGAGGCTGTTATGGGGAGATGGCATGAAAATGAGGCTGTGAACAGAGAGCTGTTGAAGGATTTATGTTTGCAAAAGGACAGACCACAGAAATGAGGTGACCTAGTGATGTGGTAGGTGACCTAAGCTCACCCCAAGCACCACCCGCCATGCTCTGTGTGACCCTATGGAACATTCCCTTACATGCAGTTTACCTGATAATATCTGGTAACTCTCACAGCATGTTACCCATGAGGATGTTGTAAGATAGGCCACCTCAGTGTCACTCATGGGCTTTATATATTGTCACTTCTGAAAACATAATGTAGGTTTATTTTTTCAATTTATTTATTTGTTATACTGGCTTTGTTTCTATTTATTTTTTATTCATTTATTATTTACTTATTTTTTTGTCTACTTGGGTTGTTCCTAGGGCACCAACCCAAGTAAAGAATCATTCTGCCACTGAGTGCTGTTAAAATAGCCTATGCATCATCAGCATCCTAGCTGTGCCTTATTTTAGTAATAAAGAGAAAGGAGTTAGTTACCATTTTCTTCCTCCTCTCTGAGCCCGTTAAAGCATCTTCTACTCCTTTTCCAGTAGTCTGAGATACTAGAAGCAGATTTCCCATGTTGCTCTAGGAAGTGCCCCCCCCTTCAGTTTTTGTTTATGTCATCTACTTCATGTTTTTTCCTTCTCAAGATGTGCTATGATTCCAGGCTTACATTCTGCTCCTGTCTACTCCTCGGGGCACAAGATTTAGCAGGCTTCTTTCCTTTCCCAGTTCCCTCCCCAATCCATCCCTCTCTTTTCTTCTAAGGGAATAAAATGCTTAAAGAAGGAGGGAATGACCCACTGTTAATCCATTTCGATACACTCATCTCCCATCGCTATTCTTCTAAGCACTTTACCATGAGGATCAGACTCTGCAGTGAAATCAGGCAGAGTTGAGGACACATTGTCCTGACTTGTATGATACTGAGTTCCAAACTTGCTTAAGAGCAGTATTTGTTTTTCTTCAAGTAAAATGTGCTGCGTGGCTTGCAGTATAACAAAATCCTGTTCTAAGTAATTATACATCACCCTAACTTCATGGCTAGTCACAATTCTACTGAGAGATATCAATCCTAAACTGCATAGAGTTAGTATGGTATATATTCTTCTAAAAAGCATAGAATACAGTTTTCTGGATTGACTGTTAGATTATTATATTAACATTTCATAGTTATATTGTGCTTAAATCCACTTAAATGCAGTAGCATTTCTTGCACCTTTTTAATTGCATTTTTTTCTGTTTAAAAATGCTATTTATAAATATCCCCTTTGCTGGTCTGCTGTAAAAAATATTGCTTACATATGAATATTTTGAATTAGGAATAAATGAAATTCTGTTTTTTGCTGTCAGAACCAAATTGTGAAAATGTATTACATGTCTTTGAAAATCAGTATACTCTATTAGCAGGCCTGTCAATATAAAAAGTGCCTCCCATTTCCACCTCCTGCTCTAATAACCTGTGTTACTCTCAGGCAGTTCACATAATCAGAGTATATTGTCAGCTTACTGGAGTTGGGGAAGCATGAAATGAAAATCGCGTTAATATTGATCCAATTCTTTTACTTGCAAGTGTCCTTGCTGTCCTTTTCCACTGAGCAATAACTGTTGGTGTTAGGTAGCCATTTTCCTCTCTCTTTCTTAAATTCTAGTCAGTTGTTACAAACATAATTAATCTGCATAAGGGTTTAACACTCAGAATAATTTCTATGGACACTGAGTCTTAATTAATACACAGATTGCTAATAGTAAATGATTACTACACACCAACATTTTCCTCAGGCTGTTCAGAGGACAGCCTACCTGAAGGGATAAGGGATGTCTGCATATTCCTCCTTGATAGAAACACAAAGGATGCACTGCTTCCATTGTATGCAAGGTAATGATGTATCATCAATAATGATTCAAGTCCAAGTGCCTTTTTTGAACCTTTTATTTTATAGAAGCATATATAATATCTATTTGTGATCAGGCACTAAACTCTTTGTCAACAGAAATGAATTATAGTGGGAATGATGTTTAGATCTTCCTCACCTGTACAGAAATACCACAGCTAAAAGAAGGATCATGAAGGCTGATCTTGCAGCTTTTACATCTGACTTAATAAACTTATCCATTAATCACTCTGCCTTTATATGAAGGTGTCAAAGTAACACACAGAAATTGTCTGTTTGAGTGTGAGCAGCCTGTTTCATTTGTGGGGACATTTTTTTTTCCAGAAAAGCTTATGCAGATGGGATAAAGGTTCTGGGTGATGGATCACATATCGAAAGAGTAATGTGCCTTCAGGATTCCAGTCTCTCTAATGTATAGTGGAGTTTTCACCATTGGGATTTTCCTGGATTTTTTCAGGTTTTTTCTTTCTTTTTCCTTCCTTCCTTTCTCTCTTTCTTTCTTCCTTTCTTCTTTCTCTCTCTCTCTTAGTATTCTATTCAGACCATGTCTCAGTTAAAAATAATCTTTCCTTTTATATCTCCATCTTAAGGAGGAAATATTTGTTCTATGTTTAAAATCAAACTCTAAAATTACATCTAAAATTTAAATTGCTTAGAAGGGAACTATTTATTTGCTAGTGAGTGACTGCTATGGCAAATTTCCACATAAGTGCCTTTAGCTTTTATCTCACACATTCACTAAGCCCAGCACCCAAAGTTGGGAGCAGTAAGTTTCTCTGTGATAAAAAAACATTCCTTCACCCTTTGCTGTCCAATGTTCAGACCTATATGGTGCTCAGTAACAGACATACATGTTATCACATGAGATCTTGTAACTACACCTAATTAGGGGAAAGGTGCATTTATCTTGAACCCTTTTTCTTTGGGTTGCAGTTAAATAATATTGTGTACAGCTACAAAAAGCATCATCCTGTAAAGGTATTTGTTGCTCTGACTTGAATTTTAATGAAAAAAAAATCTTTATTTTAGCATTTCCCAAAGTATCCAAATCATTGGTGCTTTTATTTTTTAAAAAGTATTTAAGTTTGAAGATTAACCACAATATTTTATCTGACTTACATTAGGGTGGTTTGTCAAAACACATTGAACAAGATAAAAAAAATATTATGAAATGATGCATTTTGCAAAGAATTTCTCTCTTGAAAAGAATGCCCCCCAGTGAAGCTAATTTCCAGATGTCTACAAACATTAGAATTTTCTAAGCATACATTTAGGCAAAATTAAAATTAGGTTAAATTTTCACTCTGCCAGCCTCCCTACAAAGACCTCCTTCAAAAGATGAGAAAATACTATGTTAAACTTGGTTTTAATTGAAAAATCAGAAGGTCTTTTCCTTCAGATAACCAAGATTTTAAACATTCATATTGTTAGAATAGCCGTGTATAAAATTTCAAAAGCCATCAGAAATGTCGATGCAGTGCTGGGCGTTGTAGCACATGCCTGTGATACCAGCAAAGCTTTGCTTGGAGTATCACTATTTCAAGGCTGGCCAGGCCTTCCCTGTGGGCTCAAGGCTTCAGCAACTTTGTGAGAACCTGTATCAACATTTTTCAAAAAAGAAGAAAAAGGGGCTGGTGATATAGCTCTATTTTAGAGTGCTTCCCTAGCATGCATGAGGCCCTAGGTTAAAACCTTAGACCCCAAAACTGAAGAGATGATGATGATGATGATGATGATGATGATGATGATGATGATAAAAATAAAATATAAAGTTGATGCTTGTGTAGCTTGTTTAATAATAACTTAATTAATGCAATGAATAAAATGGTCCTGGGGGGGAAAGAATTTAAATGTCAGCTGTCTGCACTATGTTCTGTTTCACAAGAACTTAACAGCACATGAACTGCATATTTTCTTTGTTCAGGAAGCATCTATTTAGACTAACTGAGGGTACATTGTGCTTTGTAATGATTATGAGCAGACACCTTGCACAGCATGGTGGACGGAAATATTCCACAAAGCCAAGGGCACTGATGTTGGCCAGGCAGTGTACTTAGGACTTCAGAATCAGGCTGATCTTATTTTAGGTTTATGACTCTCACATTTGCCTGCTTTCTCTTCTCCCTTTGTATAGATCCAGTAATATCATGAGAGGCAAAGCTTAATTTAAGTTTAATGAAGTTCAAAATACATAAGCATCCGCTATCTCATCTTAATTTTGCAATAATCCCTTGAGACTTAGGTTAGGAAAATACTCATTATTCTTTCACAGATTGGAAACTGAAGTTAAATTGGTGTGCTTTTTTTTTTTAACGTTTATGGTGGTTATAAAAGAAAAGAATAAAGAATGATAAATAGTAAAGTCCAATTTTCCATTATGGATAAACTGAAGGACATGCAAAGAAAAGTAACTTAAGAAACAGTGTATAGGAGAATTAGTGGGTGAGTTATAACAATATTACTTTCATGTGCTTTCTCAACAAACATTTGTTTACTCAATGCCTGAGCTATAAATTAAATTACACTAAGAAAGTGAGGGTGTAGATCAATTGTAGAACACTTGTCTTGAACATTCATGGCCCTGGGTTCCATCCCAAGTACCACACCAGAACTAAACAAAGGGAAGAGAAATGCCACTAAGAAAATCTCTAAATAAAGTATTTCAAAATAAAAGATATAGGTTTAATATTTAACCCACACAAGTTTGACAACATGCAATAAGCCAGATGGATAAAGAAATCAGCTGTGTCAGGCTTAAATGGCTTAATCACTAAGCCACCTCTTCAGCACTGTGACTGCTGCTCTTTTTTAGTATCTGCAGTTAACTGTAGAATAATTGCTTAAATGAAAATAAATCATGTTGTGTTTTCCTTTATGGTATTTTTATCAATATAAAATAATGTAATAATAACAAACTAATTGCTAGATCTTGATTTTTTTTAAAGACATTGATAGTATCAACCGAAGCAGGTGTGCCCATTCTGTCAATGTATTTTAACTTAGGATTGTTTAAGACAATAAAAACTGAAGCAATAGTAATAAAGCTGTGTGGTGATGGCCTATAGCAGCAATGCCGGAGACAGTTTTCCTGTCACTTCCCTTTTAAAATATACTCTGTCAGAGCAGATGATTTAGCTCAGTGATCGAGAGCTTGCTAACATACATGGCCCCACATTCAGTCCCTGGCAAAGGAAAAAAAAAGTAAATTAGTTAATTAGCTTAAGTAGAATATACTTGGATTCTCATGGTTTCCTGGTTATTAAGAGAAACTTGTGAAGGAAGAAAGTCTTCAGGGCTGCACATTGTCTCTATAACTCTATGAATAAGTCTATGGAAAATGCTTTCCTGTGTGTAAAACATGATAGGAAATGAAAACTGGTCTATTTTTGCATTTGACTTCATTCATCCACAAGTCTCTGGTACTTTTTTCTCCTGAAACTTTACATTTCCATGCCATTTTCCTATCTTCTTAGGACATAAGCATCCTCATCTCTCCTGTCTGGCTTTACTCATTTCTTTGTGATTCCCATTTCCAGTCTAAAGCGCTCCTCCAGTGGTTTGTGGCATTTGCTCGTTAATTTCTTGATGAATGGCTAAAGAGGCCAAGAAGTGCGTTCAGTTCAACATGTCTTCTAAGACAGATGATCTCAAATAAATTCTCCTCTCAATCAGATTTTGATTTGTTAGGTGATAAACCAATTCTTTCTAAGGACAGTGTTTACAAGCCTTGTAATGAGACAGCCCTCTGAGACCTTCCTCCTTTTGCTGTAATGTTGATGGATGAAACTCTAATTCATAAAGGATATTGTGATTGAAAAGCACCTTTAAATCTTGTATACTCTAATCTAGACAAATGTTTGTTTCAGTTCCACAAAACTGGTAAGTTCACTGGGCTGCAAGCTGCTAACATTCAGCAGGGTTGATCAGCTCTGTGTGTGGGTACCAGTTCCTTTAGCAAATATGAAAAATTTTGAATGTTTTCTGCTTCAAAGCTAGAAGAGATCAGAGAAAGCTTGATACATTTCCAACCTCCTTCTATTGCATGTTTTTTACAAATAGATTTTATTGTGGTAACGTATAGTCACCTGAAACTGCTCCTTCTCTTTTGACATGGTAGTGATATAAGGAAAAACTTGGTTATTAGCCTGACTGAAACTTAATGGGCATTGTTACCTTAATGCAAATACCTGGGCTGCATTTCACATAAATTAACACAAATCAGTGAGATTCTGGGGCATTGGGGGAAATTTTGATTTGGAAATATCCAGAGATGACTCCTGTGCCTCCATTCACTCATCAAAAATTTATTAGTGCTTGTTCCTTACCAGGCAATGTGCTGAGTATGAGAGAATACAGAGACAGATATGTGATTCCAGCCATCAGAGGGCCTCCAGGTGTCTGTGGAGATAAATACGCAAGCAAATGCCAGGTACTTCAGCTGGAAGAATTAGGTGGTGTGGGGAGAGCATAAGGAAAAGAGTTGACAAGTTATGAGAAGGGAATGAATGTAAACCTGAACTTCAGCAGGTTTTGTGTGCACCTACTGAGTGCCAGCCCCATATGCTGCAGAGATGACAAAGTAGTATAGTGCGGAGGGCAGGCTTATAAGAGATCCTGCCTCCAATATGTATCCAAAGTTATATTAGCTGTGACCCACACAGGTTACATACCTAGGACAGATATCTGAAGGAAGACAATTGTGAAGGGCAACTAGATATAGAAAAGGGGAAAAGGAATACCCCTTACATTGGGCATAGCATCAACACAGATCAAGAGAGATGTGAGAACATGGCATCTTCCAGGAGCTAACCTTGACTCAGTACTGCTGTGGAACAGTGGGAAGAGGTGATGTGAGGCTGGCAATGAGAAGCTGAGGATTTGATCAGCTGTGCCAAGGAGTCTAGGTTTTACTCTACAGTGTAAGTCTTGCTGAGAGTGTTGATTACAAAGCAAATGAAATGAAACAGGAATACTCAGCATACTTGTATTGTATGATAAACATTCTGAAAATGAGTTGAGGGTCATATGAGCCAATGACTGATAGTGCAGTGGCCAGGACCACACAAGATGACTCCTCAGCCTTTGACCTAGGCAGGGGGAAGGAGGAACAAGCTGGTTAGCTCAGCACGGGAATGCGTGAGTACTTGTTATGCAGGTGAAAGATCCCTGAGTTGTTTATCATTGCATTTGCATCTTTTGTTGAAGGAAGCAAGCTCAAAGTTTCTCTAATTAAATTACTGCCGGACTGGCAAAGGGATTGAGGCCATTACTCCCCCTCAGACATTCCTGCTGTGCTGGGTTTGTATTGGGATATGCATCTGAAATAGTCCATACTCTGTCTTTCATCTATTATTCCAAGAGTAAGAATCACCCATGAACAGTGAAAAAGTACCTGGTGTAACCCGTGTAAAGTCTCCAGTGAGGTGTTGGTTTTGCAATAGCAGTATTTATCTCAAGTTTTTCTAAGCATCCAAGGTCACTGTGTAGCTAGCTGCATTATGTTCACCATACTAAAGGGCTGTTGCCCCCGGGGGCCTTTAGTGGCAGCTTGTCCCTACAGCTAGTGCCACTCTGCAGTGGTTCTGGTGTAGCTGTCCTCTTAAGCATGTGCTTTTACTTTTTTGTGGCCTTTGAATCAGTTTGTATTAATCAAGCAGAATTGCTGCCCCAGTCTCTATGAAAAAGAAAAGCTATTCTGTCTCAAAAAAAGAAAGGAAAAGCTACATAGGTCAGGGAGAGAAGGAAGCGGGAATGAATGAGGGGTTGAGAGTGGGCTCACATGCTGTTGCCCAGTGCAAATTTTACAGCACCTAGATGTGCTTCCAGGAAAGCAGTTGAGTAACACCAGGATCGATGCACTGTTGGAGGCCTGTGGAATGGACCTAGGAGAACTGACCAAATAAATGTACTGTAAATTATATCAGGAGAACATTGGGCCAAAGCTGTGACATGTCCTGGGAGCAGCATTACCACAGAACCTGGCACCAAGCACAGCACCACCACATAGGACCAATTTCCAGGAGTATATACACTACATAGCAGCATCCTGCTAGTCAGTGCTATCTTTCAAGCCTGTACCAGATGCTGTAAGTAGAACACAATATTTTCCTCCAGATTGAACTTCAAGGAACACAGACAAGATTGTGTGCATGTTCAGCATCGCATACCTTAGACTGAAATGATATGAAATAGAGCTTTTCCCATGTGGACTAGTTTATGTATACATGTATGTGTCCAGTTTGTTTGCAGTTTTAACAATTTTAGATTGCTGTCACCCAAAGCAAGTGTTTGAGAATGTGGAAATGCTTGTCAGGTAGTCAGTTTGGATATGTGAACTAACATTGCTCCTCTGGAATAAAACCAACTTGGCTCTTTGTGTGTGCTTAATATGTTCTTTAATTTAGCCTTACTGGTAATACCCTCTTTTGTTTTGTTTTGGTTTGGTTTGGTTTTCTTGAGACAGAGTCTCTTTGCATAGCCCTAGATATCCTGGAACTCATTGTGTGCTTTACTATGGTTTTAAATTATTTTGTATACCAAAGCAGGATATAATTTCAGAAAATCCATTTTTATTTCATTCATTGGTAAAGAACCCACTTTGTGCAGTATGCCGATTGAGCATCCTTCTGCCTTACCTCCTTGTGTTGTAGCTCCCTAGTCGACACCATTTCTTCACTCAGAAGTGAATACTTTCCTGTTTTCTTTATACCCATCTCATCATCTTTCAAGAACTAGTTTAATAATTAGTTAATTCACACAACAATATGGTTATATAAATTAAATCTTAAAATGGTATGGATCAGAAAGCTGGATTTGAAGGGAAGTACAGATATATTTGTAGAGCATGCATAATTCTAGAGTCACATAGAATGGGTTATAAACTTGGTCTGATAGAGCAGGCCTGCACTCCCTGCTACTCAGAGCTGCTCAAGAGAATCACAAGTTCAAGGCCAGCCTTGGCAAGTCAGACAGACTTGGTCTCAAAAGGTAGAAAGCGCTGTTGGTAAAATCAGGGACAGAGTATTGTAAAGAAAGTAGAAGGGTGGATTGTAGGACCACAGTGAGCCAGTAGCTTGCTCTCCCTACTTGTTCATCAGTAAAGTAAGGGATAAATCTCCTGCAACTTTTCTCAGAGAAATTCAGACCAACAAGATAAAGAAGTATTTTAAAATGTTCTGTGGTTGTAAAGAAATAGCAAACATAGCACATAGTAAAGAAAATGTATGTAATGCCTACTAAGTGCAAATACATCCCCAGTAACTAAACTGCTGTTTTGGTTGCATGTAGGCACTGAAGAAGATGTAGTGAAGTCCAAGAAAGCATTCAGAAGCCAAGCAATCGTAAACCAGAACTCAGAGACTGAACTTATGTTGGAAGGAGATGATGACGCAGTCAGCCTGCTCCAGGAGAAAGAAATCGACAACCTTGCAGGTACTTGTTAATATGCTTCTGCTTGTTGTGAGGAACACATAAAGCCACTCAACTCCAACTCTATCTCCTGGTGAAGAAATGTGTGCCAGTGGTTGTCCTGGTATTTATTCATATGAAGGTTGATAATTTAATGTGCCTCATTCTCTGGACTTGAAGCAAATGTACTTTACTGACAATAGATCAATAGCCGCACACATGTGCAATGAGGAACAGTGCTTTAGATGGGGAAATAATTCTCAGTACATATCCTGGCATAAAACTACTGCTGCTGTTGGAAGATAGGATAGGATAACGAATCCCTTGACTTCTGTGTCTCTCTCTACCCTGCTGACAGCCTTGGAAAACGGTGCTTCAGCAAGGTGAGCACAGGACTTGCCAGCCAGTCCAGGATGAATTATTTGGAATGTTTTGCTCTGCCCTCACACTTCTAAACCCCTATTACTACCAGTTAACCTCCCAGTCCCACCCTCAACTTCTCTTTGTCCTGGTGCTGGTCTGAGGTCATTGAGAACAGGATCTACCATGGCCTGATTGTGTGTGGACATCTTCAAGGATCAGCTAATAACCTTTGAGGTCTGATTAAAGCAGGTCAGAAAGAGACAAAGACAACTTGGGCACAGGCTTAAAGCATGAATTGAGTCCAAGAACCAGACTGTGAGGTTATATCCTACCTAGAGCCAGGTTAAAACTTCCGTGTTAGCTAGATATGGTAGTACACTGCCATCTCAGCATTTGGCAAGAGGACTGCAGGTTCAAAGACAGCTTGTGCTATACAATGAAATTCAATCTCAAACAAATGACAACAAAACCATCCTGCTGCATAGTCTCAGACCTCCAGGTGAGCTTTAACCTCAATTTGTTGTCAGCCATACAGCACCGGAGTACAAGTTGAGTAGGGCAGTGGACTTCTGTGCATCTTCTATTAACAGTATTACACTTCTGTTTCCAGGAGCTCACTTACTGAAAGTAATATGGTATAGCTCTATAAAAGCCTGTGGTGATTTATTCCTACAGTGGAGATGTTATTACTCATTGAATGGGGGAGACAGACTCCCATCCTCCCACTTCTGGAGGATATACTACGAAAGGTTTTTCTAGTGCCAGGTCCTGGAAATGCCCATTACTACATTTCTGTATCATGAGAATTGTTTTTCCTATTTCTAAAAATCTATTTACTGTTTCCTGAATACCAAATGTTTGTCTCCAATTCCAAAGTAAATGTTTAAATATTACTTTTGGAAATGAAGGCAGACGAAGGCTTTTGCTAAATTAGACAACAGGTATGACTCTTTTCCTGGACCCATTCCTACTTTCGAGGTCATAGGAAACTCACATCTTATGTCTGACCTTGCCTCTCCTCAATCACCAGTACTAACATCCATGTTTTGCCATTGTGTACTTTAGTTTGCATTACCTGGTACTTTGTTTCATCAAAAATAGCTTATTCAAGTTGGCTTGTTCTCTTGAAGCTTATATTAAATCTGCTCAGTATTAGTATTAATCTGCCAATCACACAACCCACCAAACAGTAACTCTTCTGTGCTTCTGTCCTTTAATGGTAGCTAACTTTTAAGTTCTGTTCATAAGCATAAGCATAACAGTGAAAACATTAAATCAGACGCCTTAGAGCAATGAAGGTACCCTTGAAATCAATTATTAATGTATATTATAAGTAATAGTGGCATTTCATAAAAGTCACTTAAAAATCAGATTGTATAATTTCTGGTCATCTGTCTCTCAGGCCTCTGACTCCATCCTTTCAGCAGATGTTCTTTGAACAAATCTACACATGTCCATATCCACTGGGTCCTAACTCATCCTCTTCATGTAGGATCTTTATGTCTGTCTGCAAAGTTTAGAGTGTATCCTGAAACACTGATGATCCCTTGCCTAGTCCATAGTGTTCATCTTTAAAACAGTAGCCCAAAGTGTCACTGGAGCCTTGAATAAAGGAGAAAGAGAGTGAGAGGTGAGTGTTCCATAAAAGGCAAAGAAAGACACAGAAATAGTGTTCACAATTTACAGGGGAGAGAGAGAGAGAGAGAGAGAGAGAGAGAGAGAGAGAGAGAGAGAGAGAGAGAGAGAGAGAGTTTTGTAAATGCTAAGTTCATTATTGCTCTCTACTGTCATGACTGACATTTCAGCACAGAATTCATTTCCAGAAGTTAACTGCAGGCCAGGATCCCTAAATTGAATGAAATCAACTATTAATAACCATATAAATGTTTTTTTGTGTTTTTTGTCTGTCTGTCTGTCTGTTTGTTTGTTTTGAGACAAGGTTTCTCTGTGTACCCCTAGCTGTCCTGGAAACTCACTCTGTAAACCAGGTAGAACTCACAGGTATCCCCCTGCCTCTGCCTCCCTAGTGCTAGGATTAAAGGTGTGCACCACCACCATCAAGCTAATAATGTATTACTTTTTTTAAACTTTCTTTTATTTATTCTTTGTGTCTTTCACATCATGCCTCCCCATCCAACCCATCGCCCCCCAAAAAAGAAAATAAAACAAAATAAAATTTAAGAAAAAAAAGGAAAAGGGGGGAAAATCTCATCATGGAAGCTGCAGTGTGACACAGTGAGTCATGCAGTGAACCTCTTTATCCATACATTTTACATGCAGGCATTTATCGAAAAGAATCATTGGTCTGGCTCTGCTATACCATCAACACTGAGCCCTCACTGGGACTCTTCCTGGACATCCCATTGCTGCCCTTAGTCATGAAGATCCTGCAGCTCTAGGTCCACAGGACTGACACCCTTTCCCTCCATGCTCCAGCAGATCACAGATGGGGTTGGCCAACACAAAACCCTGATTCTGGGCCTAGGTAGTTGAATGGTTGGTCAGCCCACCAGCTCTCCCCTGTCTTAGCCACCAGGGTGAGCTCTCTAGCATTGCCCTGGCTAGAGCAAGGTGCAGGGCCAGTTCTCCAGCTTTAAAGTCCTCAGGTTGGGCTCTCCCACACCTACACCTTCAGGACCAGCTCTACTGTGTTGCCCTGTAGGTGAGCTGTAGGGTCCACTCTCTGGAGTGCCGCAGCTGATGAGGGCCAGGGACAGCTCTGCTGCTGTTATGACCTCAGGGCCAGCTCTTCCACCTGCCTCAGGTGTTGATGGTGGCGTTGGTTTGGGCATCTCTCCCCTGCCCATGCTGCTACATGACAGATAGGTAATAGGGACTCATTACTCATGGGGCTGGCTCATAACTTCGGGACTGGGTCACCCACACCTCCACCAACAGGGTTGGCTCTATTGTGCTGCCCAGGCAAGGTGCAGGGTCTACTTTCCCAAGTGCTGCAGCTGGTAAGAGGGAGGGTCAGCTCTTTTGCCCACCACAGATGTTAGAGACAAAGAGGGAGAAGGCATCTTTCCCTTGCCCTCGTGACCACATGGTAGATTGAGGCGTGGGTATGGCCAGCTATCCCACTCTCACACACTCAGGGCTCTCACCTGCACCTCTGTCAACAGGGTCAGCTCTACTGTGCTGCCCAGGCTAGGAGCAGGGCCTGCTTTCCTGAGTGTTGTAGATGGTAAGGGGAGGGTCAGCTCCCTCGTCTGTTGCAGGCGGTGAGGGGCAAGGGATAAGAATAATTATTTCTTATTCATAACTTATTCTAAATTTCCTGATAAGAGAACTTCACCATTACAAGAGACAGCTCCAAGTTAAAAAGCAAAAGATCTTGAGAATCTGTATATAGTATTGATATAATCTCATGTTCATTTGGTGTCTCAGAAAGTGTTCTGTAGTCACCATTGTCTGTTTACAGCTCAGAAATGAAAATTACAGTGTTTCACTTCTTAATTTAACTCAGAGGTATGTCCACACACTATTCATATAAGAAGTATAGTATTTGGGCTGAAGAGTTGGTTCAGTGATTAAGGGCACTTGCTGCTCTTTCAGAGGACTTGGGTTCAATTTCTAGCATCCACATGATAGCTCACAACTCTAACTCCAGTTCCAGGTGACCCAACACCCTCACACAGACATATATACAGGCAAAACACCAATACACATGAAATAAAAATAATTTTTAAAAAAGCATGGCATCAGAACTACACAGGTAGCTCTGGGCAGAGTCCCTTGTCCTCTTCTTACAGAGCCCTGCCTTGCTGACAGACACGCTGAGACCGCACTGCAGTTCTCCTGGAACCGTACACACAGGGCCTTTCCTTGTCGCTGCATCTGGTCACGTGCCAGCACATTAGTACTGAGAGGTCTGTGACTGTGCGTGATGACCAGGAGCAGGAGCTTTAGCTTTACTAATAGTCCACATGTTGTCTAGCTCCAGTCTAGTGGCTTTTTAATCTTTTTTTCAAAAGAATACTTTTAAAAAGCACAGTT
Source organism: Peromyscus eremicus (assembly GCF_949786415.1). Lineage (NCBI taxonomy): Eukaryota > Metazoa > Chordata > Mammalia > Rodentia > Cricetidae > Peromyscus > Peromyscus eremicus. The sequence continues at coordinate 1,700,800 of NC_081421.1, forward strand.
TTACTTGAATGTTGGCTGTTTGCCGTGTTTTCTTTATTGTTTGGTGCTTTCTGCTTTTAATAGAAATAAAATGTTCATAAAGTTCTGTAGCGTCATTGTCACATGATTTTCTTTTTCATTTTTAGTTCCCTTTCTTCCCAAGCTGTTCATCTCAAGAGGCAAGTTAAATGTGTGTGACTACTAATCACTCAGCTTACTATGTTTGTAGCAGCTAATAGGATTTTAATATAGAAGTATGCCAATCAACTAAGTAATTATTATATTATTAACATCTAATCTAATTTACTTTAATTACTGTTTTAGTTTATAGTGATCCACCAAAGTGAATTAGCCCTAAGATTCCATATGTACCTAAATATTTCATCTTACTAATTACATTTTTACTTGAAATACTGAAATAAATTAGTATAAGCTAACTGAATTTAATATAAAATAGCAATTATTTTATTTGAAATTTAGCAAGTTGTTTCTTCCAAAATTTCAAGTAATAAGCTGAAATTAAAGATTAACTCAAATTTATGTGAGTAGACAGGGGGATGATTGCATTCAACTGATAAAATGCCAACCCACTGGTACAATGTATTTTTGTTTCTTTTAAAAAAGACTATTACATGGGGCTGGAGAGATAGTTAAAAGAACTTTCTGCTTTCAGAGAGGACCTGAGTTTTGTTCCCAGCACCTACATTAGGTAGCTCACAACCATCTTTAACTCCAGTTTAATGGAATCTAATACCCTCTTCTGGCTCAGGTACTTGCATAACATGGGGTTCATAAACTTAAGTGTAGGCACACATTATCTTAGTTAATGTTCTGTTGCTGTGAAGCGACACCAGGACCACAGCAACTTTTATAAAGGAAATCATTTAATTGGGGCTGGCATGTTGTTCAGAGATTTAGTTCATTATGTCATCATGGCAGGAAACACAGTGGCAAGCAGGCAGACAAGGTGCTGGAGAAGTAGCCATCCAGATCAGCAGACAACAGGAAGAGAGAGCACACTGGCTTGAGCATCTAAAACCTCAAAGCCCACCCCCAATGATAACACTTCCTCCACCAGGGCCACACCCACTCCAAAAGGCCACATCTTCTAATAGTGCCAATCCCCATGAGCCTATGGGGGCCATTTTCATTCAGACCACTACACACGTATACATATAAAATAAAATGCGTTTTCGTTTAAAAAAAAAAAAGGGAAGAAAGGGGGCTGGAGTTATGCTCAGCAGTTAAGAGCACTGGCAGCTTTTGCACAGGACCCGAGTTCAGTTCTTGGCACCCACATGGCAACTCACAACCATCTGTAACTCCAGTTCCAGGGGATCTGACACCCCCTTCTGGCACCCAGAGGCACTGCATATGTTATGCAGATACTACACATAAAATTTTAAAAAAATATTTACAAAGAGACTCACATATGCTGAGTGACAGCAGAAATATTTTACATAGCCAAGTTGAAATTTCTTTATTGTTATTTCCAGAATTTAGTATTACAAATTTAGGGAATTCTATTGAATTAATGACTGTAATGATGTTTTATTATCAGTTCTCTAAGTAGTAATAATTTTGCCTATTGCTGTTTAATAATGAGCTTTTATCATCACCCATTTAATGTCCAATATCTACGAAGGTTTTCCATAAGCCTAATGCTCAGACTTTTTTCACCAGAAATATTATTTCTTTCTTTGCATTCTGCAACCTCTGTGTGAGAAACCAAGATCCTCACTTTACAATAAGAGAACTAGAAATTCACTGTAGCAAAAGTGAGGTGTTTCTTTTCCAAACTTACAAGGTTGGGCATCAGTTTAGAGTGACAGGCACGCTGACTGAACATGGAGGAAAGTTTATGAATGGGCCTATGGCGTGCCGTGGCCCTTCCACCTCTTTTGAAGAAGCAGGAGGGACACTCCTGTCATCTAGGTTTTACCCTTCCCTACGTCCCTTAAACTTTTTCTTTTATTCAACAAAAACCATGTGAGGGTTCATATCTACATTTATCATTCTGTTTATTTTAAAGTTTATCAGATATATGACCGTGCAAGCAAGCTAGGCTGTTAGTAATTCTGTCATCTAAATTTTTAGTTTGGATAAGGGGATAACTTAGCAGTGTTAGGAGAGTCAGGGATAGCTAGACTAGCAGGCACTCACAAGGTCAAGTGTTTTCTGCTCTGATATTTATAAGCTGGCTTGATGCACCATCAGAGTTTTCTTACATTCTCTTAGATAGAACCCATCTCAATTTTAAGTCCATTTAAAATACCATTTACTGGTTAATCTTTAAGTCCTTTAAAAAAAATTTTTTGACATTTCTTGGGAAATGTTGGTTAGCTACATTACAAACATATGCATATGCAATATAAAAATCATAATTTTTAGTATATTAACAGTTACACAACATCTCCTAAATGAAGCTTTGTGCTCTTTAGCTGCCCTCCATGTGTTTGTCTCTTCTCCTCTGGATTCTTAGGCAACCACTGGTCTCCTTTCTGCCTCCACATTTCCTGTTTGTGCATTCTTTGGTGGACTCATGCAGTCTTTTGTGTCTGTTTTCTTTCATTTAGCTCCAGGGATGGCCCATGGTAGAGGATATCTGTCCTTTCTGTAAGGACTGTTCCCTTGTACATAGATCACATTATTTCATCCATTTGCTGGTTGGTAGACATTTGAGTTCTAGTTTCTCAAGTTTCACCTTGAGGCTGTCTTTAATGATACTGCTCTGAATATTTGTGTATAAGGTTTTATGTAAGCATGACATCTTATTTCGGGGGCTTTCTGCCTTAGATAGTAACTCTGCTCTTTAGTAACGGTCTGATGCCAGATGCTCACCAAAAAGGCTTGTGCCATTGTACGTTGCATTTGCCGTTTTCAAATCCCCATCTTCACAATTTGTTACCTGGAGGCCACATAAAACCCCCCACTGAAGATGTCTTTCCTCTCACACCTCAGTCCTTAAAGGCTGTACATTGCCTTCCTTTTAACCATGAGGAAATCTCTCTTACTTACAAGGTTCTTACTGAACTTTTGGTAAAGTTTAGTAACTAAGAGAGATAAGACTTTTGGCAAATGGGGCTTGAAATTAAGATACATGTTCATGAAAATGAAGTACTCAGTTCATCTCTCAGCTCTTCCATAGGGAAACTTCTTTTCTTTTTTCCCCTTTTTATTAAAAATAGATTCTTTTCTCATACAATCTTTCCTGATTACAGTTTCCCCTTCCTCTACTCCTCCCATCCCTGCCTCCCCTCCCATCTGGATCCACCCCCTTTCTGTCTCTCATTAGAAAAGAACAGGCTTCTAAGAGATAACAAAATAAAATATAATAAGATAGAATAAAACCATCTCATCCAAGTTGGACAAGGCAAATCAACAGAAGGAAGAGAGCCCAAGAGAAGGCACAAGAATGAGATCCACTCATTCCCATACTCAGAAGTCCCATAAAAATACTAAACTGAAAGCTGTGGTATACACGTGGAGGATCTGAGAAAAGACTGTGCAGTACCTGTGCTTGCTTTCAGTCTCTGTGAGTTTATATGAGCTTTGTTTGGCTGATTCAGAGGACCTTCTTCTCCTGATGTCCTCCATCCCCTCTGGCTCTTACACTCCTTCTGCCTCCTCTTCTGTGGAGTTCCCTGAGCACTGAGGGGAGGAATTTGATGAAGACATCCCATTTAGAGCTGTGTGTTCCAAGATATCTCTCCCTTCATCTCTCCCTCTTCCTCTCCCTCCTTCTTTCTCTCTCTCCCTCCCTCTCTACCTTTCTCTCTGTAATATCTGGCTGTGGGTCTCTGTATTTGTTCCCATTTGCTGCAGGAGGAAGCTCCTCTGATGATGACTGAATCCTTATGATCTACTGATCTATGACTATAGCAGAATATCATTAGCAGTTATTTTATTGTGTGCACGCACGCGCGCGCACACACACACACACACACACACACACACACACACACACACACACACAAAGTAGTATTTGTGTTTATCCTAGGTCCCTAGACTATCAAGTCTCTGGTTCTTGGTCACATAAGCAGTGTCTGGTATGGGTTCCATCTCATGGAGTGGGCCTTAAGTCAAATCAGATAATGGTTGGTTATTCCCACATGCTTTGTGCCACTACTGCCCTAGCATATTTTTCAGGCAGGACAGATTGTAGACCAAAGCTTTGTGGCTGGGTTGGTGGTAACATTTCTCTTTTGGTAGCCTGCAAAGTACCTTCCCATACCAAATACATGTAGAATGTAGTACTGAAGCTTCTTTGTAGGCACCAGTTCAACCTCTCCATGTACAATGAGTTGTGTGGGTGTTGTCTTCAGCAATGAGGCCTTACTGTCAGTTTGTGGAAAGCAACCTACTGTCTTGGCAACAGCCTGGGCTGTTTAGGGATTCCCATGGACCACTTTGGACAACAACTCAATTGGATATAATGCAGTCCCTATACTAAAAGCTTCATTTGGTAACAAGAGATGACCAGTGGGGCTTTGTCTCCATCATTATTTGTAGACTTCTTTAGGATTTTAGGTTTCCACTGCACTAGACTTCCATACCACCCCTCAAATGCCCCTCAATTCTAGCTGTCTTTCCCTGCATTCCCTCCCTCAACCCCATCTTCCCTGCCCCTCCCTACCTGATCCTCTTGTTCCTGCCCTCACCACCCCCAATAACCCCATAAAAATCTGTTCTATTTTCCTTTCCCAGGAAGATCCATGTGCCTCCCCCTTGATCCTTCCTCTTTTTTCTAACCTCTCTTGGTCTATGGATTGTAACTTGGTTGTCACTTATTTAGCAGTTCATATCCATATATAAGCAAACACATACTACATTTATCTTTCTGGGTCTGGGTTACCCCACTCAAGATGATTCTTTTTCTAGTTCTGCCCATTTGCCTGAAAATTTTATGATAATCATTTTTTCTTCAGTAATTTATGACCATTTTATTCTTTAATTTTTAAAAATTTATTCTTCACAGTACATTACATTCTGACTACAGTTTCCCCTCCCTCTACTCCTCCCAATCCCTCCCTCCCCTCTCCCTCAGATCCACTCATCCCATTTCCCTTCAGAAAAGGGTGGGGTGGGCCTCTCAGGGATATCAACCAAAAAGGCATAACAAGTTACAATAAGACTAGGCACAGACTCTCATATCAAGGCTGGACAAGGCAACCCAACAGGAGGAAAGGGGTCCCAAGAGCAGGCAAAAGAGTCAGAGATAATCCCCCCATTCCCACTGTTAGGATTCCCATAAGAACACCAAGCTATGCAACCATAACATATATGCAGAGAACCTAGCACAGTCCTATGCAGGGTCCTTGATTGTTATTTCAGTCTCTGTGGGCCCCTATGAGCCCTGCTTTGTTGATTCTGTGGGCCATGTTCTCATGGTGTCCTTGACCCCTCTTACTGCTAAAATTCTTCCTCTCCAACTTATGCAAGGTTTCCTGAGCTCCACCTAATATTTGGCTGTGGGTCTCTGCATCTGTTCTGATCAGTTGCTGGATAAGCCTCTCTAATAATGATTGGGCTGTGCACCAAACTGTTCTTCTGGCTGGTGTAGGCTGAATGCTGTCATTTTTAACAGCTTAGTAATATTCCATTGTGTAAATATAACACATTTCTTGATTCATTCTTCTATTGAGGGACATCTATAAGTTGTTTCCAACTTCTAGCTACTTTGAATAGAGCAGCAGTAAACATGTTTGAGCCAGTGTCCTTGTGGTAAGATAAAGCTTCCTTTGGGTATATGACCAAGAGTGGTATAGCTGGATCATGAGATAGATCTATTCTCATCTTTTTGTTCATTTGGGTCTTCTCTCTTTGCCTTTTAGCTAATTAGATAAGGGTTTATCTATTTTATTGATTTTTCTCAAAGAACCATTCATTGATTCTTTGTATTCTTTGTCCCTATTTGGTTGATTTCGGCCCTGAGTTTGATTATTTCTTGCCATCTACTCCTTTAGGGTATGATTTCTTTTTTTTGTTCTAGCTTTCAGGTTTTCTGTTAAGTTGGTAGTATGAGATCTCCCCAGTGTTTTTATGCAGGCACTTAGTGCTATGAACTTGCCTCTTAGAACTGCCTTCATTGTGTCCCTTAAGTTTGGGCATGTTGTGCATTCATTTCATTTAATTCTAGAAATTAATTTTTTTCTTGACTTATTTTTCAATCATTTGAAAATTGTTCGGTTTCCATGACACATTGTAAGCTTTCCGTTGTTGATATCTAGACTTAATCCATGGTCGGCTAATAGGATGCAGGGAGTTATTTCAAACTTTCTCGTGTCTGTTGAGACTTGCTTGGGATGGAGAGATGGCTCAGCCATTAAAGGCTAGGCTCACAACCAAAAATATAAGAGACTTGCTTTGTATGTGGTCAGTCTTCAAGAAAGTCTCCATGAGGTGCTGAGAAAAAGGAATATTCTTTCTTTCATGTGTGGGTAAAATGTTCTGTAAATATCTGTTAGGTCCATTTGGTTAATAAAGTCTGTTAGTTCCAGTATTTCCCTATTTAGTTTTTGTCTAGATGACCTGTCTATTGGTGATAGTGAGGTATTGAAGTCTCCCGCTATCAGTGTGTGAGGGTCAACATGTTTTTAAAGCTAATAGTGTTTCTTTTACAAACTTGGTTGCCCTTGTGTTTATGGCATAGATGTTAAGAATCAAGAATGTCAAAAAAAAAAAAAAAAGAATTTGAATGTCATCTTGGCGGAGTTTTCCTTTTAAGAGTATGTAGTATGCCGGGCAGTGGTGGCGCACGCCTTTAATCCCAGCACTCGGGAGGCAGAGGCAGGCGGATCTTTGTGAGTTCGAGGCCAGCCTGGTCTAGAGAGCGAGATCCAGGAAAGGCGCAAAGCTACACAGAGAAACCCTGTCTTGAAAAAAAAAAAAAAAAGAGTATGTAGTGTATTTCCCTATCTCTTCTGATTATTTTGGGTTTGAAGTCTATTTTGTGTGATATTGAAATCTCTACACAAGCTTGCTTCTTGGGTCCATTTGCTTGGAATACCTTTTCCCAGCTCTTAATCTAGGGTAATGTCTATCCTTGGATGTTGAGGTATGTTTCTTGGATGCAGCAGAAGGATAGAGCCTGTTTTCACATCCATTCTGTTAGTCTGTGTCTTTTTATTGGTAAATTGAGACCATTGGTATTGAGAAATATGACTAATGATTATTTTGTTGTTGGTGGGGAAGGTGTTTCCATTCTTTAGATTTTGCTAGTCTGAGATTGTTTGTTCCCTGCATTTTCATAATTACAGTTAACCTCCTTAGGTTAGAGTTTTCTTTGCAGCACATTCTTTATGGCTGGATTTGTGAATGTTGTTTAAATTTGGCTTTATTGTGGAATATCTTTTCTCCATCTATGGTGATTGAAAGTTTTGCTGTGTTTAGTAGTCTTTTGGTCTCTTAGAGTCTGCAGCACAGACCTTTCTGGCTTTTAAGTCTCTACTGAGAAGTCAGGTGTAGTTCTCCTAGGTCTGCCTTCATTTGTTACTTGACCTTTTTTACTTGCAGCTTTCAATACTCTTTGTTCTGTGTGTTTAGAATTTTGATTATTATGTGCCAGGGGAATTCTCTCTTCTGGTCCAATCTATCTGGTGTTCTGTAAGCTTCTGATACCTTTATAGGCATGTCCTTCTTAAGGTTAGGAAAATTTTCTCCTATGATTTTGTTAAAAATATTTTCTAGGACTTTGAATTGGGAATCTTCTCCTTCTTCTATTCCTAATATTCTTAGGTTTGGTCTTTTCATAGTGTCCCAGATTTATTGGATGTTTTGTGTCAAGAATATTTTAGATTTAACATTTTCTTTGACCAATGTATTTGTTTCTTCTAGGATGTCTTCAATGCCTGAGATTCTCTCTTCCATCTCTTCTATTCTGTTGGTGAAGTTTGCCTTTGAAGTTCCTGTTGGAATTTTAAACTTCTCATTTCCAGAATTCCCTCAGTTTGGGTTTTCTTTGCTGATTCTACTTTTATTTTCAGGTCTCACACAGTTTTATGCATTTCCTTACACTGTGTTTTCCTGGATTTCCGTAAAGGATTTATTCATTTCTTCCCAGTTTGTGTTTTTCTGGATTTCTTTAAGGGATTTATTCACCTCCTCTTTAAGGGCCTCTATCATCTTCATACAGGCTATTTTAGGGTGTTTTTCTTGGGCTTCAGCTGTGTTGGAATTTTCAGGGCCTGCTGTGGTAGGGTTGCTGAACTCTAATGGAGATGTATTATCCTGGCTGTAATTATGTTTTTATGCTGGTGTATAGTCATCTGGGATTGGGGTGATTATAGGTTTAGGTGCTGATTTCTGGTTTTGTCCTTGTTGGGTGGGTGTTTTATTCCATGGTTTATGTTTTCTCTCTGGATTTTAGGAGAATGTGATGGCTGTGTGTTGCCTGGTAGGAAATTTTCTGAGGACCTGTTAGGTGTGACCACTGGGAGTTCCAGGTAAAATGTGTTTCTGAGTGTTGGGACTTGACACTTAGGAATGAGGATAGATAGGCTAGGGGTCTTAAGTGGTGGAGGTCTTCAGTTATCTTGCCTTTTCCCCTGATCTACTCAGCTGGAGTGTTCCCAGAGAATGCCTGCTATTATTGGAGGCTGGGTAATGGGATGAGTTGGGAGAAGGGAAGTTGGAGAAGATCTTTGTGATCCATTGGGGATGGGGTCAGAGAGGAAGAGAAGAGCACAGAAAGTGCTCTGCTACAGAGAGAGAGAGAGATGAAGGTCTTTAGTTAGATTACCTGGTCCTAGCCTGCTCGGCTGGTGTGCTCACAGGGAATGACTATTTGAGTTGGAGGCTGAGATAATGAGATGATTTGGGTAAGGAAGATTGGAGGAGAAGAATGTTTGTGATCATTTGGAGATGAGGTCAGAGAGGAAAAGTGTTCTGCTTTTTGTGGGGATGATCTGGGGATGAGACTGAGGATTTGGATCTACAGGAGTAGAAGGTGAGGTGAAGATCTTCAGTCAGCTACCTGCTTCCTGGGCAGGAGGTAGGGAAACTCACCTTCTCTCCATTCTGACTTCTGCTAATTATGTCTTTATTAACTGAATATCTCTGAGGTTCTCATTTATAAGGCCAAAACAGCAATGCTGCTCTCAATTAAGAAAGGTCTCTTTTTATTGCATAGAAAGTGTGTTCTGTAACCAACATATTAGAATGTTACTTTAAATACATTTTTAAAGAACAGTAATGATTTTTTAAATAGCAATGCTAGGATATGGATATTACAATGTAAGCTGGACTTTTTAATGTGGATTTTTTTTCAAAGTAAGAGGCTTATAATCCTTTATACAAGTACTTGTACACACACCCTTCCTGAACTGAAATTCAAGAAACATGAATTCTGTGAATAAAGAATGAGAAAGATACAAAAATAAGAAGGAACCTAGTAGGATATGTGCTGGGTCCCAGAGCCTCCCTCCCTCCTTTCTCTAGAAACAAGCTCTGTGTTTATTTAGTGTTCCTGACTGCCACTGGACTAGTGTGAGGACCCAAGACTGGGAAACTAAAATCAAGGAAACGGCATAGTGCTACAACCCAAGGGTTTAAAACAAGTCCAAGTGTCAGAAGCACAGATGTATTTGACTTTGGGTGGAACCCGGTAAGTATAAAGAAAAGAAGACACTGTTGTTCCACACTTGAATGCAGGTCCCTCTGTCCAGGCCCGCCTGCCCAGGCCCGCCCCTGCCATGCTGTGCAGTTCTAGCATGATGAACAGAATGCACTTGCCTGGCTCACTAGCACATATATATTTAAGATTCTCCACGTGTATTTTTATGTAATTTTTGTTGTAGATTCTAACTAGAATTAATTTACCAAATTTGTATTCAGGGAAAGATGTCTCTTAGACATTCTGGATTCTCTAAAGTGTATTTAACTCAGGACCCCCCCACCCCTGCCCCATTTTGAAAGGCATGTGTATTTCAAGGGAAATTTAATCCATATGTCCCTGACTCACTCACACTTAACTCATCAAAACGTTGTTTAGTAAAAGCTATTTGATGTTGGGAAAGCCTTACAAGACTTCCTAAGTCTTTTTTTTTCCTTTCTCTTTGAATTAGGAAGTTGCTTTGCCAGTCATAAATAGCATACTCAAAGGGTTCACATTCAGCTTCAAACAGTTCACCAGTCCCCTTAGAGATAACATTTACATGCCTATTTCTTTTAAAAGCTAAAATATTTAACTTTATAACTATTTTTTTAATACCTGGTGTACTTTGATACTTGTCGTTGTTCTCAGAAAGTCAGTAGGCCAGTGTAGACCTTCAGGCATTATATTGTAGCTACAGTCCTATGTTTCCAAAAATATATGTCCTCTTCAACCATGTCTGTAGTCCATAAAACATATTTAAACTACTCTTAATAGCAAAAACAATCCTGCTAACCTGACTATAAATTTTAAACTATAATAACAGAACAGAACACAATTTAACCGTGTCCATTATGCATTAGCTATGCTTCAAATCATACATAAAACTCTCACATACCTTTTATTTTAAGAATAAGCTACCCTTTGGTCAAGTGTTTTATAAACCCCAATAGTAAGACCTTTTCTTCCTAATACATTATTTTGGTTGAAACATTTTTTCACTTCTTCCTCTGTATGCAGAATTTCTAAGAATTTATCATCATACCACTAATCTGAAAAATAGGGCAATAATCACCTAACTTATTGGTAGACTGTGGCTCTCTGTATATGGGGCACCAAGCTATCACACATTACAGGTTTTAGAGAGAGCATGAATGAAGGTATTAATTGCCGAATAGACGTACATGAATTTTGTTGTTTGATACACTTGGAGGAGAATGTGAGATAAAAGAACTGCTTTCCAGTGAACAGACAATTCACATTAGCATCTTGAAGCAAAGGAGGAGGATTGATCTACATTGAAGAAGTGCCCTGGTCTTCTCTCTGAGAGACATTAGCAGTGTTGCAAAGCTAAGGTGAAAGAGTACTTTCCCCCATTAGAACAGTGATGTACAAAGGATGCACAGTCTTTACAAGCTGATAGTACTTTGAGCTGTTTTTATTCCCATAACATAATGCTGCATACAGAAGCTGGAACCTATAGAAAGTCCAAGGCCATAATCACTTAGCCTGGAGAACAAAAATTTCTGTGGCAAGCAGATTACAAACACTCTAGCAGAATATACTCTGTTGGTTCAGATAGTACTGTGACAAAACTCAGGAATTCAGACATGTTCAGAGGTTAAGAGTCTTACTGCCTCCCAGAGAACCTGAGTTTGGTTCCCAACAACCACATTAGGTTTCTCACAGTGACCTGTTAACTTCAGCCCCAAGGAAACTAACATTCTCTAATGGCCTCCCCAGGTACCTACATGAACATTGCATACATTCACATAGACACACATATATGCATAATTTTTTAAAAATTAATAAAGATTAATTGATTTATAAATATAAAAAGAAAACAGATCTAGACCTTTTTAAACTGTAAAAGAGAGGATAATTTGAATTTGCTGTCTATTAGTGTTTAAAATTTTTTCAGACAAAATTCTATAGTGATTGAAGTATCTTTTATTCTTTTTTATTCCAAAGCTGTGCTTTTCTTTCATTTTTACATTACTAGCTTACCAACCAGCTAAAAACAGCCAAAGTGCTCCTCCAGTTCAGCTTATATGTGAATCAGGAATTCAAAGAGAAACTGAAAAGCTAACAGATAAATTCTGTATCTAAATTTGGATTTGCCCTTTTCTAAATAAAAATGGAGGGTTCAATGCGGGTGGGACAGAGGGGAGGTGTGGGGGGAGGGGAAACTGGAGTCAGAATGTAAAATAAATAAAGAAAATAAACACTAAAATAAATAAAATTGGATAAGAAGGTCTCTACTTACCAAAGAATATTTTCTGAGGAGAAAGAGTAATGTAGATAAGTGTAAATGTGGATGGGAGACAGAATTAACATTTGCTAAGAGGAGACGGTATTATAGGCTGAGAAGTGCCAGTCTGTTGCTTAGAATGCAACTGAATTTTAAAAGTTATGTCACAGCTGTGGGAACACTGACCCACCATCACAGCCTGAGAGACTTGGAGCCAAAACATAAATCTGCTTTTCTTTTTCCAGGCACCTTTTTAATTTCCTCATAGCTCTATGTCTTTTGAAACTTTCAGTTGGCTAACAAATCAATTAAGTGGACTATTGCCATCTTTATTGTAAAGTAGTTTTTAAAAGGAGGAGGAGGAGGAGGAGGAGGAGGAGGAGGAGGAGGAGGAGGTGGTGAGCAAGATAGCTCAGTGGATTAAGATGCTTGCCACCAGTCCTGACAGTCTGAGTTCAGTCTCCAAAACCCACATCATGAAAGACAAAAACCAATTCTTGACAACCTGTCCTCTGGGGATACACACACACACACACACACACACACACACAAATACATTCTGTAATTGCTTTTAAAAAGAGAGAATAGTTTACAACAGGAGATACCCAGACTACACTGTAGTAAAGGCAAGAGCTGGGAGGGCATGCGGGCCCTTAGCAACCATTTCCAGATCCTGACTCCAACATTATTCTAGTTGGATATATTATTTCTTAGGTGTAAGCCATGGTGATACATGGAATAAAAAGATACATGATAGAATCCCTGCTCTCCAGGACCTGACTGGTGGGCTAGGACTGCTGGATTTACAAGATTTAAAAAATGATCCAAAGTTAGAAAGCAGAGTTAGGCTTGGAGTTTAGACAATTTAGATCACCGAGGTCACTAAGGAAATGGATAATATAGAAAGCAGAGAGCCTCAGACCAGCTGCAGAGCTCCAAGGAACAGCAGGCTTCCGGCCAGTGAGGAGAGCTGTCAGCAACACTGCGGAGGCCTAGCCAGAAGACAGCAGGACAGTCCTGTGCCATGGGCATCAGGGCCCTGCTTCAGCAATTTCAACCTGATGTTCCTTGGAACACAGGTATTTTTAAAACCACAAGCACAAGCAATCCCCTAGGAAAGTGTGTCTGAAAGATTCTAGTAAAATCAAAAGGTTCCAATTTTGTTTCTTAACTCTGAGAACTTGCGTTTTTATTAACCATAGGACATTTTCCAAACACCCTGGCAACAGGCCAGGTGGGAGTGTAGCCAAAGAACTGAACAGAAGACAAAAACTCTTTAACCTCGGCAGGCCTGGAGAGGGCACAGATAAGAAGACAGCAGCTGAGGTGGCAGGGGAGGGTGACACCAAGCACACAAGCAGAGAGAGCAGCTGACTTCCAGGAGATGAGGATAAGTTGGGTACAGAAAGCCTTGAGATAGAGGAAGACATCAAGACAAGTGCAACCTTTAATTTTTCTCCAAAATATGAATATTGTAAACCAGAATGGATGCTTGTAGAGCAGCAGTTCTCGACATGTGGGTCACAACCTTTTTTGGAGTCACATACCAGATATGCTGCATAGCAGATATTTACATCACAATTCATAACAGTAGCAAAATGACAGTTATGAAGTAGCAGTGACAATAATTGTATGGCTGGGGTCACCACAACATGAGGAACTGTATTAAAGGGTTGCAGCATTAGGAAGGTTGAGAACAACTGTTGCAAAGGATGACCTTTCCTAAGAAGAGGCCTTGTATTTACTAGTCTTCTCAAAGGGGTGTACGTACCCTCCGCACAAAAAAGATCCAAACCACTGCTGTACACTGCAGCATCTGATCTCTACTGCCATAATCTAAGCAGATCTGATACTCAAAGCTATGTGTGCTTTCTCAGTGTCCTCTCCCACTGCTTCGCTTTCCTCGTCCTGCTCTCCTCCAGCCATGCAATGTGCAGCTGTGTGTCTGTCCATAATATTTCCCATTATATTATCTGTCTGTCATACCCATACATCACAGCTCTTGGAATTGCCATTTCTGCAAATCCCATGCCAACTACCACCACCCTAGTGAAAATTGTTACACTTCAAGGAATGTCCATAGGGTTGTTCTCTTCCTCTTCTTTGGTAGAAGGCAGTACACATAAGGATATATAACCTAACTTTAGCATCATGTATAAATCCTACCTCTGATGTGGACTAGTTGAAGGACCTTTCTAAACTACCTTCATTCTCATTTTCTCATCTGTAGAATGAGGACAACATCAGTAGCTGACATACAGAGTTACTGAAAGGAATAAATAAGATTAATTCATGTGCTGTGCTTTATACAATGCTCAGTTGAGCCCTTCTCTCTATGACATAATTATCCATACACATTTCTTTTTTTATTTTACCTCATATTTTTACCTCATAAAGGTCCTTTTTTTAAATGAAATTAATACCTTATATATTACTGTATTCCCTTTAGTTCCCAAAAGAACACAACACACAGTCATTACTTTTTGTTGATTGCATGAATGAATGGATGCTGAGTTAAATGCCTCTGCATCTAATTTCCAAAGACAGAACAAATTATATGCTAAGAAAAATGTGGCAGTTATAAAATTATGCCATTTTGATGAATAATATATATGGGGTGTAACTAGAATAACTAAGTGTAATTGCCATTGGATTTTAGTATATTTTTTTTAATTTTTATTTTCTCCAGGATTCACTCTCTCTTATGAGAGAGTGAATTTTAAGGAACAATTTTGAATAAAACAAAAAATATTATCTGGCTTTTAAGTGACTTTTACTGTTACATACAAATGACACAGTGGTATGTATCATTTTCTGTGTTCTGTTCCATAAATGCAGAGTGCACTCTTGTGAGGGAGTTCTTCAGGTTGCTGATGTGAACTGGAGGAGCAAATCAACATGTTCAATATCTTAGGAGAGCTGCAATGAAAACGTGCCAGGAGCCCTGGGACTACAAAGGCTGGCTAGAATGAGCCCAACCTAGAGTTTAGGGTCCTAAGCCTCCTGCTCATATAGATCTAAATCACGTTCTCTGGTTTATTCACACATCTAGTCTAGTAGGAATTTACTCTTCTCAGATACAAAATGACATCCTGATGCCATAAAAGAGTCCTAATTCCAGAAGATGAAAGATGTCTCCCATATGTTGAACTAAATGTAATATAACTGGAAACACAAATCTCATCCCGCTCACCTGGGAGGGCAGATTATCACAAGAGCCCAAAAATGATCAGTGCTTTTCAGTAAGGTTTTTGTTTAGTACATCTCAATGCCACTTTATCTGCACTATCTATGTGCTTTTTAAAGTTTTTCTTTCTAAAATCCATGATAGTCCCTGCAAAAAATACTATA
Source organism: Peromyscus eremicus (assembly GCF_949786415.1). NCBI lineage: Eukaryota > Metazoa > Chordata > Mammalia > Rodentia > Cricetidae > Peromyscus > Peromyscus eremicus. The sequence goes on from NC_081421.1 coordinate 1,715,973, forward strand.
TATTTATTTATTATGTTATTAACATAAAATACATAATTTTATACATATATATTAAGACAAAGAATTACTTGTTCTACAAATGAATTGGGGAATATAAATGAAAGGGTAAGGTTAGGGTCTGCTAGATTGTCTCTTGGTACCTAAGATTATTCATTGCTGGCACATTAAATAAGATGTAGCTTTAGATAACGTTAGTAGTAAGTAGGATCTCTGCCATGCTGAACAAACATTATGCTAAAGTGTAGTGTTGAGTTGCTTGTTATGAAAGAGGTCTCTCATTTTTCTCACAGCTGCAGACTGTGGTAAGTTGACTCTTTCCAGAGATAGATTTACTAAGGACTCCAGAGATTAATATGTGCTCTTAAGCATCAAACAGTCATCTCAGGAAACATGGAAAATGTGGGGATGATCTGTTATTGTAAATCTCAATGTTTAAAACAAAGGGAACTCAAGAAGTCACCAAGGAGCATCAAAGGCCACTTTCTGGGTACAAGCTTATATACCTATGGGACTGTTAGGGGTCACTGTGTAATGAGGGTTCTGGGAGAAAATATTGCTAAAATTGAAGTATATACCCCATATGCTTCTAAATTTGTTTTGAAATTAAAGACCTTTAATTTTTTTTCTTTGATTTCCCCCCTAGTTTTCCTCGCAACGTACTTAAAAATAAAGATTCCATAAAGTAGTGATTGTGGTCAGTGTTTTAGCCACATTCTGTTAGCCACACTATTTCCTCAGAAATTTTGTCACATTATTACAGAATCAACTGTAAATATTTACTCCCTGTTCATATTTTAGTCTTAATTTTTTAATCATCCTAAATACAATGGCTTTCAAATTAGCTAAGTACAAGAAATATTAGCTGGGCAATGGTGTCGCATGCCCTTTTTCCCAGCACTCAGGAGGCAGAGCCAGGCTTATCTCTGAGTTCAAGGCCAGCTGATCTACAAGAATGAGTTCCAGGATAGCCAGGGCTACACAGAGAAACTCTATCTCAGAAAATAAATAAATTTGAGAGAGAGAGAGAGAGAGAGAGAGAGAGAGAGAGAGAGAGAGAGAGAGAGAGAGAGAGAGAGAGAGAGAAATATCAGCTGATTCCAATGTACACTGCAACAATACATTTTCTAAATAAGGTCATTGCCAGTCATATTTCTTATCTACTAAGTCTAACAATGCCAGTTTTAATTGACTTTCAACTTCCTTTGATTCCATATTCTTTGTGCTGTTAGAACTGGTAAATGTACTGTCTGCAAATGTAGTTGCCATACTTGCCTTTTGACAGCTAGGACTCTGTTGACCCTCCTAAATCATGATTAAATCCTGCATCAGAGCAAAGAAAAGCAGTTCTGACCTGTGGGACCTGGCCTTGGTGTTTCCGTGAGCTGGTCTGGAGGTCACAGCTAAGCCAGGGTGCTCTTGAGCTGAACATAAACATCACAGAACACCATCATCTATGATGTCACAATAGACAGTTTAATAATTTGATCTAAGCTCAGACAAAAGCAAGATCATGAAACACTAAACACCCCCTCTCCTGGCTGAAGTGGGTAAATGCTGCTTCCTTACAGCTTTAGTTTGCTGTTGAAACAATTGTTAAATAGCCTATCCCCAATAGCCTGTTTACAGCAGATACCACTGCACAGCAGTCTTCCTTCTCCAGTCATGAAATTCGGCAAATCCCTTTACCAAGGTCTTGATCCTACAATTAGTCCTTTGCCATTCTGGCCCCCAGAGTTTCCACTCCTCTTCCCTTACAGTGAGCAGTCAGCCCGTGGTTCTGTTGCAGATGCCATTGTGACATCTAGAGCCCAGTTTCTGTGAATAGTGACCTGTACCTAAATGGAGATGGAAAAGACTTTTGTAAACTGTAAAGTTATATTAAATGCTAATGTGTTTTCATTGATTTCTAGACTTTGGGGTTCTGATTTTTCAGAAACACAATCCAAACCCACAAGTATTTAGCATTCTTTTAAAATAATATATTCAGTGGCTGTGTGGTGGTGCATGCCTTTAGTCCCAACACTCGGGAGGCAGAAGCAGGTGCATCTACAAAACAAGTTCCAGGACAGCCAGGGCTGTTACACAAAGAAACCCTGTCTGGAAATAAAATATATTCCATGAGCATATGTACTTCTGACACATCAGGACACAGTGAGATTTACCATGTGCTTGGAAAAAGTGTAGTGGCCTCAAAAAGAAGCTCCTTCTTCTTGGCAAATTTCTGATGCCTGGTGGCACTGGTTCTAGAATAATGGTAAATAGCAAGCACCCTTAGCCTTCCTTTAAAAGCAGTCATGGACCCATAGCCAATGTGAGAAGCAAATAAAGTTTGCTTTTTTTCTGCTTTTTTATTATCATTATTTGTGGTAGAGTTTTAAATTATATGTGCCAATACAATAGGAATAGGTCTTTTACATTTTGTAATATTACCGTGCTGTGTGTGCTGAGGACATTATTGTAATTCATTCTTTCATTATTAGGGTAGCTATTGGAATGGATGTATTTACAGTCAGTTCCCAATTCACTATACCAAGCAAAGTTCTGGAGGTTAAACCCATAGTGCTGGGGGGTGGGGCTAGAAATGAACCAACCCCATAGATGAGTATCTCCGGGCACCAGGGATACTGCCCCTCAAAACACTGTTTGGAAAAAGATCCCGGGTTTCTAAATCTCTTGGTACCATATGGAAAACATGCTGGCTTGTGATTGTGCTTTATGTAAACATTTTAATATAGGATCCCTAAAATCCAGAGGCTCCCCAAAGGGGATTAAAGCTAATCCCCTTTCTCTATTGCTGCAGTGGATTAACTGTGCGCTCTCTGGCTGCTCTGCTCCCCGGAGGCTACAACAAAAAGGCCCTGCGCTCCTCCAACAATCTTCGGAATTGGGAGTTGTAATTGGAGATTTGCGGGAGGTTGGAGGGTTCTAAGGTTGAATATTTCGTGATGTGTATTTCTTAAAGAAATCCTTTTATAAACTCCCAGAAAATCTCAACTCAATAGAAAGAAATTGGAGTACAATCAAAAGGAAGCTCCGTCCTGTTTTAGAAATGTGTGCCCAGCTAAAAGCTCCCGAGCTCTATGTAAAATTCGTGCTGTGTTTCAGTAAATCAGAGTATAGCTTGGTTAACTTCTCTCATGGTCTTTTTTATTTTTTTCAATTTTCCCAATTTATTGTTTGGATATGTTAAATTACTTTTTAGAAGAAGGAAGCAGCTCGCCATTTTTAATGTTTTTGGCCATTGTTTTTCTCCAAATGTCAGACTTCTGAAAACCTAAAGCGTGCTCGTTGGTGTTTAGAATGAACTTTCCTAAGTTGTTTTGTTGTTGTTTGTCTTTTTGTCAAGCCCAAGTTGTTTAAGACACTTAGTTTCAGATGTGAATACAACGAACATTTCGGAGAGGAAACGAGGAAACCCGCGCTCGGTGCAGCGCTGTGGTGGCGCAAGGGTTAAGGGAGCGGTTCGAACCCGCGGGCGGGCGCGGGGGATCCGAGGAGGGCCCCGGGGGCTGGAGGCGCCGGCTAGCGCGGACCCTCCAATAAACACAAAGGAGGGCCTGGGGAATAGAAACCCAAATCCACTTGTAATCGTACAAGAGATTCGGGCATAATTACTTGAGCAACCTAGATTAAGATTGATGAGCCTTTAAAGTGGCGCTCCAGACCGACCGCCTCGCCCCTTGGAGGAAGGGGAAAAAAAATTCCCTCAGGCCGCTGAGGACCCAACTCCGCTGGCCGCACCCGGAGCTGGGGCCGTCTTGCAGATCGGCTAAGGCAGTCAGACCGCTGAAGACGACCCCACTTAGTCTGCTGCAGGCCGGACTCCATAAGCCCTACCAAAGCCGGCCTAGGCCTCAGGGTCTCCCCTCAGAAATAGCTGGGCTCCGCCGGACCGCTGGCTCCGCGAGCTTTCCCGGCTGAGGCCGGAGCCTGCCTGCGTGGTGCCGGTGCGCGCGCAAGACTCCCCCTGCTCGGCGGTCTCCTGCGGTGTACCGCAAAGGGCGGGCATTATTGCCTAGGTTCTGTTGCTGGCTCCCTAGAACCTAAAAGACATCTACAAAGCCCACGTTAATTCTAAATTTCTTGTCCTATGTTTAGTCCAATATCGAGAAGAGGGATTTCAAGTAATTCCCCCTTGAATCAGAATTATAATTGAGGAAATTCGAAGTGAGCACTCCACTCGAGTGCGCACACTTTCCAAAAATCTGGTGAATCCTAATTTCTCTGGGTTCAAAAGCTGAGAAATTGCGCTTTCCACTCCCTTTTCCAAGAATGGTTTTGTTTCAGCGTTCTTCTCACATTTTCATCTTTGGTGTGCTCTGGTAAGAAAATGACGGCCAAGGTTTTCGTTATTTTCTTCAGAAGAACCCCAGGAGCTTTGTATTCCCACCTTAGGACGCCAAAATTAAAACAATCCTTCCATAAAATGCTAGCCCTTGGGATTTGTGTATTTAGCCGCTTTCCCCTTTCGCCTCTATCACCTCTCCTTGGAGCAGAGACTGCCAAAAGGATTGACTTATGAGATGGTTGGTCTTCGGAAGCATTACCCACTGCCTACGGTCTCTTGGAGAGCAAGTGATGTTCTTTGGAGAACGGGGCACCAAGGATGCATCCGTTCTGCTCTGCATTTGTAAGTCGAATAAAGGCAGTGCCTCACCAACCATGTGTATTTCTAGGCAGAGGTTGGAAACTAGCATGTTATGGGTCTCTTATTCAACACCCTGAACTCTTGAGTTTTTATAAAATTAGTCTCGTTTTAAGGTACCGTATAAATGCTAAACAGACCTTACCTAACATGAAAAGACCTTGCATAACATAGGCACCATTTTTCCTAGTATATCTTTAAAAACAAGACCAGGCCATACTCTCTGGAAGGGACTTTGGGAGCACCAGAGATGCCCAGCCTGACTCACTGCCCCTGTCTTGCAGGCCCTGTGGTTCTCAGCACCCCTGCCCAGCTCATCGCTCCCGTGGTGGTGGCCAAAGGAACTCTCTCCATCACCACGACAGAAATCTACTTTGAGGTAGACGAAGATGATGCTGCCTTCAAGAAGATCGACACAAAAGTGAGTTACAGTGGCTGCACCGCATTGGTGGCTTTGATGGCAGGATGTGGTTTTCAGTTTTGCTTGGTTTTAAATGACTGGAGAGGTGTACATATTCTCATCTTTCTTATAGAAAATAAAATGAATGAAATAACACATGATTTATTTCAGAATTGAAGACTGTATTAATGAGCTTAAATCCTAAACTTAAGTAACAGAGCATGTGCATTTGAGCAGTCTTCCTATGTGCCTTTGTGTGTACTTAGGCAGATTTGGTGTTTAAGCCAGTTGTTCTCAGATCTCTGGGGCACAGTGTCTCAGTTCCTGGGAACACTAGGACAGATCTTGTGAAATTTTGTGTTAACATCACATTTAATTTCCAAAAGTATATATTGCGATATGAATTATTATGTATTGAAAGGTTATAAGGAAACTGGGGCAGGGGCCATTTGCATATAATTTCATTTCCATTATTACATCCATTTTTCATCTCCTGAATTAAATGGATTTTACATATGGATTTAAAAGGCAGAAAAGCAGGTTCTTTATAAGCTTTGATTTAAATGTACACACACAGCATACTCCAGTACTCACATTCCATTCCAGAAGGTGCACATTTGGAGCTTTGGAATGGCATACATGTTGGCTAAATCTTATCTTGTGGGTTTTAGCCCCCCTGACCATCAGAGAAAGCCTACAGCACAGCACCCTTCTGAGATGCATTTCACTAGTTTCTTATTTATGTCACTATAAGATTTGTAGATTTCTTCTGAGGGTAAGAGGTTGAGATAATGGGGTGTTCTACTGTCATTTTGAAAAGATCTTTAAGTTACTTCAAAAGCTGTTCTAAAATAGACTTGAGCCTTATTGTTTATATTTAAGTTTTATGCAGAAATGGAACAGTATAGAACATTATTTATAAATGAGCAAAGGAAATGCTGAAGTTTATTGCCACTCGAATGAACTAATGCAGAGCCTTAGTCTCAGGCCTCTCAGCACTTGTTGATCAGGGAGAAACAACCAAAGCCACCGGTGTAAGGAGGGAGTGTGCTGTGCTTAAACAAGGAAGAACTTGTTTTGATGGTTTGCCATTAGCTTTCCTGTGTAGTAAGAATGAATTGTGGTTTTCTGATCAATTTCTTCCAATAATCCTTGTCGTGTTAAAATAGGTTGATAAAGTATATTGGTTAAATGATATGTTCATTGTATTGTTTAGATTTCGTATATAAACTTTAAAGTTTTTATTATGACTTTAAGTTAATTTTCTCAGAATTTGCTGCTTTTAAACTCAGTAATCTCTATTGCTATGATAGGTTTTCCCCTTATATTGTCAAAAAGCTACAGAAATACTAACCAGAAGCAAGGTCTCAAAAGTAGATTATAAATATGTCAGTTGTAGAAACGAACCATCTAGTAAATTAGAAACTGAGGAAATGGATATTTTCTATAGCTATTCAAAAAAGAGCCCCTTTAATGTGTATTTTTAGTGATTTTATCAGCCTGTTAGTCAAAATGTTTAAAATACTCGAGTTGATTTTCAAAAGGAAGCATTAGCTCTTCTGACAGAAAACAATTTAAAAATGAGACACAACAATTGGGTATTTTACTTCATTTATTATTTTCTAATTAAATAAAATCAGCAACAGAAATTAAAATCTAAATCACAAAAGTAATTATCCAGTGTATTTCAAGTGCATTTTCAAATATATATAATTCAGATATTCAAGCGTTATTATATAAGCTGAATTCAAATTTCTTTGAATATATTTAAATAACATTTCAAGTATACTTACGGAATGTTAGAACAAGCAATATATTTGAAACAAAATGTAAACTTTTTTTTTTAAGTTCAGACACTTCACAGACAGGTTAAGTACCAGGAGGAAATCTACCTTTAAATGCATCTCTGTTCATGGAAAGTGTCTGGAAGTTTCCAAATGGCAATTTCAGTTCTGTTCACCAAATCACAAAACACCAACATCCACACTTTCAAAGACAACATGAGATCACAATTTTTTGTTACAAATCAAAATATACATTACTCGCTCCTTCCGATCCTTCCGATGGCACATCCAGGTCGTGTTTACTGGAAGGCAGATAGATGCGCCTAAGTCTCAAGATTGCTATAATCCTTTGACGGAGTTGGCCACGGTCTTGCATTGTTGCCCTGCTGTTTTCGGGTTTTGTGTACTTACTTTTCAAGGGAGATGGGAGATGCCTGCTTAAAGATACTTGTGGGTGTAGGTTTCCCCGTGTTTCCCTACTCCATTCCCTCCTCTTAGGGGTGTGTGAGATGATGCATGAATGTTGTGCTGTTACTCCTTCTGAAGGAAGAGATTGTTTGCACTGTCTCAGGAAATACTAAATAGGAATCAACCAGGAAGTTTTCATTTCGTCGGGACTTTGAGAAGAGTGATCTTGTCGGCCCTGGATTAGATCATCCTCTAGAGTTTTTCCAAACTTTTGGGGTTGGTCAGGATCTCTCTTGCCAGTCGCCACGTTTGTTTAGCAGCGTTTTCCAGAGCCGAGTGCGGTTTGCCTTGAAACAGATCTAAGTTCGGTAAGAAGTAGTGGGGACACCGCCGACACTGCAGGCATGAGATGAGCTGCAGCAGAATTCCGTTCAGCCGGTCGCCCAGGCAAGATTCGTCCCAGTCCGACTCCCGGGGATGCTTCTCACACTCGTAAGACACCAGAGTCTTCATGTGGTAGTTGTTGAGGGGCTGGCCTGGCAACTCCAGGTGGCGGTCGCGGAGGGTTTTCAGGATAGAGAGACATTTCTTCCGGCAGCCCCCCATTTGCAGTCTGTTCTCAGCCTCTGCGAACTGCAGCACCCAAGCGTCGCTCTCCGCCGAGCTCTGCTTGCCGGCCAGGGAGTGGCACTCCTTGGACAACAGATTGAACCCCTCGGCCTTGACCTCTGCCACTCGGTTAGGTCCTGGCCAGGGGATGTGGGGAAGCGGCCAGTGGGCAGCACTCCGCGGCCAGATCCCGGTGCATTTAAAGGCCGGGGTGATCTGCACCACGTACCTATCGCGGATTCTCAGTTTCACTTCGCTCGTGTCAGCCACCATCTTTACTACATCCCTGTAGCTACACTTGTCCACCGCCTGAGCCACCAGCGTCTGAAACCTGGAGCGGATTTTGCGTGCCGAGAGGTAGCCCGAGGCGGTGATGAATTCCACCCAGAGGGACATGCTCCTCTTGCGCCCGTCGCTCAGCTTCAGCACCGCGCAGCCAGGCAGTGAGCCGTCGTCCACGAAGTTAAACACCCCCATCTGGTTCAGATAGAGTACCACCTCGAACTCGGTGGGAGAGATGACCTCCAGGCCCTCATAGCGGTTGTCCATCTCGTTGAGGGAGCTGATGAAGCGCGGTTCCTGCACCTCCACCTCCTTCAGGACGTCGGAGACCACTTTGCAGACTTCCCGGATGGTTTTGGCGATGGCAGCTTTCCTGGCCTGGCATTTCTCGTTGTAGTACTTATTCAGGTGGTAGACCAGCTTGGCCTGGGCCGCGATCATGTTGGGGCAGAGATCCGGATTGTACACCGGAGTCTCACAATAAGCTGTGGGATCCAATGCGGCTGCTAGCGCTGGAGCCAACTTCGGTGGTGAAAGGGGGCCACGCGCAAAAGGCACCGAGCCTCTCTCGGACAGGCTGCAGTGGGGGCCGCCCTGCCCTGCCGGCCTTTTATCCGCGAGCCTAGCCGGTCTTAAAGTGAAAGGCTGCACTCTCCCCCTCTCTCCTCCGTTAAAGAATCCGTGTCTGAGAGAGATGCGTGGAGAGAGCACCTTCTCAATAAAAACAAAAGTTGCGCTGAATCCCAGCAAAGCTCTTCCAGTAGTCAAAATAGTCACCCCTTTCCGTATTTATTTACGTTTTCCCGTAATCATTGTGTGTGCAGGACTGTTAATCAGACGGAGGAAAAAATGTGCCGAGTTTGTGTCCGGGTGAGTGTGTGTCTGTCAGAAGAAGCTGCTGTTGGTTTGTGTAAAAGCCCAGATGCACTCGTGTGGAAATTATAAAGGCAGGGCCAGGCAGGCGGGCGGCCAATCGCCACTGGGCTCGTCACGACAGCCTCCCCCAGCTTCAGCCCGGCTAATTAATCCCCCCTCGTGGATAGAGGCACAGAAACCAAAGGTAGGAAGCTGCTGCCGGCAGAAAACCATCCAGGCCACCTAGACAGGTTGGAAAGCAAGAGGAAATCTGGCTTTGGTATAACTTGAAGCATATTTACACTTGGAAAAGACTTGGCTAAGAGAAGTGGCTCTCTGTGCTGTAAAGCCTGCTTGTCTGTTCACCTCCGATGAGCTATCCAGGTGGACTAATGGTCATCCTCCAATTAGTGAAGTCAGCGGGGCTTTCTAGAAGAAAGTCACTAACTTGCATTTAGAGTAAGGTAATTAATACCCGTTAATCCTTGGGGTCTTCTTAATGCAAGTTAGAAGTTTGCTTCTTAACAGACTGAGACGGAGAAGTCCTCCAGTTTTTCTCCATGTTGGGTGTTCCCAATCAGAACACTTTTCCAAACCTTAGGCAGAACCTGTTCTCTTTTTACCTAGGTTTCCCCCTTTTCATTCGCTGAGAGGAATCTGAAAATTACTGCAGAGTGCGGTAGATAATATCTACCCAGTTAAAAGAGGGGTGATTAGAACAAGTTCACCTGTCTGCAGTGCCCTGTGTCTGTAGCTAGGCTGGCCGGTGCTAAAATAACAAACAGCAGTGAGGGCTGTATGCTCTTTCGGGAGTACTTCCCATAAGATCTCTGGGATTTAGATGGGCTGTATTGGACAGAAGGCTCTAGAAGATTCACAGAAGTGGGCTTTACACTGAGAACTGGAAGGTGTGGCCGTTCAGCCTTGGCTGCTCCTGCAGGCTTAAAGACAGATCTCGCATCTCAGGTATCCTTAGTGGTGGCCAACAGTAGGTTCCTAATCTTATGGGATTTCATAATTTGATTATGGGGAGATGGCCAACGTCTTCAAAAATTAATTTGTAACCATTCAGGTTTGGGTTTGTCTGTTCGTTTGTTTTAATTTGTTTCATTCTGGAAATTTTCGAAGACGTGAACCTTTCTAAATTTTGGAACCCTAAGGAGGTGTTTTAGGGAGCTCCTCCTCCTTCCCAGACCATCACCAGATGAGCCCTCAGTGCACGTGAACTGAAGAACGAGTGGTTAGGACTTGCGTGGTAGTTTTCAGTTGCTGGCCTTTAGTGCAGAGGTCTGTTTGTGTCCTATGAAGAGAATTTCCAGTGTAAGGCTAGAGGAGCACCTGTGTAAGCACTTTTAATGGACTCCTGTGGCGGACTCCCAACTTTTAAGCATCACGGGGCCACCTCTAATTTACTTTCTTGTTACCCTAGAGTGATAGATTCCGATTTAGATTAAATTAGTGCGTAACATTTGGGGCTTACGATGGCCGTCTATTCCATTCCCCCAAGACGTTGTGTTCCCTCGGGAGGGTGGACTAGGGACTCTCAAAACCCCTCCCCAGTTTGCAGGCGTCGCGGGTGAACGCACTGCTACCTTTTGGCAGCCGAAGAGGCGGTGGAGGAGGCAACCCAGAGTGCCAGACCAACAAGAAAGAACTGTGCCGCCAGGAGCGGCTGCTGGGGACGCGCGGGTCATCAGGGTGGGTGCGGCAGGCAACCTCTCCCCGCGGCCTTTGCGCCTTCCCCAGCTCTCTTCCTTGGTTCATCTGTTCTCAGGCTAATTGTAAAGCTGTCTGGGTGTCTGGGTGTCCCCACTCTCCTCCACTGCTGCAAACCACACTCGGTGACCTTGTACCACTCTGCTCTCGCCGCCTCCCCGCCCTCGAGTGGCTCCGTCCTAGTGTGACCTCTTCTCGGGCTTCAGTGCAACCCAGGGATACTTGGCCCTGACCTTCCTGGGAGATCGCGCGCCGGATGCCTCACTCCGCCTATGGGGCTCGAGGTAGCTCCAACGCCAAGGCCTTAGTAGTTCCCTATGTCCGACGGTGGGATTCGGGCTACCATGGCCGCCGACTGCAGCCTGGCGCAGGTGGCGCATCTTTCTGGGCTCGCTGTGCGGCTTAATTGGGTTAAAGCGAAGCTAAACACCGAAGCACTTTGTGCAAACTAATTGATGCAACCGAGGCCCTTCCCTAACGATTTTTCACTTGGAGCAAGAGAACCACAAAAGTCGTTACTCCTAGAGTGTTGCAGGGTAGTGAGGCCACGGGTTTCTGGAAGGCCAGGCCCGCCGGGCGTCCTGAAGCACCCACCACGCCCGGTGCTGACAGTGATTTACATAAAACTGGACTCGCGGCGGCTATTGTCGCCGTAGGTTGACCCGGCGGCTTAGAATAACACTAGCTTGTCTTTCTAGCTGCCGCTACTGGGATCGTCTGCTACCCTGAGCCCGGGAAATGAACTGCGCCTGTAGCTGAATCCTTTCCGCAATCTCAACACTCCTCGTTGTAGAAAGAAAACTAAACAGCACTGATGGCTGCTTCTTTCCCTCCATGCTTTCTTTAATTGAATTGCCCATGGAGAGGAATTAAAATTAACGATGTGTTTTTGTGTAATTCACCTGATTTTAATTGAGGTTTTGGCATTCGATATATTTTGTACTGGTAAATTATTAACTCCCTGATAGTAATTTTAATTTAAAAAATCATTCGACCTATTGGATTGTTTGAACTGGTGATGTTATACAGAAGTGATATAAAATCTGTTTTATTACGTGACAAGTCTGTATAAGAACTGGATTGATGCCAGTCGATTTTTTAAATATAGTGTTATGGAGTATCAGAAGAAAAGCTGTGTGTGCCTCGTGTTTTAAGACATAAATGGTGAATTGTTTTCAGTGGTATGCATGTAGGCATCCTTGACATGAGCTAATAATAGAACGATAATTGAAGAAAAGTGACCTAATTGGAGGGAAAAGAAATACCCAAGAATCTCATGATGTAACCACTGAGATGCCTGCATTGGAATGGTGTTTAGGGTTTAACTAAGGCAGCCTGGATTTAAAATATTACAGTTAGGGAAAACAAATCTAGCTAAGACGCAAGCCTGTTATCATAACATCTAGCCATATTTGTGAAGGGAAAACAAATGTTGTGAACTTTAGCACTCGGAACAGGGCTAATACTAAGGACAAGACAACTTTTTTTGAAGTGGGCTTCCTGAGTGACTGTCCCGGTGGGGGTGCACTTCCATGGCCTGTGCAAAGTCGTGCATGCAGCCTCCAACAAGGAGGTCAAGAAAAACTGCATTGTGTTCAGAAGTGTGGGAGCCTAGGGTTTCTAGGGGGGTTGTTGTTGTTTTCTTTTGTGTTTAAGTGACTATTTAAACTCAAATTGCAAGTTCACTGACTTCACCAGTGGCAGTCTTCTGGAAGCTCATAAGGGATGTGAGTGAGCAGTTACGGTGCTCACTTACACACGGTCCTCCGTGTTTTCATTATCTGCCAGCAGCTAGTTTATTCACAACTGTTCATGAACTTAAAGTTTTATTTTTTTAATATGTGCTTATTACTCCGGAGACTTTAAAAGAATATGACGTTGTTTTTATTAAATTATTTATCTCTACTGCTGGAGTGGCTTTGAAGGCTCATCATGTGCATGTGATTTCTTCCCTTCTCTCTTTTCTAAAAATGGACCCAGGCTACTTTAACTGTTTCTTTCTGCCAGACACAATATATTCCCCCCTTTACACTAGAGAAATTAAAGACAGATATTTGTGCAGCGTTTTCTTTATGTGTCAGATTAAATAATGTGAAATGGGGAGGGGTTCTAGTAATTTGATGGCATTTATATCTTTCTTCCTATTGTGACTTCTGGTATAAAAGCACTTAAACAAAATAGCTTGAAAGTTTCAGGGATTTCTTAAAGTTATTGTTTTGTTTTTGAAAGTCAGGTTCATTACAAAGTCAGGCAGGAGATTAAGGTCAGTGTTTGCATGACATAGACCTGTTCAATCTGAGCACCCTGGCTTGAATGATGGAGTCCATTACCTCAGTGTTCTTTGTTACCCTGGTGCACAGTTCTATAGTCACATTTGTAGTGGCAAATACTTTTTTCTACACTATTCCTTAGTGTTGCCATTAGTAAGAGTTGAAAAGAAAAGTAACTTAGAGATTAAAGATGCCAATTGGAAGTAGAGGTCTAAGGATCACCAACCCTGCTTGATTGACAGCCAGACTTTTCCTTTTATAGATAAGGGGGAGTTAAAAGTTCAGCTTGTATATGTAATCCTCTCAGTTTCCTCTCTTCATTTGAATATGTGCATAGAGGTAACAGGATATTTCAAGTTGCTTCTGTAAGTTGGGGCAGAGCTAGGGAAGAAAAAAAAAAGATTGAGGGAAAACTTATCAATGAAAACAGTTTTTTACTGTCCATAATGAATTATGTCTCTGATTTCTTCCAATTGTCTTTGGACAATGGGATTTACATTCACTTGAGTTTCGTGGAATGATGATCTCTCTGTCCTTCCTCAGAACCCTTGGTAACATCCCCAGGTTCATTATGACAAAACTAAAATTGTTTTTGTTAAATCTCAGCCTGAATTCTTCATTCAGATATCACAGAAATAAGTAAACAGGATAAATGGACTCATCACTTCATTTTTTTTCCTGTATGAACAAATGAAAACAAGGACCCCCTCCCACACACACAACAAACAACAAGGATTTTATATATGTGACTGCAGCCCCAGTGCTCTGAGTAGGCTGCGTTTTTATTACACTTGGAGAAACAGTGGAACCAGGTGTGATCAGCTTGTTAGTCTAGGACCGCACTGCTGTTATTATCACTTCATATACTGTGATGATTAAACCACTGAAAATATTCAGCATGACCTTGAGACTGTAATATGGTCTCTAATCAACTTCCAAATGAGTGCATATCCAAAATAATCTCTCCCTTTTGTTATTTAGTGTTTGGAGCTTTTTTTTTTTTTTTTTTAGTGAACAAAGCATTCCTATAAATTGGGCTTTATTGTAATTTTCAGTAATTATTAACTAAAGTGCTAATTTAAAGTAATTATATCACAGAAAATGATCACCTCTTACAACATTTATGTAGTGACAAATTTTTTATAGAAAAGGGGCATTAGTATACAAATAGGAATTGTCTTGTACATACAGGTATAGATGGTAAATGTTTGCAGACAGACTCCCTATATAATATTTTGTTTTCCCTTCTGGCTATACTCACTATACTAAGTATGTAAATTTTAGTTTACCAGTGTGTACTATTTCCTAAAAACACAATTTTTTTGTATAGTGGTGTGTTAAAAATATCAAGTGAAAAGTAGAATTGATAAACAGTACTTTTAAATCTTTATAACCTTTTTTACTTTATCTGAATAAAAAATTAAAATCAAGAGCATAATTTAAAAGTATTTATTAAATAAAAATTGAGGATCCTGTTAAGTAAAAACACTAGCTTTACTTTGGTATGAAATCTGCTTCATAAAGTTGGGTGTAGGGCTGAAGAGATGACTCAGCAGCTAAGGGCAATCAATGGCTATTCTTCTAAAAGACCTAGGTTCAATTCCCAGCGCCCACGTGGTGACTCAAAACCATCTGTAACTCCAGCTCCAGAGGACTGGTGCCTTTCACTCGCCTCCTTAGGCACCAGACATGCACTTGGTGCACATATATATGCAGGCAAACCACTCACACACATAAAATAAAATAAAAATAACTTTAGAAAATACAGTTGGGTGTATTGAACTATAATTTGCAAATAGTACTATTCCAGTCTGTGAAGTTTTCATATGAATGTACCATCCTGTGAACTCTCAAATGAATTAGCAATATTTGAGGCATATTTGTTATTTAACATCTTTATGGCAAAAGAAAGAAATCTCACCAACTGTCAGTATTTGTATTTTACTTTGAAGTTGCTTTAATCTTTCTTTTACATGATATAAGGTGAGACTATGAAGTAATTATAGCTAGTACTAAATAATGCATGCACATTCTTGCATCATATGCTTCAGAACCAAGTTTCGTATAAATGCACATTGTTACTTAAATTTAGATGGTCAAGAACACCAAACAAAGAATTAGTAAAATGTCCAAATAGGGACATTTTTGTTAATGCTGCTGCTCTCCCAGATAGCTCTAGTGGAACTTGTAACTAGTCTTTAATCCCCCCAAGATACACAAATTATTTAAATGCTTTCTGTTTTATATTTTTATTTGCAATTAAAAAAGAAATTTTAATGTTACACAAGCTTATTAAATAACATTATTATTTAATGTTACAGGCCTATTAAGAAAAAAGTTATTGCTTTCTTAACAATCTTAAACCGTTTTTAGCAAACATTCTTTTCAGTGTTTATAAAATAGCCTGCACATGCACACATTCATACACGAACACGCGCACACACAACCATAGTATTTCAGATAGTAAAAGACTGAATTGGCTTTTTGTGTTTTTACATGAATCTGCCAAAAGGAAACAGGGACTAAATATAGACTTTATTTTCAGGAACATTCCATAATGTTGGTTGTTTTGTTTTTTGGTGTTTTTTTTTTTTTTTTTTGGTTTTTTTTGTTTGTTTGTTTGTTTTTGTTTTTGTTTTTTCGAGACAGGGTTTCTCTGTGTAGCTTTGCTCCTTTCCTGGGACTCACTTGGTAGCCCAGGCTGGCCTCGAACTCACAGAGATCCGCCTGGCTCTGCCTCCCGAGTGCTGGGATTAAAGGTGTGCGCCACCACCGCCCAGCCTGTTTTGTTTTTTTTAAGATTTATTTTTATTTATGTGAATGTATGTGTGTGGTGTGTGTGTGTGTGTGTGTGTGTGTGTGTGTATGAGAGAGAGAGAGAGAGAGAGAGAGAGAGAGAGAGAGAGAGAGAGAGAGAGAGAGAATATATACCGTGTGCATAGGTGCCTGTGAAGTAGTCCAGAAGACGATATCAGATGCCCTGGAGCTGGATTACGGGCAATTGTGAGGTGCCTGATGTGGGTGCTGGGAACTGAACTAAGGGTTTCTACAGGAGCCACAAGCACTCATCCTTAGAACCTTCTCTTCAGCCCCCATGAACCAGTTCTTACCAGTTTTTAGTAATACTTTCATAGATTGCTGGCAAATGGATTTAAAAACTACTAACTAGAAATTCAACAATTTCTATCTAGTCACATGCATATGAGTGCTGTACACTTTTTGTTATAAGATCAAGAAGCTTAAATGTCAGTAGCTATTCTGTTCATGAAAAACCTATACTTCTCAGACATTCACCTACATTGATAACTACCCATGCACATAAAAATGTCTTTACGAATTTAAAAGCATTTCCGACTTTTGTGACAGACCAAGGTTACTTTTTTGTAACCTTCACCTGTATTTGAAAAGCGGAATGCATAATTCATTGGGGAGGGTGGGTGTGGGTTTGTTTCTGGGTTGGGGCTTCCTAGTAGGCAGCCCAGTTCTTCATTTGTTTTTCTCTCCACGCTGCATTAGCACGTTTTCCCCTGTGTGCATCTGCCAGCACACAATTTAGCCACGGGCATCTGTAGACCTTGTGGTGATCAGTATTGCAGGCAAAAGCCATATGTGTTTAAATAAAAAAAAATCTCTTTATTTCATTTGCTGTTTTAACTGGATGGATAACTTTTGTGCCTCAAGACAGAAGAAGAAAAAATACAGAAATAATTAATTGCCTCTATTCTTAAGGCAGTTTCATTTCCCCCTCCAATATGGAATGCTTGTCAGCTCTCCTGATAAATGACTGCATGTATTTGCATAGATTTTACATTAACACAAAAATTAGTTTTATTTGTGAAAAACTAGTTTACATAATAATATAAAGTCAGTGTTATTGATTACATTTTTAAGCATGATGACTGTAGAGAGACTGTATGTAACATTCTAACTTTTCAGAGGTCTGGTCAACTTGTTCCTTAATTTAAACTTTCTCTTTAATTATTTATATTGCTTTGTATTAACTAGATATAAAAATGTAGTTATAAAATTTCCAGTTTTAACGAGCATCTTTAAAAGCTATTAACCACAGCCATTTCAGACACATAGCACAGAGTAGCAATCATTTGGATAAAAGATTACTTTAAACTTTACCAGGGAATTTTTTTTGAAAATATGCATTATGAACTGCATACATTTCAAAATATTGGAGGAGCATGTCATGGGACTGGTCTAATTTTGATAATCATGTTATCCCAAGAGCACACACCATATTGGATATATGTAGTTGAACTCTTTCCTGGGAAGTTATTTCTAATGTATCTAAGAACCATCCTCTCCTCTATTGTTCCATTTCCTTAAGTGTATTTGATTGAATACCTTAACCCAGTCTTAACATAGAATTAAAAACAGCAACAGCAACAGCAACAAAAACAAACAGCACACACACACACACACACACACACACACACACACACACACACACACACACACAAACCCACTATCCTCGAGCTGTCTGGGTTCTGAAAAGAGTCCCCATCTAAGAGGCAGGCAGGAAGCGGATGATATGGCATCATGTTGTCTAGAGGCAGCCTGCTAATTACATGCCGTCCTTGTATTATCCATGTTGTGGAAAATGCAAGTATGTTCAGTGCTGTTAGTTACATCACAGAGCTTTTCATACAGTACACTGGATCCTCAAGAAACAGACTGACTATGCTGAAAGGCAACCCAAACCCAGAGTATCTCTGCCACTTCTTGATTCCAGGCCACCCTGGGTGCCAGCTGTCACAGCTCAGCTAATGATGACAAATGCCCCTCTCTATGCAGATTGCCGAGCTTGCAGGCTGCTGTGAGGCAACCAGATTACCTTTCTTCAGATAGTAACTTAACCTTTTAAGCTCATGTCAAAATCAAATGATTGGCTGTGATAGTTTCAATATCTGTATCTTTAAAAAACCAAAATCAAAGTAACACCTTATGATGCTATGAAATTTGTTTCACTGTATGATTGGCAGCCTTCACCTTGGATGCTATAATGTTCTTAGTGAGATCTATGTGGGATATATGGCACAGCCAGTCTCAAGAATATGTATTTGAACCAGCTTTAAATCAAGTAATAGGAATAATTCAGAAAAGCTAATTCTGTGAAATTCTGGGGGGGAAATGTGTTCTCTTTTTCTCTTCATATGAATGTTGGAGCCTCTCCTTCTATGTATAGACCCTGCATGCTCCAAATGAGTGGATGATTATTCTTTATACTTAAGTCAACACGAGAGGTGGGGTGGAGAACAATACTCAGTGAATGTACGATCTCATTCAGTCTGCAAAAGAAATGTTAGGCCCCACAAATGAAGAAACCAAGATTGAGAAGGTTAAGAGTCTTACCAAGGGTCACACAAACAGTTTCAGAGCCAGGTTGGTCTAATAGTGGCTAGTGTTGGCTCTACAGCATGTGGACTACATTACAAAGACAAGTATGTGTGGATTCCTGTATTTCCTGGTATTCTTTGTAGCAGCAGATGCTGTGGTAAGTATTCTGAAAAGAAAACTAGAGGCCTGCTTTAAGGATACATTAGCTTAAGGATATGATCAATGAGTTTTAAACTCCGTATTATATAATTCTTAATATGCTATAAACTTCAATTTTATAACTTGCTAGTCTTCCACATGGGGAAAATATTTAGGAAGGATATATACTATTAAATGAATATAAAATTGTACTAATTCACCCAAAAATCTATTTCCTTCTAAAACCAGTTGATATTCATAGGTAGGCCTAGTGTCATGGCTAGGCAGCTAAAGGCATTTGCTGCCTGGCCTGATGACAAGAATGTGATCCCCAAGATCCAAACAGTAGAGAAAGAAAATTTACTCCTGTAAATTGTACTTTGTATTTCACATGTGCTCTATAATGCACATGTCCCACCCCATACACACAAAATAAATAAATATAAACATAAAAGTAAAAACAAAGTTAATGGGCTGTATCTTTATAGAAAGAGAGGTTTAGAAATAATTGCTTCAACAATTATTTGCAAAAGTATTTATATACTTCTGTAGGGTTCTGTTATTCATATTGTGTCACTCTGTGATATCAATGAGCTGTGTAAGCAAAATAATATATAGCTTTTTGCAACACTCATTGAAAACTTCCTTTCATCATTAAAGTGCAGCCCTCTCCAAGAATGCTATGTAGCCAGGTATACTGGCCCAGAGCTGTGTATCATCTGTCACCTAGGAAGCTGAAACAGGAAGAATTCATTGAATTCAGCCTGGCCTTATAGCAAATCCCAGGCCCTGCATCATCAGCCCCTGTCTCAAATCAAAATCAAATCAGAACAAAGCTTTGGGAGCCCCAGGTGCTTCCCCGACACGCAGGGTCGTCCCCCCCCCCCCATCAAATGTGAGGATTGTTTTCAGTGATAGACATCTGTAAAATTGTAAAATTTTCATATATATTTTAATTATGATACTTAGAATTTCCAGTAAAACTAATGCTTAGCATATGTAAATGCATATAAAGCTTCAAGTGAACATTTTGTTATACCATACCATGCAATTAGTATGAGGAAGAATATACTTTGCCTCATGAGTCCAACAGTCTCTCTCAGAGCAGAAGAGAAATTTAAGGGAGTTCTGTGGCCCCTCCTTTGGCTATGTGTCTCCTCTGTTACCCAGCATGGCTCTCCAGTCCCCCTGCTGAGAAGGAGCCCATCACCCACCCACATTCACTAACAAGAAGGAATTCTTAGGAAGCTCTTCCTGATATAGGGCCATAGTCCCTCCTTGAAAAGCTTACCTTTTAGTAAGGATTTTTCCCCTACAGTCTTATTCTTTTAACAGAAGGAGGCCCTTTAAAGTAAGCATGATCAGCCACCCCATTACAGCTTTTTTTACTCTATAGTAGTCTTTGGTGGGAACTGCTCTTGATAATGATCTCTTCCTGAGCCAGTGATGTGTGGTCCAGCACTCACTCAAGATGCTGGACAGTGGCTGGAGAGCCACGGCTCCCCTTGAGCACCATTGTCATGGGGATAGGCCCATCCTCTGAAATACACCGTGCCACTAAGCTGTGAGGTCTGGGATTAAGTGTAGTAAATGTATTCTCAACTAGTGATATTTTCAGTTTATAATGAGTTTATTGGAATGCAGGTCCATTGCCTATCAATAATAACTATATGTCAGATATCAGATTGAATATACTTGTACCCTTCAGTCTTTGTATTGATACCGTGTTCCATGATAGCCACTCCTCTGTTCAAGACCCAAACTTCTACATATGGCTTTTGGTAAATATGATGACTGACTAGAGTATATTACTCCCAAATGAACTGGGGACTGTAGAGCAGCTTTCAATAAGTGAGACATTTAAATCAACTTTGGGTACTACCAAAACCCTGTTGCTAAATGCTGTGCATAAATATCTGTGTGTGGGGGGGGGCGGTTGCGTACATGCATGCATAATGTGTGTGTGTGATATGTGTCTGGGTGTTATCTGAGTACAGGGATACATGTTTCATGGGCATTTGTGTGAAAGTCAGAGGACCACCTCAGGTGTTAATCCCTGGACTCCCTCCTTGTTAAGAGACAGGATCTTTTTGTTGTTCCCTGATGTATAAACACCAATATCTTATTGGTTTAACATATGTATCTAGAATATTTTTTTGAGATAGGGTTTCTCTATTACATAATCCTGGCTGTCTTGGAACTTGCTATGTATACCAAGCTGACCTCAAGCAAAGATCCTCCTGTCTCTGCCTCCTGAGTGCTGGTGTTAAAGGCATGCACCATCACACCAGCTGTAACTAGAATTCTAAGTGTATGACTTTTGTTTTTTTCCAACGCAGTTTATCTTGCCACTTTTAGGTATTTTTCCTAGGTTTGACTGAGAATAAGTTTTATATTATTATTTTGAGTAAGAACAAGCATAACAGCTCTTTCTAAAAATCTGTGCAAGTCTACAAATACAGTGTCCATAGCAAAACAGAATCTAGCTTAAATAAATTTAATGTATCAACTTATCCTAGGTATAGAAAGAACTCAATATGTAGACAGATTAAATTCACTAACTATTCCTTGTCAAATACTTTAAATTCTGGGCTTGGGAAATACTCCAGTCCATAAAGTACTTTCTAGGCAAGCATGAAAACCTGAGTTCAAGCTTACGAACATCCATAAAAAGCTAGGCATGGTGACACATACCTTTAGTCCCAGCACTCGGGAGGCAGGGGCAGGTGGATCTCTGTGAGTTTGAGACTACCCTGGTCTACAGAGCTAGTTCTAGGACAGCCAAGGCTACACAGAGAAACCCTGTCTAAAAAAAAAAAAAAGCCAGTAGTCCTGCACTGGGGATGCTGAAACAGGCAGATCCCTGAACATAGACTCCGAGGTAAGTCAGGCTAATAAGAGAACTGACTCAGAAAACACAGTGGCCAGCACCGGAGGAATGCTGCCTGACCTCTGGTCTCTTCATGCGCGCATACGCGTGCGGTGCACATTGTATGTGGATGTGGTGATATTATGTTTCCCAAAATATTGTGCACCCTAACAAACTTATCTGGGGTCAGAGAACAGAACAGCCACTAGATATAGAGACCAGAAAATGGTGGCACACACACCTTTAATCCTAGCATTCCAGAGGCAGACATCCATCTGGATCTCTGTGAGTTCAAAGACACACTGGAACAGCCAGGCATGGTGACTCACGCCTTTAATCCCAGGAAGTGATAGCAGAAAGCAGAAAGGTATATAAGGCGTGAGGACCAGGAACTAGAGCTGGTTAAGCTTTTAGGCTTTTAGCAGCAGTTTAGCTGAGATTCATTTTGGATGAGGGCTCAGAAGCTTCCAGTCTGAGGAAACAGGATCAGCTGAGGAACTGGCGAGGTGAGGAAGCTGTGGCTTGTTCTGCTTCTCTGATCTTCCAGCATTCACTCCAGTACCTGGCTCAGGTTTGTTTTTATTAATAAGACCATTTAAGACTACATGTGGACCCACACATATGAAACACACACATGGATGCTTAAAATTCTAACCTAGTTTCTCATGTTTTTATCAGAATGTACATCCCATTTGGCGTGAAGCATATATTTTGACCTGAATCACCTTTTCTGCCAATAGCTTTTGTGTCTATAAACAGAATCATCAGGTTTTATACATGTTTAATGCACAGAAAAGCAAGTCAACTTTAAATACAAGTGAAGAGCACCCAGAGCACACAAAATACTATAGGAATCCTATGTGTGTTGGCCTGGTACTGTTTTCATTTGGAAATAGTAACAACAGTTTTGAAATCATTTAACGTGAGTAGAGTAAATGCTTATAAAAAGTGATCTAGCTAATGAGTTAAAGACAATATGAAATCCTTTAAACTATGGAACATCTCACTCTCAGCCTTGTGTGGTGGCCCTTTAGTCTTCTCTGTATGTCTACTGTTAAAGTGAGGCCTGAAAACTTTATTCTTTCTTAAATTTTATTCATTCATTTATTTATCTGTTGGAGGTGGGCTTGCATGTAGGCCATGTCACACATGGAGGTCAGATGATAACTCAAGGGAGTCACAGTGGGTTCTCCTACTGTGTAGGAGATTCATCTGCCCTGGAATCTATGCCATCATCAGCTTTGAGGTGAGCACCTCTCTCTGTGAGCCATCCTGCCAAGGTAGTCTTTCCAACAGGACCCTTGCACTGAATCATTTTCTTGCAGTACATTGCTTGAGTTGACTATCAGCATGCCAGAGTCAGATGGTCAGTAGAGAGCCAAAGGGCCTCCAGTGGGCTGAGTTGTTTAGAAGATGCACTGGAGAATTAAATAGTAAGAAACAAGTAAACAATAAAATGCAAAAACATATTCCACATCTCTAGGTTTCTGTGTGTTTAAAAAAAGGCAAAAATCCCATTTATACTCACTTTTTATGAACATTATTTACTTTTAAAATCCTAACTTTTTGCTAGAAGTGAATTCATGCTTTTATTTGCCAACCCCCTAACTAAAATAAAATTACTATTTTTTTTTATTTATTTTTGAGACAATATCTTTGTGCAGGCCTGGCTGTCCTGAAATCTGCTATATAGACTAGGCTGGCCTTGGACTCACAGAGATCTGCCTGCCTCTGCTTCCCAAGTACTAGGATAGTTGTGTGTGCTACTGTACCTGGGTCAGGAGAAATGAGTGCTTTTTCCCCAACGTTATTGTGACTTTTAGGTAACAACATAAGGTAGCAGTCTGCCTGCGCTTTGGCCTTGCTGTTGTGTCTTGGGCAGAGAATAGAGAAGCCCCAACTTTTACAAAAGCAGCCTTCAGAGTGTAGAGCTGCCCCTTCTGTCTCATCTGGTGGCTTCTGCAGTAAGAGGCATCTCGGTTGTTTTATGAACTCCCTCTCTGTGCTCAGAGGAGTTTATATGTTGCCCACTCTATTGTGCTTCAGTCCCAGCAGACCCACGCACATTCTGCTGAGCATATTTGGGGGATAATTAGAACTAATGAAGCCTGGAACAGATCTAATTCTCTAAGTGATTTATTCCCATGCTCTTGTCTGATGCCCAAGAATTCTCCAGATCATGATCTAGCCCATTTATTTTTTCCTAGCTTTGTGTTGTCACAGCTATTCTGTTTTTAAGTTGGTGTGTTTGTTGCCTTTCATAGACATTAGAAATACATCGGGTCCCTAAAAAGCTGAGAAATATGTTTCTAAGGAGGTTTTATGTCACTTCTTCATCCCCAGGGTTAGGGGACTGCCAGCCCTTTGCTGCCTTTTGTTTGTGTTTAGACCTCAGGATGCCCATGGCACCTGTGAGTAGATGAACCGGATAGGAAGCCTGGGGTGGTCAGTCTCTATCAGAACAGGTACTGGGAAGTGAAACCTGCAAGGGAAATAAGTGGAAATCATTAATGAAGTATTTCTGTTGCTGATATAGGTTTCCCAAGGAAGTCAGGAAGGTTTTAGAAGCTATTGGGATGGCCTTCATTTCAGAGGTCTGTTTCATTAGCAGGGCTTCACTGTGTTGGCAGAGCTGAGAGTGACATTTCTCCACATGCCCTCACCAAGTAGCCAGTGATTCAGTGGCCTGTAACACTGTAAATCCCATCAGCTAGCTTTCCTTTCCTGTTATAACTGCTTCAGTGAGTGGCACTTGTGTTAGGAAGGTTAAGATCTTGGTGGCTTACTAAGGGCATACTAGACCCAGGACAGACACAGTTGCCAACAGAAGAAGGCTATAAAGATATTGAAGCAGTGCTACAGTAAGGAAGATGCCCAAGTCTTTGCAGGTAGCTTTTGTAGCCTCTGTACTTGTACTTGTACTGTGTACTGTGCACTTGTACTCCTCTTGCCAAAGAATCAGAGCAGAATTTTTTAAGAATTGGCACTTTTATGTATTGACCCCTGTCTGTGATATTCTCCATACTCTGTACTTGAGATAATAAACAGCTTAAGGGCAAAGACCAGTTTATTGCATTCAATGAAATACCTTCATCAGTAAAGTTCACCAAGCAGGCTGCTTAAAGAGTATTGATGGTCCTAAGATACCGGCATACTCCTTTGATAAATGTCAGTCTTAACTGTACACCCGAGCCTATAGCTTCTTCTCCTCATATGCCACTCCTCTGCCTGGAAGGCAGCCAAACACTCAAATAACTCATCTTCGGACCTTGGTAGGAAAAGGCATCTGCACATTTTTATCTCTTTTAAAAAGACAAGGGCTATGGTAGAAGAGTTGCCATTAATGACTTCCCCCTGTATTGTAGATGTCCTATGAGCTGCTTGTACTTTCGTCCTCTCAAAAGACTGTGGAATGGACACTGCTGCCTCTTTCCTATTGGTAAGACCCTGAGACACAGGGCCACCCAGTAACTCCTATACCCTTTCAAAGCTGGGTATCTGCAAATTTGTGATTTTTATCCATGTCTGCTGCCTCCACAGCCCAGGCCCCACTATCTTGGTTCATATACTAAACCTCTCTAAGTTTGTTTTCTCATATGCAAGATAAAGATAAGAATATCTAGATGGTGAGGTTATTGTACAGATTAAATTAATACACATCAAATGCTTAGACTATTTTAAAACTTGTTTTTCCCCAATCCACACAGTACCTAACAGCTAGTATTCAGCATTTCTGAATCTAGATCCCAGCACTTATCAAGACTGGCTCCTGGGTGAATATTTGCTAAATGTCTAATTAAGGTAGTAGTATCTATCTTGTTCTTAGTCGAAGACTTTGTTAATTCTACTAACTATTTTAACCATTTACTGCAATGTTTGTAAAATGAGTAAAGTTTTCATCCCTGCTCTCCAGAAACCCTGGTAACTACATTGATAACTCTCAAATTTGCATCTCCATCCAAAACCCTTTCTCCACAGTCCAAGCTCATTTGTCCTGTGGTCTCCACATTCTCTCCCATATCTAAGACACATTTCAGACTGATATCCAAGCTGACTGCCATACTCCACAAGTGGCAATTCCTTTGTTTTCATACCACATATGCACAGCACCAATATACCCACTTAGACCAACATTTTAGCCACCATTTTCTCTTAAGTGGCATCTCCTCCCTCCCTCCCTCCCTCCCTCCCTCCCTCCCTCCCTCCCTTCCTTCCTTGCTGTGTGTGTGTGTCTGTGTGTGTCTGTGTGTCTGTGTGTCTGTGTGTCTGTGTCTGTGTGCACGCCCACTACATGAACATGAGTGTTCATGCACACACATGCAAACACCAGATCAGGCTGTTGGTGTCTTCCACTTGTTCTCTGCCTTGCTTCCTTGAGACAGGGTCTCTCACTAAACCAGAAGTGCAACTTTTCAGCTATGTTGGATGACTTGCAAGTGCTCAAGATTGTCTATCCCCACCTCTCACCCCAGTGCCAGCCGACATCCTGTCTTCCCCACTTCCTGCAATACCCTTTATTCCCATTTCTCAACATAGCAGCTAGAATGGAGGAGTGAAAACATGGCTGCAGAACAGCTGAGAGTTTACTTCTTCATCCACAGGCACAAGGCAGTGAGAGGTAACTGGGAATGGATGAGTCCTTTGAAACCTCAAAGCCTAGCCCCAGTGACATACCTACTCCAACAAAGCCACACCTCCCAATCCTTCTTCAACAATTCCATGAGCTGGGGACCAAGTATTCAAATTGATGAGCCTATGGGGCCATTTTCATTCAAACCAGCACACCCTCTCTGTCTGTTTGCCTTTGGATTTTCACTGGAAGAACTGCATTTCTTCCTCATCTGAATGCTCTTCCTTCTCAGGCTTTAACCTCACTTGACTCCCTGGGGTTAGCTGTGTGGAGTTGAGCACTGTTGAGATCTAAGTTCAGTTCGGTTTGGCTTTTGGTTTTTTGTTTGTTTGTATTTGTTTTTCAATTTTGTGTACATTGCTGCTTTGCCTGCATTCATATCTGTGTGAGGGTGGAACTAGAGTTACAGACAGTTGAGAGCTGCCATGTGGGTGCTGGGAATTGAACCCAGGTCCTCTGGAAGAACTGTCAGTGCTCTTAACTACTGAACTATCTCTCCAAAACTATCTAAGTTCCTAAACTGTGACAAGCAGATGACTTTTCATTTGTCCCTTACCTCCAAACTCTAGCAGAGGACTGTACACATATGGGGATCTCTGTACAAACATCAGGTGAGAAATTGAGGGAACAGATTAGGGTGTGGAAGTAGTTAAAAGACAAGTTTCTAAGTGATGATTAGTAACCATTTCTTCTTTGTGCAGATTTCAAATTTAGCTTTCACACATAGTATTTCACCTTAAGTGTTACAGTAATTACATGCCATAACTCATTCTACATGCTAGTTTTCAATTTTCTCTTCTGATAATTACCATTTTTTAAAGACTTTATTATGTATATAGTGTTCTGCCTTCATATATGCATGCAGGCCAGAAGAGGGCACCAGATCTCATCATAGATGGTTGTGAGCCACCATGTGGTTGCTGGGAATTGAACACAGGACCTTTGGAAGAACAACCAGTGCTCTTAACCTCTGAGCCATCTCTCCAGCCCCCTGATAATTATTAAAAGCCAAATTTGGTAAGTAGGTTGAAATGCTCAGACATTTCAGGCTGTTACTAAGAGCTTGCTTGGTCATGAAGCAAGTTTGGAGTTTCATTCCTGACTTGTTACGACTACAAGTGATCATTTTGAGAAAGTCCTTTGTCATCAGTCTTCTCTTAGGCCACTCTGCAGCACAGTTTAAATAAGTCCTTCATTTACATGGTTTGAAGATAAATATTTTCATTTTCCATCATTCACAAATTATGAACTTTCTGTCATTAAGTCTGTGTGTAAGCAGTGTCTAAAATGTACAGTCTTTAGGCTACTGATGGGGAGTAGATATGTTAGGCTACTGTGAACCCAGACATGCAAGCTTACATTGTTTGTAGTGCTTTGTCAACACAAGCTTGGGAACATTGGAAACATAGCCCTGAAATTCCTTGTACTGGGCTTAAGCAGGGAGCTTAAGTCATTCGGTTATCAGACATTTATTGAGGTCCTCTTAAAGCTCCCCACTATTCAATGTGAAACCATCCCTGCCTCACAATCCACAGGTCCTTAGGACTGCAAACCACAGACTACACAGTTGCAATTTAGCAAGCAAAGAACCTGGTAAGTTCAGAAGGAGGTACTGAAGAGCTGTGAAGGAGAGACACCCAAACACAGCCCAAGAATGCCGTCTGAGCAAAAGCCTGAAGATGAGTATGGCAGTCCTGT
The DNA here is from genome assembly GCF_949786415.1 of Peromyscus eremicus. Lineage (NCBI taxonomy): Eukaryota > Metazoa > Chordata > Mammalia > Rodentia > Cricetidae > Peromyscus > Peromyscus eremicus. The sequence continues at coordinate 1,743,626 of NC_081421.1, forward strand.
GAACAAACATTTGTAGAACATAATTTTCTCTTTCCATCTTCCTATTCTTAAGCATCAGGACAACTAATTCAGCCACAGGCCACGTTGCTCATAGCTAGCTAGCTCCTACATAAGGGCAACCTGCAAGAAAGGTCACACAGCAGGAAGAGTATTTGGCTGCACCTGAGTTGACTCTGATACTTGCTTGGGTACAGGAACTCTACCAGTTAGCATACAAAAATAACCACGTGAGTGAGTTTTCTAGAAAGAAAGTAAGTTCAGTTTTAGCCATTGATCAAGGGTTTATCCAGATGAAACAGGCAGTTTAGTGGAGTTGAACTGAGTCTGAGGCTTAGGAGAAAGATGGAGGAGTCACCACCAGAAACGTGCCCAGAAGCACAAGAACATCTGCAAGTCTGCAAGAGACAGTATGTAATGAGACCACTACAAAGAAGTGATTTGATTATGAGGAGCTCCAGCAGAGGAAGAGGGGACAGGAGGAGTGAATGGGAAGCAATGTTCAGAGAGATAAGGAAGGAAACTAACAAGATTATTGTAAAGCCAAAACAAGAGAGTGTAGTGAAGAGCTGAGACCAGCATTAGCCATCACACAGTTCAGGGAACATGAAGAGTCCCTGCCCTGCCTCTCCACATGTGTGTTAGTCGGATTGCAGAGACAGAAAGCAACCAGCCAGACTGAAGTGAAAGTAGGAGGTAGAAAGTGAATCACAGGATACATGCTCAATAAAAGTGGATCTAGTATAAATGAGATTTTGTCAAATGTGGATGGATGCAAGACAAATTTTAAGAGTTGCTTGAGCCTGCCTGGGTCACAGGAAAAGCAGCTATGGACATGAAAACTGACAGGAAGGGGAAATTCATGGAGCTGGTTTGTTTTCGCACTAACAGAAGGAAATGTTACATTTTTCTTATCACCACAAACAATTGACACGTAGGCTGATTACTAGGAGGTAATCTATATAGTTCTTACCATTTCATTTTAATTTTTCAATTCGTATGTATTAATAAGTGAAGGATGAGATACTGGTTTTGGAAACTCAGTCAGAGGTTTGGAAGGGTAACAAGAAAGGATGTTGCATCCTAGGAGGTAATTTTGTCTGGAGAAGAGCTACCAGCTAGCCATTAAAGGGTTCCCTTTTCTCCTGCTTATAAAAGCTTTGGGGCCCAGGTGAGGGCAGTGGGAGGACTGGGCTATTTCCAGCCATCACCAACAAGAGCAGGAGGCAAAATGGGTGACTGAGGAGTAGAGAGCTACCATGTGCAAACAGAATTTGTAACAGCATCAACATACATAAAGTCAGAATTACTCATACCACACAGCTTCCTCATGTGGAAGAAGGGAGAAACAAAATGACTGGATACCCAGGGATGAGGACTTGTGGAGAGCTTCCGGCAGAAGGATGTGAGTACTGGACCTCTGTGAGTCGCAGCTGCCAGGCTGCTGGTTCCAAACTGATGGGAGTCAACTTTGGTCAAGTTGATAACCTGGAAGAAAATGGAATGATGGCAAAAACTGCAAGTCTTGTTAAGAGTCGGGTTATAAGATCACCCTCAGGCTGTCTGGTTTAACTTGAATTTCATTGGTAAATCCAAATTTAAATAGGAATCCAATTGGGCAGTTTATCTGACCATTGTGGGTGGAGGTGAGATATCCATGTGGTGAGTTCTTGAGCAGGTGGGTGCATAAGATGTCTAGAAGGCAGGAGGCAGAGGAGAAGCAGAATGAGGTAGAACATGGCTAGAAGTAGACAGAAACTGCTGGAATCCAAAGGCCAGAGTTTTAATATTAAAGTAATAGGTTTTCTATATGGAAATTGTACTCTATAAAAATGATATTAACAATTGGAATGGAAAAAGAAAGGGAGCCAGAAAGAATAGAGTGAATTATGCTTTGCGACTGGAGAAGGAACAGGCTGAGTCAGCAGAGCCTACAGAAAAGCGTGCACAGCCCAGTGGCTGTCTGGGGTAGAGGAAGCCAAAGAAGCTTCACACAGAACCCATGTAATTTAGTGTTCTGCATACCTTTAAGATATTTAATTAATAGTTCTATCCCAATATCTGAGAACAGTAGAATTGGTTCCACTCTTCCTGCAGCCTGGATGACCATAAAACTGCCCACACAGGGCAGTCAGGACACTGCTCCCCTCAAGCTGGACACCCTTTCCACCCTCCTACCTTCCTGTGAAGGGGGCATTGCATGTGAAAGCATCTGCAGGGGTCATCCCTGGCTTGAATCCACATAGTCAGCTTGTTTCCAGTGTTTTCCTAAGGAGGAAGGAGCCTGCTGTGCTGACTGCTTCCTCTGAGATATGCAAAACTTACAAATGCTTTCCCTTTGTCTTTCCTCCTCAGGTAACTCCTTTCAGAGAAAGATGCTCTTGCTTGGGGTTCAGAAAGGTGGGGTGCTGGGCTTGAGCTTTTGAGTGAACTCTGATCTTTTAACTGGCTGTTTGCTACCTCATCTAATGAGAGCTTTGAGGGAGATGATTTCTAAGCCCCACCCCCTTTCATTGTTAAATTTTTATTTAACTTTGAGGTCTGTGCACAAGAGCTGTTTGACCTTCACAGGTCAGTGTCTTCCTCTAAACCACATTATAATCAGAATTATAGTAAATATCTATCTAATCAAGTTATTTTATTGTATTAATGTTTTCTTTAAAATATATCATTTGAGCCGGGCGGTGGTGGCGCACGCCTTTAATCCCAGCACTCGGGAGGCAGAGCCAGGCGGATCTCTGTGAGTTCGAGGCCAGCCTGGGCTACCAAGTGAGCTCCAGGAAAAGGCACAAAGCTACACAGAGAAACCCTGTCTCAAAAAACCAAAAAAATAAAAAAAAAATAAAAAAATAAAAAAATAAAATAAAATATATCATTTGTTACTTAAATCTTTAGTTTTTGAGTATTTTTAAGACAAATTAAGTTGAATGTGGTTTGTCACCACCAGAACTCATATTGAGGAGTCTTTGTTTCACACAGTGTTGGTGTTAGATAGGTCTAGTTCCCCTTTTCTGTCTTCCAAGTGACCCCAACCCTCTTGTCCTCACAGGAAGCTGAGAAGCAGCAGCCTGCCTAGGCTTGACCTTCCAGCCTTCAAAACTGTAAATGCAGTAAACTTTGATTATTTATCATCATTCAGTCTCAGGTCTTCTGTTATAGTAATAGCAAATGGATTAAGATACAGTTTTAGGAGCTTGAGAGATAGCTCAGCAGTTAAGAGCTCTTACTGCTTACCTGGGACCTGAATTCAGTTTCCAGCACTTATGTTGGACAGCTTACAATGACCTGCAACTCCAGCTCCAGGGGGTCTGATGAACTCTTCTGGCCTGCATGAGTACTTTCAAACACACACACACACGCACGCACGCACGCACGCACGCAATTTAAAATGATTTTTAAAATGTCTAAAGACACAGGTTTATATGTTGATCTTTATATAACTTTAGAAAATACATAGTGGATATTATAGACTGGAAATCAAAGTTACAATGACAAGAAAATAAGAAAGAATAATTAATCATGCAAAATGAATTTATGACTTCAGGGTACTAAAAGAACTTCTAAGTTTAATCAAAGAACCCATCATTCAGGAATAATAGAGAACATGAGATGTGTTTGAAGACATGATTGGGGAAATATTAGAACATTGTGTATTTGACTCTTCTTTCCAACATTGCTCAGCAAGGTGTGGAAAGGACATGAGAAAAGAGACACAGTGTAGCCTCACTTTCCTGAAGAAGAAAATATGGTCTAAACTTTAAAAACAAAAACTCACATTCTGATAAATTAAGTATCCCATAAGGTCTAGCTCAGTCTCTAAGAAAGTAACATACATGTGGGCATTCCTGTTCCCCTGGGGAAGGGGTTCCATGACCTCCTGCAGCTGTGAACACACAGATAGGTGTTCCAAACCCATATACAGAACAGCACAGGATTTGCATAAAACTACACATCTGTATCCTTAGTCATCTCTAAATTACTCATAATCTCCAATAGGATATAAGCATTATATAAATAGTGGTTCTACAGTATTTAAGATATAATGACAAGAAGGCATGTGCACATGTTTAGTACAGATGATTTTTTCTGAAAATTTTTCATTTATGATGGTTGAATTCATAAATGTGAGTCCTGTGGGTGCAGATACAGAAAATCAACAGCAGAGTATAAGAAATAATGAAGGGGCTAAGCATGGCAGTATACACCTTTAGTCTTAGCACTCAGGAAGCAGAGGTAGGAGGATGGCTGTGAAGTCCAGTGGTGTGGCTTGGTGGTATAAAGCACTGGCCTAGTATGCACAATGTCCTGAGTCCAACTCTTAGCACCTCAGAAAAAAATAATCAAAACAAAATCCTCACAAAGATACAGGTGGTTTAGAAATAAAAGGTTAAGAAGATATACCATACAAATAACAGCGGCAAAGCATTAGAGTGGCTACATTATAACAGACAAACCAAACTTCCACTAAAGAGTAGCTAAACTGGACATTTTAAATGATAAAGGCATCCATCCATCTGGTATGCAACTGACAATAAACCTCAGTGAATATAAAGCAAAGACACAGAAGTGAAAGATGAAATATACAGTTCTTCAACAGCAGTTGGAACTTCAATACCCCACCTTAACAGTGTATAAAATAATGAGATAAAGATTGGCAAGGGTAAAGAAGACTCAGCCACCTTGTGCTCATGCTACAGCAGAGGAGAGCTTTGGGTGCAGCCCAGTACAGAATCCTACACTTACTTATAACACTGTGAGATGGTGTGTGTGTGTGTGTGTGTGTGTGTGTGTGTGTGTGAGAGAGAGAGAGAGAGAGAGAGAGAGAGAGAGAGAGAGAGAGAGAGAGAGAGAGAGAGAGACTGACTTGATTGTACTGTGAGATGGTACATTGCGCATTAATGACTGTCCTATTGCTGTGAAGAGACACCATGACCACAGCAACTCTTTAAAAGGAAAACATTTAATTGGGGCCTTGTTTATAGTTGCAGAGGCTTAATCCATTATCATGGCAGGGAGCATTTTGGCATGCATGTCACTGGAACAGTAGCTGAGAGCTATGTCCTGATCTGGAGGCAACAGGAAGGAAGAGACTCTGGGCCTAACATGGGTTTTTGAGACCTTAAAGTCCACCCCCAGTGACATACTTCCTCCAAAAAGGCCACACCTACTAGTTCTTATAATCCTTTCAAATAGTGTCATTGCCTTGGACTAAGCATTCAGATAGATGGGAGCCATTCTTACTCAGACTACCATAGTGCATGACTTGATTACACTGTGATCAAGTGTGTGTGTGTGTGTGTGTGTGTGTTTTGGAGCACGAACTTTTGAGTGTAGATCACCACCTCATTGGCATGTGCAATGCCAAAAGGTGATATGTGCTTAAAACTAACCAGACCTAGAGAACACTGAACAATAGTAGAGTTCTTCTGTAGTGTCTGTGGAACATTCTCCAGAATGACCATTCATCAGGCTATAAACAACCTTCAGTAAATTTAAGGAGGAGGAGTAAAACGTTATAAAGAATTTTCTGTGGTACAATAAAATTAAGTTGTTTGTTTGTTTTTCTTTTTTTTTTTTTTTTTTTTTAAAGTCCTTTTTTTTTTTAAATTTATTTATTTATTATGTATACAGTATTCTGTCTGCACATATCCCTGCAGGCCAGAAGAGGGCACCAGATCTCATTACAGATGGTTGTGAGCCACCATGTGGTTGCTGGGAATTGAACTCAGGACCTTTGGAAGAACAAGCAGTGCTCTTAACCTCTGAGCCATCTCTCCAGCCCCTTGTTTGTTTTTCAAGACAGGGTTTCTCTATGTAGCCACAGCTGTCCTGGAACTTGCTCTGTAGACCAGGCTGCCCTCGAACTCCTGAGTTCTGGGATTAAAGGTGTGCACCACCACTGCCCAGCTAGAATTAAGGTTTTTTTTTGTTTTATTTTGTTTTGTTTTAATCTACAGAGTACACAAACAAAATTAGTGAGGTAGTAAAGTTTGGAAAGCAGGTACAATTCCCAACACTGCAGAAATTTTCTCAGTGGTCCTGGAAGAGCTGAGGCTAGTTTGGCCAGCTGAAGCTCTTGTGGGTAGCTGTAGTAGGATTAGGTTGGGTGTATATATTAGTTTCCCACAGTGTATACATCTGACCAACAGTGTGAACAGAGGTTATCCTAACAGTTATTTCCTGTGATACAGAGTCAGCATTATTCCTTCATGTAGTATGGCTCTTTAAATTTTAATTAAAGGTTATGCAGGAAAGTCAAATGACAATGTACAAGAGTTGTTTTAAAGGTGGTTTCATTAGGAGAAAACTATAAATATGTGAAATATATAATTCCTGCAAAACACCTTCTTCCCCCTCAAATGGAGAAGCCTTAGTACCAGAAAAGCACATGGCCTGCAGGACTTAGATTTCATGTCAGACCATCCCAACTGAACTTCTAAAGCTTCTAAATCAAGTTCTTGTTATTCCAAATATGGCCATCGTCAGATATTTGGTAGAGAATCAAAGGAAATATCCAAGTATATAATATTAGATAGGACTATAAATAATTTGAAGTCTCTTTTGATACCATTAAGATCTTTGAGTTCTCATTTTGGCCATCATTAAAAGAGATGATGTGCGCTGGAGAGAAAGCTTGGCATTTACGAACACTGACTGCACTTGTGGAGAACCTGGGTTCTGTTCCCAACACCTACATAGTAGTTTAAACTGGAGTTCCAGGGAATTGGATACCTTCTTCTGGTCTGTGAAGTCACTGGGCTTATTCATGGTGCGCATATACACGTGAAGATAAAACACTCATACATATAAAATAAAATAAGAAAACTTCATTAAAATAAGTAAATAAAGGAGATATTGTAGCATCCCTTCCTCAAGCATGCGTGTGTGCGTGTGGAAATTCAGAGGACAACCTCAGGGTTCTGCTCTCACTTTCTGCCTTGTGTGAGGCAGGGTCTCTTTGTTGGTCACTGCTTTGTTCACCAGGCTAGCTGATGTCCAAGCTTCCGGGTTTCACTCTCTCTACCTCTCCTCTTGCTGTAGAAGCTCTGAGATTACAGACCCATGCTCTCTGGCTTTATGTGGGTCCCAGAGATTCAAACTCAGATGCTCAGGCTTTCATGGAAAGTATTTTACCCACTGAGCCTTCTTCCTGGCTTCCTCATTTTTGTAGTTCAGAGTGGTGTTTTAAATTGATATGGGTGAATAATCACAGAAACAGAGAAATGACTGAAATATGCTGTGCCTAGAATTATACAGAGCTTTCTGATATGCAAATTAATCTCTCATACATAAGTCAAAGAATCTTAATGCTACCTTCCTTAGTACGTGAAGACACTAATTAGTTCATTGGAAAAACAGTATTCAAAGTGAACTTCCAGGGTACACGAATTGAAATTAAACTAGCAGCACAGTTGGGGAAATATGCAAACAAAATAGTTTTATTTTTTTAAGTGATTTTTTTTTTTGAAATTCCATTCTTTTGTAATAAAAATTTTGTCTTAATGCTAAGAAATAGAAGTTTAGAACATTTGTTAGAGTTTCTATTGTTGTGATAAAAGACAATGTCCAAAAGCAACTTGTGAGGGAGGAAAGAGTTGATTTCAGTTTACAGTTCCACATCACAACCCATCATTGAAGGAAGTCAGAGCAGGAACTCAAACCAGGAACCTGGAGGCAGAAACCGAAGCAAGGGCCATGGAGGAATGCTCCTTCCTGGCCTACCAGCTCATGATTGCTTAGCCTCCTTTCTTAAACCATCTAGGGGTGGCAGCACCCATAGAGAGCTTGGACCTCACACATCAATTACCAATCAAGAAAATGCCCTACAGACTTGAGTAAAGGCCAGTCCTGTGGAATCATTTTCTCAAGAGTCCTTCCTCGCACTTGACCATTGCTTATGTGACACTGATTTGAGAAGTAGCCAGTGTAGCACATCTAGCATAGGCTCGAGTCTTTCAGTGCAGTCTTCTGTGTTTGCACACAAGGAGGCAGTTCTTCAGTGTCAGGCCCTGCGTTGAGTGCTTAGCTTTTACCCCTCTGCCTCTTGAGGAAGCCCTTCTCCCTGTGGAAACTCCGTTGCTGGCCTTGTTTGTTTGTACAGCCAGAACTGCATACCGATCCTTACGGTGAGCTCCTTCCCCCACAAGCAGCCTGACTCCTAGCACTCAGAACAAGGGAGTCAGAGACAGGAGTCCTGGACTACTGAGGCCTACTTGGGGAGGCCTAGGTGATGCATCACTCCAAAACATAGGCGACATCAAGTCAACATCCAGGAAGCATGGATGACACTTGGCATTTGATAAAATCCTATCCAGGGAAATCTGAAGAAAGAAAGATACAGGTCAGGTGCCTAAGCTCCCTGTCAGGTGTTCTCGCCTCTGGCCTGTTTGACTTCACAAATGTACCCAGAACTATTTTGCTTATTTCTGAATCTCAATAAAATTTATACTAAAAGTGGGAGGTTGTATTTTTCAACCATATATATTAAATGTTCATTTCTCATTATATCTTAAGGAAATGGTATCTGTCCTTGCCAATAGAGATGTAAGGTATTAAATTCCCCATTCATTTTTAATCCCTAATATTACAGTTGGCCATGCCTGGTCCAAGTACACATACACCAGGTTTTATGGTTTTTGTTGTTATTGTTGTTGGTTTTCGAGACAGGGTTTCTCGGTGTAGCCTTGGCTGTCCTGGAACTTACGCTGTAGACCAGGTTGCCCTGCTACTCAGAGATCTGCTTGTCTCTGCCTCCTGAGTTCTGGGATTAAAGGCGTGTGCCACCACCGCCCAGCTGGGTTTTATGCTATTAATGAATTGTTCATGACCTGTTGGTTGGGATTTGTGTGTTTGTGATTTAAAGAAAGAGCTATTTAGTGAAATGTGTATAACCACAGGAGGCAGTTGATAAATAGGTGTTATTCCAGGCCTTGGGTGTGTAACCCAAGTTAGTAATTACTTGTAGAAGAAAGTAGTCTTGCCATAGCAAGCAGTTTGGGCTTCTTTTTGCTAATGAGAGGAGAAGCTCTTGACAGTGCGTTCTACAGAGAAGCATCAGATCTGTTTACCGGGTTGAAATTCAGGTTGTTGTGTTGCGGTGTCGGTTCTTTGGTTTTGGCAGCGCTTCTGAAGTGTCTGTTCACTCCCTTAGTGGATGAATGCTGGTGTTGACACCACCTAACAAGCAGGGATTATGTGTTTACAGAAGAAGTAATATGATAGGTCAGGTCTAGGAGGCCCTTCTCAAGAGCTTGCGCATAATGAGTAGCTGGCAGGGAGGGCAGAGCTGACACTCTGGAGGACCTTGTTGACACCTGCCTCTCTTCTCCAAAGCTCTCTTGATCATGTTCAGCTGCTCTGTTCTCATGTGGGGAATAATAGTAGAGTAAAGCTGCTTTTCGGTCTCATTTTTCTTGCTAATTTACACATTCAAGCCATTTTTTGTTTGCTACCCTTATTTGCTATTCCCTTTTGTCAAGACGCTGTTCTCTTTCTTGCCTCAGGCCTAAGAACTAATTTGAGCTTCTATAATTACTTCATGTTTTACACCTGTCTGCATATCATGCACCCCTTCCTCTGCACTTACGCTGTATATTTCTTTGCAGAAAAGCTGGATTTTATATACAAGAACTCTTCCGTTTCTCCCCTCAGACATCGTAGGGAAGAAACACAATGAAACTATTGCAATACCATCATCTGCAGCGTGGCTGACCTCCACAGTTCATAAAGGACAAATGGACGCTGTCTGCTCAGACAGCTTGTGTTAAGATGTTGCAGAGCAGAGAGGCTGAGCTTTGTCCTCTTGAATGAAGCGATGGTTGTAGTCATTTTAGAATCATTAAGGCTCTGAATGCAGTGTCTCGCCCTACAGTGTGTGCTCTGTGGCCGCCCCTCTGCTTTAATAACAGCTGATTAAATTTGGGTCAAGCGCACTCTGAAGAGCATTACAATGAAGAAACTGTTGTAAAAGTTACCTGTTTAAAAAGGCAATTGATTAGATGTTTAACTTAAGTGACAGCTGCAATTCATTTCCCGTTCTTGGTGCAGTCTTGCAGCCTGGCCGCCTTTTGTAATTTGGGCTTCATTCTTGAGAACACTCCTGAATAACACAGGGTTGCTTTCCACTTGAGCCTGCTCCAATCCAATTAGGAGTTTAACAAGGGTCAAATTAAGGAGACTTTACACTCCATGTTTGCATCATTAGTCATAAGACTGTTAGGTGAGCATGTGACTGTGTCAGGGACCAGGGGAAAGGCTGTAGTATGGGACAGACCAAGGCTGTCATCCACCACCAGCTTTGCCCCTTGGCTGATGGAGCTCAGCAGGCTAGCAACAGTGTTGCCTTGTCAGATGCTGGTGTGCGGTTGTTGGGAGGTACAGGCCCAGCTGGGCTGATGAAGAGTGTGTTTTCTGCCTGCTCTCTTCCTCTTCTGGCAGGCTGTTGTGATTGGGCAGGCTGCTGGGAAGGCAGGAAGTTGAAACCTCTTGAGCACTCATTATTTTTGATGAGCTGACAACTATCTTGGCTGCTTCTCTCTTCCTGCTCTTTTCTGCCTTTTTTTTAATACATAATTTTTGGTTCTGTAAAACATTATCATAGGACATGAAAATGTAAGATTTTAGAGTTAGTGTTGTAGTGAAAATCACTTCCCTGCCATTTGAAAGCAGAGTTCATAAGGGTATTTTCAAAATTTGCGTTACTGAGGATAGCATTTTTCCAACCCGTCCATCAAATTATGTTTATAGTTGTTAATGTGCATCAGCCACATTATATCACTATGCAGAGAAAATGACCTGTTTTTAAAAAGAAAAGAAACAGGATTCTGCTCACCAGTGCCTGCATGCGTGGGATATTGCTGGGGACTGCTGGCATGCCCATGAGCAATGCTTTGTGCCAGAATACAAAGTAAAGACTTATCTAAAAATAACACTTCCATTGTTCCTTTCTTACTTCCTCAACCCATTAACAGGTGCTTTAGTATCATGAGAGTTTTCATAGTCTAATCCCCTTTCAGAAGCTTTTCAGAATAAAAGCCCTAAATGGTCCTCAGTATTAATTTGATGTGACTTCTGTACAATGTGATTTAAAGCTCTCAGAAGCACATTTTCACTGCTTACCCTTGTTCAGTAGTGCACAGTGTGGAAAATGCAAGCTACTGTGTAGTGTAGTCTCAAATGTGAAATATTTTGTTGTTTCCTTCTACATTGTTTTCTAGTTTAAAATGAAGTATTATTGTCTCTGTGGTGTGACTGTTAATCCTCAAAAATATTATTTTGTAGTACATTTTTTAAATGTATTCTTAATGTTGATGTTTTTCAAAGCTATCACTTGAGTCTTGGATTGCCAAGAATTAAGAGGTGTGATGAAGTCTGCCTGGCACATAGCAATCGGGTGTAAAGATGTGATGCCATTACATCTTTGTTTGTACCTAAGCACTTCACACCCAAGAGCTTCCAGTGCTGGCATCGCACCTTGTGTCAGGGACTCCAGAAGCCTCAGGAAATAATCCTGGAGAGATGAAGAATGAAACAAACTCCAGTCAGTACCATCTTTGCAGGCACTGAGTCAAAATTTCCAGAGTTTGACCTCGTGGTTTATTCTTCTTATACATTTAAGCATAGTAAAAGTTTGGGAAAGATTTCCATGTAACAGTTATCACAACAAAGCTTTAGGCATGGCTACATAGACAGTCCCTAGCAAAGTAGTAAAGCACCTTTTCAATAAGAATGAGTTCTATTGGCTGATAAACAGAGCTCAGGGCTAGCACCTAGAGAGAAGGATTTGTAATAAGAATAAGGGTAGATTCTATTTGTAGAGGGTACAAAGTACATGGGACCTCTTTCTTAAGGGTGGGTTCTACCCACTGAGAGACTTACTCCAAGCTGTGCTGCCTACAACCTTGCTCCTGGGTTTTGTTGCCTTATATACACATCTGCCTTCTGATGCATTAATATCTGGCAAACATAAACCTTATTGTCCACAAATAATTTAATTCTGGTCCTGTATATTCCATGCCAAATTCTATTTCCTTGCTGTGTCATCCATCAGCCTTGCTTCCAGAGTGGGAACAAAACCCTATTCTTTGAATTCTACATTTCATCACTGACTCTCAGTATTTATGTTCTCCATGAGGTTAAATAGCTTTGTGGGTGTGTGTACATGTGCCTAAAAGGTTGTCTGTTTTTAACGAATACCTTGAGCCCTTCTGTTATGAAGCCAAGGACTAACAAGTAATAAGGAGAACTCTGAGAGTTGGATCTTGCCCTTTAGAGCTTTAGTGAAAGTCAGGGACAGACAAAAATCAAGTAAGCACACATGTGGTGTCCACATGCAGCTGTGAGAGAGAACATGGTTGCTCGTGGGTGACATAGCAACTAGCTTAGGGACACCTTTCCGAGGACCCCACTTTGAGCTCACCTCTGAAGGCACCTCACTATTAAAATGCCTTATTTCTTTCTAAATAGCCACACGGGCTTTTGACATGTACAGCCCTGAGAGCACATTACTGAGAAGGGTAACAGAAGGCATCTACAAAGAGTCCCCAGTGACCAGAGTTCCAAAGGAAAATTCATGGAGGCTACAGGCACTCTTCATAGACAGGCCAAAATATCATGAATTCCAAAACTGTTTGCCCTTTGCTTACAATTTATCTGGGTTTTAGTCTCCTTCCAAACAGTTTATTCTGTAATTGATCTGTGTACCATGTTGGAAGCAGATAAGAATCTTCTAGTCTTGACTCAACAGTGTGCTGGAACCAGTTCCCCTAGGCTGGAGAGAGCCACACATCCACTGCTGTCTACTGTGTTGGGAAACCTAGGATCAGAAACCTATAATGATTCATAGAAACTCCATCTGCCCAGCCCAAGGGCATTTCATACCTTGCTATACCCAGAGACTATGCAGAAGGCTTGTTCTTAAAAGTAGAGTTGGAGAAAGTCTGAATTCTCACAGGTTCCCTTCATTCCTCTATGGGATCTAAGAAGGTAAATGTGTTTGTGTAGATGGCAGAAAACTGATTATTTAATAATGAGTCCACTCAATGTTTTTACAAAATGTACATAGAGATTAACTTCTTAGTTGTATTGTTATCAGGAATACATTCAGGGCCACAGGGGAGGATGAAACTATATTCTGATGTTGTGCTTTATTAATTAGACTTTCCTGATGGGTGTTTAAAACCATGTAGGTGACCAAAATTCACATTTTCTTTTTATCATGACTAGTTGAGAGTAAGGTTCTCAGAGGTCACTTAGGCTTGTGTATGTATATGGATGTGTATATGTAGCAGTTATTCTATCTGTGGTGGTGCACACCTTTAATCCCAGCACTCGGAGGCAGAGGCAGGCAGATCTCTGAGTTTGAGGCTAGCCCCGTCTACAGAGTGACTTCTAGTACAGCCAGAGTTACACAGAGAAACCCTGTTTGAAAAAAGAAAACAAACAAACAAACAAACAAAAAAAGACCTTGCTTGATTATGGCTTTGCTTGGAAACACTAAAGACATTTACCTCATGTACTAAGTCTCCTCTTACAGAATGAACACAGGTTAGAATCCACCTGGAGGGCATCCATAGCCTCCTTGAACAAGAGGACAGGTGACTGGCAGGAACAACAGGATGTTTTGCAATATGCCCACAGTTCCTAACCTAGTTGACTTTGGAGGTCAAGGGTCAAAATATTGCCCCTTTTAATCTCTATCATTGCTTTTTATACATCCAATGGATAAACCAAACTTAATTTGTTCAATTCTAGGTTCCTATTTTTCTTTTCTCTTATTGCTCACACATTTCTTTACAACAAACTCTTTTTTCTGATCAACGTTCCCTGCATTTTCATGAATCCAATTTTTAAGAGAAACCTAGTAATTTTGGTTCTCTCCTTTCTTACTTACCAAGTCATATTGTCTTGATCCAAAAGGTATCCAGAATTTTACCATCTCTCTCCAGGACATTGTTTACTTGCAGATGAGTGCCCAATAGTGTGATAACATTCAGAATGGCTTTATTAAACATGCCATGGTGTTCTTTTCCCATCATGTTCATTCATCTTGACATCTTGTGTAAAGATCATTTTAGTAGTTTATTCTGCAGGAATGACAAGAGTCTTCAAAAACTCCATTCTTTTTGTTGTTGTATCTACATGGATGTTCTCATCTGAATTAACTCAGTGCCTGTCACTGGCTGAGCACCTACATACTTGGTTTCATCAGCAGCACAATCCTTAAAGACAGGGGTGGTCCTCCTAATTGAGAGATGAGATAGAGGTTCAAGAGTAAAGTTCAGTCATATACTACATAATGAAGTTTGGACATACCACATGCAACATGGTCTATAAAATTATGTTGCAGCTAGGCAGTGGTGGTGCACGCCTTTAATCCCAGAACTAGGGAGGCAGAGGCAAGCAGATCTCTAAGTTTGGGGCCAGCCTGGTCTACAGACTGAGTTCCAGGACAGCCAGGCCTACACAGAGAAACCCTGTCTTGAAACACACACATACACACACACCAAAAAAATTATATTGCCAAGATATTTCATAGCCATCTTAGTTTATGTAAGTATACCACATAATGTTCACATAACAATGAAATTGCCTATATGTATTCCTCAGAACATGTACCCTGTAAAACAGCACATGACTGCAATTTGAATGAAGTCGCAGGGCTGTAAATTAGCACTGGTTGTAGAATTCAGATTTGCCTAACTTTAAAGTCTGTTCTATGACCACTGTATGAGAGGGCCTGGAGACCAGAGATGTGAAACATTCTGGAATTTTAAAGGTTTTTAGTATAATAAGATGGTATGTAGGTCAGGATACCCACAGGAATCAGAATGGAGAAGGCAATACTCAGTTTTGAAGGAGATTATAATCCATATGCAGGAGTTGGCATTTTACCATCAGGCAGGAAAGCTGACATTTATTCTTGGGCTGGAGACCTGGCCCAGTGGGTGAGGGGCCTACTATAAAAGCATGAAGACTTGAGTTCAGATCACCAGCACCCACATTAAAAAGATTACACATGTGTAATCCCAGCTCCAGAGGTTGAGACAGGTAGATCTCAGGGGCTCACCAGCCAGTCAGTCTAGTCAAAATAATGAGCTCCACAATTCTGTCAGACACTGTCTCAGAGAATAAGATGAAGAGCAATAGCAGAAGGCACTAACGTTGACCCCTGACCTCCACATGTGTTTACACTGGTGTTTACACATGTGTTACACACAAACGCCATGTGCATATACATCACACACATGCATTGTGTTAAAAAGTAATAATTACCCTTGAATGTAGTATGATGAAAACATTTGAAGATAAGAATTATGAGTTTTTAGTGTCATATGAAATAACATGAATGGTGAAATTTGGGAGATTTTAGGAATTAGAGGAATAGACGTTGTCAACCACCACCACTTCTGAGATAGCATCTCACCATGTGGCCCAAGCTGGCCTCAAGCTCTTAAGATCAAGCCATCCTCCTGCTTCTGCCTCCTAAGGAGCTGGGATCACAGCACGTGCTGGCAATGATTGGCTGTGGATGGAACTTGGAAAATGATTGGCTGTGGGAAGGGAGGGAGATGATGACCCTTGCTTTTCTAGCTGAGTTGTTGATGGCACTCCCTGAGATGGAGAAGTAAAAGGAACTGAGGTTGGAGTTGGTTGTGGAGGTCTGACTTCTTTACACCTCAGTGGTGATCCTGATGAGACTCGGACCACAGGAGCCTGGATTGGGGGAGTAGAGTTCTCAGGTGAAGGCACAAATGTGACACATCAGAAATTAGGTTGTGGGTCTGTGTGAACAGAGAAGGATTATTTTGGAAGCTTCCCACTACAATGAGGATCCAATACCAGAATACCTAGCAGCCTTGTCCAAATGAGAAATGAGTGAAGGAGGATCCGGCATGCTTTTCAAGGAAGGATACTTCTTTTACTGGGTTGGTGGCCTAATGCCTAAAGGTCTAACTATGTTGGCCGATGCCCATGTGTTTGTTTGTTTGTTTGTTTGTTTGTTTGACCTGTGTCTAGTGAACTGTCTGACCATGGTTCTGATACTAGGAGTGAAACTTAAATTCCTGACATCTTAGAGGGACCACCTGACAAGAAGTAGTCTCTCTTTCCTTGAATGGTGGACACAAATGTGTTGCTTTTTATTCACAAATCCTGGGAAGGACCTAATAAGTCAGGAGGACAATCTTCTATCCACAGGTGGCTATAGGTGGGGAAGGAAAGGGTATCAGAGAAATAACAATGTATGTGAGGGGTGGACCACAGTAAGTTATTGACAGGTGTTTAAATGGCCCCTGGGAAAGAAGCCAAGTGAAAGCCCAGAGGCCGTCTGTTTGGCCCAAGGGCCCATCTGAGTTTGTGTCTCTGACCACTGGCCAGAGCTATTTGTGCATGCTGATTCTACGTCTAAGGCCCAAGCAGTAGCCTTTGCTGTGTTATTCTTGGGACAAGGATATCAGTCCTCTTGCACATTCCTCTGTGTGTATGTGTGTGCATAGGAGAAGCAGAGATGAAACACCAGGTGGCAATATGCATACCAATGAATTCATATTATTCATGAAGACCTCTTTCAAGCTCTTGGATCCTTTTACTGCTCTGTAATATGCTCCAG
This sequence comes from Peromyscus eremicus, assembly GCF_949786415.1. Taxonomy (NCBI): domain Eukaryota; kingdom Metazoa; phylum Chordata; class Mammalia; order Rodentia; family Cricetidae; genus Peromyscus; species Peromyscus eremicus. The sequence continues at coordinate 1,760,232 of NC_081421.1, forward strand.
ACAAGCCCTACAATGGCTCCTTCAATTCCACTTCACTCCTCATGGTCTTATTCTCCTACAAACAGAAATCCTGCATCACCTCCAGTGAAAACCACCTAAGTGCTTTCAAAAGTGTGACAAAAATAATTAACAAGTATTTGGGTCTAAGGAGAAACTTCCACTGGAACTCCATCTATAGGCCAGATTCTTAGGCATTCACACTCAGAAGACTGGAGATAAAGGTCAAAGGTAGTTTGAACTCTTGGAGCAGACTTTAATAAGTGATTTCTCCTTGGTGCAGTTGGGTGGGTGCTCAGCCATCTGTTGAAGCAGTGCTTTCTGTTCCAAGGACCTGCCTGTCCAATTCAGAAACCCCGTCTGTTCTTACTCAGGTGGCCCTCGGACATGGCACCTGTTGGTCAGTTTGTCCTTCTGTTCATATATAGCAGACTTTCTTTTGGGCCACCAACCAGCTCCCAAATCATGACATGGAAACTTACTATTAATTATGAATGCTCGGCCTTATCTTAGGCATGTCCCAGTAGCTCTTATAACTTAATATAACCTGTTTCTCTTCATCTACATTTTTGCCTCACGGCTTTTTAACCTTTCTTTCATTCTGTACATCCTACTTTTCCTGCTTCTTCTTTGTCTGGCTGTCTGGCGGCTGCATGACTAGCTGGCCCCAGGCAACTCCCTCTCTTTCTCTCTCATTCTCTCCTCTCTTTCTTCTGATCCTAGATTCCTTCTCCTACTTATTCTCTTTGCCCGCCAGCCCCACCTATCCCTCTACTGCCTAGCTATTGGCTGTTCAGCTTTTTATTAGACCAGTCAGATGCCTTAGGCAGGCAAGGTAAAAACAGCAGCACATCTTTACATAATTAAACAAATGCAGCATAAACAAATGTAACACACCTTTACATAGTTAGAGTAATACTCCACAACATTTATCTCATCTTTAAATATTCTCTGCCAATACTTCTTTCCCTTGCTTACTTTGGATATTGGCAAACTGAGGCCACCTCCGAGTAAAGACGCTTTTCTCCAAGCCTGAGGACCTGGATTTGATCTCCAGAACCAGCCCCTGAAAGTTGTCCTATGGTCTTCCAGTTTGAACCAACATCAAACAGACACACACACACATACACACACACATACACACACACACACACACACACACACACACACACACACACACACACACACACATTTTTAAAAGATGTCTTCATTACCCCTCACTTGAGACAGGACTGCCCATGTACAGCAGGTCTCTTATTCTGTAGAATAGCCATGCTGTTCTAGACATAAAGTGTGGAACCAGAAGAAATTTTGGCCACATAAAGACCTTTAAGTACCATCTTTATTTTATTTATTAAATATTAGCAATATACAATACCTTTCTTTCATGATGTCTTGACATTTAGTACTCAGTTGACAAACCTATGGTGTAGTGGAGGACTATGAAAAATTGTGAAATATTGTGAAAACTTGAGTGTGAAATATTGAGTGCAGAACAAGGAAGCAAAAAACAGCCAGTATAATTAATATTGGATTTGTTTACCCGTACATCTAGCACTTTAAATCTTCACCAGTCATGATGGCAGTGTAGATAGCCACTCTGTAGTATTCTAATACAATTAGATCTCACTATAGGCACTCACCAGTGCTAACCACACTTGCTGATAAAAGCAGGGCAACCCTCTAGTGTATCACATATCAGCATGCTCTTACCTGAAGTTAGATCATTCTTTTAATTTGTTACCTTCTGGACAGTGATCCTCTTTATCTTACGCCACCTCTTACTATTCCAAGAGAAAGATTTTATACTCCATGTTATTAAGTATAACAGCCAGACTGTTTAACTGAAAACACTAATCGCAAACAACTAGAAGAGTCCAACTTAAATGTGTCCTACATCAATACTCTTACTAAAGTTTTTGTTGCCGTGGTTGGAATTAATGTGGAGAGTAAACTCAGGACCTCTTCAATGCTAAGCACACATGCTACCTGGAAGTTGTACCCCAACACTAATATGTTTTTTTTCTCTTTGTTTTTGTTTTTACTACCTATGTAGACACCTGATAATTTTTTTTGTTTCTTTGTATAAAACTTTGTAACTCTTATTAGTGGAGTAGAAATATGAAGTTAGACTTTTCTGTAAGTCTGCATTAGAGAGGATTCAGACTTACTCCCTCAAAGCAATCTTAGCCCCATTTATATCCATAAGAGAAATGAAATGGTCCTCAATATAGGCAGACATTTGTAAAAAATCTGTCTCAGTTTCCCACACAAAGCTTGTCAGCCTCAAACTAGTTTTGAATTGTCAGTGAAAATATTTGCTTTTACTTTCCAGCACATACTAGTTTTACTCCAAGTACATCACAAGTGAAAATTTGAACACACAGTTGCCCAATAGCAATTAAAATCTTGACTGAGTTGAATGATATTTACAGAGGAATGCCTACAGGTTAAGGAGAACGTTCACTGCTAAATAGTCTATATTCTTGATCAGTAGTCACTGTGGCCTCTGAGGTGGCTCATTGTTTTGGTTACATGGCGTAGACCACACTGACTTGGTAGCACAACCCTATCATCCCAGCACTTGGGCTTCTGAAAGAAATGAAAGGAAAGTGGAGAAAGAGGAGTATAGGGAAAGGGTAGGGGAGGGTTTATGTAAGGGTGTGTGTGTGTGTGTGTGTGTGTGTGTGTGTGTGTGCATGCGTACGTACGTGCGTGCGTGTGTGCACACGTGATGTGAGATTTACAGCTCTACCTGGGATCAGCTGCTTTCCACAGTTGGTTCATAAACCCCTTGCTTTTTTGCGGGTGCCTTTCCACCTCTCCCAACAAGTAATTGTCTTCTGTTTATTCATAGCTTTGGTCTCACTGAATTTTTAGCTTGCAGGGCCCTGTCTTGATTCTCCTGGGCTCTTACTTCTGTGGTGACATTTCAGCTTTATCCCTGCTGCCAGTCACACAGCCCCTTTTGCATTTTGTATTTCCAGTTCCCTACAGAGCTCACGTGCTCAAGCCAGAGCAGACCTCCGGATTACAGCCCAAGCATGCAGAAGGCTCTGAAGAGCAGAGTCTGCGAGAAGGCAGGCGTGGGCTTCTTGCTGCTACCTCTTTGTAGGACTGGTTTTTCTAAGTTTGCTTTCAGTAAATAAGCCCTGAAACTTGGTGTCAGGGTGGAAGATCTCATTCCTTTCTCTGTAACAGTGCTCTCTTTCAAAAATCCATGGCCTACGTTTATTCCTAGTCTTGGGAATAATTATTCCTGAATTGCCTTGTTTTTTATCTCTTTAACTTTGTGCTGAAGTTGATGGTTTGTTTCTCTACCTGCCCATAGGGATTTTACACATTTGTGCCCCAGACCCAGGAGGTTTCAGTAACTCTGCACTGTCCTTTTGTTTGTTTTTTATCAGCCTTATACCTTGATCCTTTTTGAGCTTTCTGTTAGTATTTGTGACCTAACTTACATTTTATATGTTCCTACATAATCAAAAGTGATATAAATTATATAAATTCTGACACATTCAGGGACATGTTAAAGTTTTCAGATCTTTTTGTTGTTGTTGTTGTTGTTGTTGGTTTTTTGTTTTGTTTTGTTTTGTTTTTCAAGGCAGGGTTTCTCTGCGTTGTTTTGGTGCCTGTCCTGAATCTCGCTCTGTAGACCAGGCTGGCCTCGAACTCACAGAGATCTGCCTGGCTCTGCCTCCCGAATGCTCGTATTAAAAGCGTGCTCCACCACCGCCCAGCAGTGCCACCGCTGCCCAGCCAGATTGTTTTTTAGTTAAACAGGGCCTTTAAAAAAAGTGAACAGTAATTTTAAAGTATTAACTCTTCCATTGATCTGTGTTTATGTAATTTAAGTCATCCAGTTATTTTTTAAAATATATAAAATTCCAATTGGGGCTTAGAAATACCTTTTAAATAAGTTTTGACATTTGGATTAATTTCACTATACCAAAATCATTTGACATAACTTTGTAACAGATTCTTGTTCTGAGGAAGGTTTGCATAATGAAGGTAGTATCTATTTTTAACTATTTGCCCTTACCCTCTTCCTGAAACAGCAATCTGCACCCCTAACCATAGCACTCAGGAAGTATTTTGCTTTCCCCGGGCTCTGCTTATTACCTTCTCCTTTAGAAGAGAAAGAAACTGACATGAGCTTTATATAAAAGCACCCTTAGGGGTAGAAAGTGAGGGAAGGCTGCGTGATTTTAGAGCAGACAAAATGTCGCTTGCATTTTGCTGGTCAGTAGTTTGATATGCTTGTTTGCTGATGTGAAATGACTAGGGCTTACAAAACAAGGTTTTGTTTTTTAGCTGCCTGTGGACCTACTGGGGCCTAACAGAACCTAGTCAGCAGGTCATTAACTCTGGAGAAAACAGCTTGCATTAATATGCTCTAATCCGGTATAATTAGTCAAATTACTGCACGCCGACCAGCTTGTCATGTGTTGTCAGACTTGGCATGCACACTAGATTGCCTGGGTCCCTCTGGAATGCCACCCTCAATCAGGGAAAACTGCTCATTTGTAGTGGTCTTGAACTCTGGAAAGAAAAGCCCCTACACAGTGGTCAGAGAGGAGCTTGCCTAATTCTTAAAGTTCAATTACTTTTTCAGCAAAATAATTTATGTTTTGGTGATCGAAACGGAAGCTTGTCATTTCTACAAGCATGTTTCCTGAAGCACATCTATGTAAGTCAACAGTAATTCACATTAGTGCCCAAAGAGATCTTAAAGAAATTATTACTAGTTGACCAGTGTGTTTGTGTATGTTTGTGTATGTGTGGGTTATTTTCCTGTAGGGTGAGAGGTTATTAAACTCTAAAAGGGCCACATTAGCATAAATTTACAAGAGCTCTTGTTCTGGAGGCATGATAAAAACCAGTGTTACCTTTGCATTAACACCGACTCGCTTGTTGTGCTTTTGGCAATGACAGATAAGTCAGCGTAATTCCCCATTGCAACACAAATGATGCTCCAGATTCCAAACGCATCCTGAAGATGTCACTGACAATAATCTTCAAAGAGCGGCCAGTGAGAGTGGGCTGTGTGTTTGTAGGATGATATACTGCAAATGACAGGAAGAATTATGTGAGTGGAGACGAATCTGTAACATATTATTAAGCAATTTCACGAGAATAACAGGGATAAAAGGATAATGGATGAGGGTGTCATTATTACCTTCATGTAGTGGGAAAGCACAAGCAAAGGTAGAGAGACAAGATTAATTGAGGAAGGCTGAAGCGCTCATTGCTCATCAGCTCCTTTGTGCTCCCTGCTCCTGAAATTCCAGACCAGAGAAAAGGTGCCCAGAGCTGCACTTGATGTGGCTGGCTGTAAGGAGTGCAGGCTGACAAGGCGCTTTTTAGTCACCTCTCCTTCTGTCTAGAAACAACAGCAGCAACAACAAAAGGCAACACAACAGTCCTGCTAACCGTGTTTCTCTGTCTCTGTACCACCTTTCACTGTTAGTCATGCTTCTACACTCAGAAATTAAACAATTTCAAAATGCATTTTCCATGCTTTGTCAAAAATGCTCTTTTCAATTTGGAAATTCAATTTTGTTTATAGAGTATTTCAAAATCTGTAACAATATGTGACTGTCCTAAGGTTATAGGACAGTTTCTAGGCTGCATTCTAAGTATGTATCCCATTTATGTGGCTTTTAAATAACGGCAAGTAGACCAGGAGTAGTCTTTTGTTGGGGTTTTTGTTTGTTAGTTTTGTTGTACTTGTGTTTTGGTTTTGGTGCTATGGATTGAACCTAGGGCCTCTCATTCCTGCCAAGCACTGTCTACCACTGAGCAGCATACCAGCCCCTAGACTGCCTTATTATGTACTAATGTGCAAATTATCTTTCTCTATAACTTACCATACTTAATCCTTAGCCGTCATCCTCAGTAAGCAGAGAGGATTCCTACTTAAGTTGTAGAAATAATAGAACTATGGAACTGCAGATAAAATGGATTTTCCAAGAAATTTCTCAGTGAGTGATGCTTCTAAGAATAAAACCATCTCCAGACACCTCGTCCAACATACTTTTAATTTACATTCATGCCATGATTTTTTTTTGTCATGATTGTTTACATATGTGTTTTTAATTATCTTGAAACTCTTCACTAAAGAAGCATCCTGGGGTTTGGTATGGTGTGAGAGGAAAGAGACTAGCATTTGTAGGTGGTTAAAACTCTGTACTCAGCCCTTGGAATATCAGCATTATGAATTCATAAAGGGGGAAATCTAAAATTCAGAGACAGATCTCATTTGTCTGAGCTCACAACTGGAACTGTAGTAAATTTAAACCTAAGTTTTCTTGGCCCCAAATCTCATAGGATTTTGTAGCTTTGGGTTTTTTTTTTTTTGTTTTTTTTTTTTTTTTTTTTGGTTTGGTTGTTTAAATTTTTTGTTTTTTCACAATGTTGTCACTTTGTTTTAGCCATTAACTCTCCTTCTTTCTGTCTCCGTGGCCTAAATATTAGGATTGGAAGTAGACACTACCAGCCTGGCTACTTCATGCTCAAACACTGGCTAGCCCTACACTTCTGTCTATATTCTATCTTACATTTACAGTCAACATATACTGTCTTTTTACACTTGTCCTATTTCTATCCATCTGTCCTATGACTCCGCAAAGTCTGCTGCTTCATTGGAAAGACCTGTCTTTTTGTATGACTTTTGACTCAAATTTACTAAACATACAAACAATCCTTTCATGTTTATGAGATATGGGGATAAAGGAAACAAATATAGGATATGTTACTATATACTTAGAGCTATCAATTATCTTAAGGTTTTTATTGTTTTCTGCACTTGTTTATATGGAGATCAAAGAACCACTTATTGGACTCAGTTCTCTCCTTCTACCCTGTGGGTTCACAGGATCAAATTCAGATTGTCAAGCTTGGCCAGAAGTACCCTTACCCACCAAGCCATCTCTAACTAGTCGTTTTTTTGTTTTTTGTTTGTTTGTTTGTTTTTAAATCCTTATAGCAACCATAAAATATATGCATCTTAAAGTCTCCATTTCAGGCTTTGGGGCGGGGGGTGTGCCATCCCTGCACTCAGAAGGCAGAGGCAAGTGAATCTCTGATTTCAAAACCAGCCTGGTCTACAGAGTGAGTTCTAGGACAGAGCTACACAAAGAAATCCTGTCTTGAGAAACTACAAAAAAACAAACAAACAAAAAACCCCATTTTAGAAATGTAGAAACAGAGTCAAAGGAATTGCTGCAAATCATAGATGCAATGAAAGGAGAGAAACAGAGGTGGAACCCGAAGCTCAGTAGGTGCTAGAGTCCATGCCTTTTCACAGCGTCACAGAGCTCCACTCCTCTTTTTTTTCTAGCAAAACGGAGCTTCTCCTGCAGTCATTCTTAACTTTGACTCCTGTGCTTTCCCGTTTGCCAAAGGTTAGAGATAGAGGAAATATTGGTGGTCGTGGATGAGCATGTAGAAGGCATACCCCTGCTGTGCCAAGAAAGGAATGAAGCAGCTTTCATATGCAAATGGCCAGCAGGGTGAGCGCCAGTCATGTGATCCCAGTTTTCCATATCAAGCAGGAGCATGAGGAGGGGGCACTGTGAGACATCTTGTAGAGAAGACACCTTTATTTTTAGTTGTTTACATTTATTTATTTAGGCAGAAAGGTAGAAATGGAAGTGACTGCTTGCAGCAAGGGCAAGACAGACTAGGAAAGGGCCAGGCTTGCTCTTCATGACCACATGCTATAGATGAATTCTAAACGGCCTTATTAAATAAAAAACACAGAGCCAGATATAGGGGTGAAAACCTGAGAGATCAGGGAAATAGGGAAAGCCACAGCTAACCTCACCTCACCAACTCCGCACCTTCCAAAAGGTGCTTATTCCTGTCTACCCACGCCTATATGCCTTGCTGTTCTGCCATCTGATTTGCTCTCTCTGTCCAGCTGCATCACTTCTTCTTCCAGCCCAGATCTGTCACTTCCTGTCTGTCTGTACAGACCTCCAGACCTCCATGGTTAACTAGTTTTGGAATTTAAGGCGTGTGCCACCATGCCTGGCTCTGTTCCCATTGTGGCCTTGAACTCATAGAGATACAGACAGATCCCTGCCTGCCAGGTGATAGGATTAAAGGTGTGTACTACCATTGCCTGACTTCTATATAGTGGCTGGCTTTTTTCTCTGATCCTCAGGTAAATTTTATTGGGAGACACAGTATATTGGGGGACACAATGCATCACCACAACGTACTGTCTGTGAACTGATGTATTCCTTACTCCAGTGAGACAGCACTGAGAGAGACCACTTCAGTCCCTTCAGGACACTGTTCATGACCCAGTCACCTCATCACCTTTTACTAGGCCACACCTCTTAAAAACCCCACCACCCTAGTACTGGACACTAAGCCTCAGCATGAGCTTTGCTGGAGACAAGCCCCCCAGGTGATAGCACGCTGAGTGAGTATGCACTACAACAAGAAAAACAAACTGGAAGGAGTAATCATTCTGGAGTCGCTTAGGTGACAATTGCACCTACAGTGCCAACTATTCCATCAGTACAGTCAACAGGTGTAATACTAGCTCAGTCAGGAAGCCACAGCAGGCTGGACTGTAGGTGAGGCAACTCTGTCTGTGCCCGTGCCAAGAAGCGTGAGAGACTGCTTGCCTGGGCACTGGGAGTAAGCATCCTTATACAATCACTGACTGTGGAGATTGGGAAGGGAAGATGAACCACGCCTAGTTAGGGGGCAGGTTAAATTACCCATGGTTATGAGACCTGAGACACTTGCCATAGAAATTCCCAAGAATGTCCTTCACTCTCTCCACCACCTTCTCCCTCCTCCTCCCCTTCTCCCCTGCTCTTTCAGCAACTCTAGGAATCAGTTCCTCATCTCTCTTTTCCAATGCTGTTCTATATTACCATTACCTCAACTTTCTTGACCTGGTAGAGGGAAAGACCACAGCCTTCTAGTTTCTCCCAGCTCATCTCTCTGGTAATTCCATAGGAAGTTTCGAAGTATTTACATTGCTCCAGTTAGAGAGCTCATCCGTGAAGCTCATAATTTGTGGCATGTCACAAACCAACTTTTCTGACAAACATTTTTCTGATAGGTAAGCTTCTGTTGAGGGGAAGGCCTTTTCATTTCTCACCATCTCTGTCGTGTTCCTAGAGAAGAAATGACTGCGTGAGCTTTCCTTGTTCTCCTTGTGGGAGGGTATTGCTGCTCTCATTTTTCTAGAACAGGCCTTCAGCATTTCAGGTCCCTCAGAGAACAGAGTTCATAGCCATTTCTGCCAGACCCACCATGCACTTGCGTTGACTTTTCTTAAAATAATAACGCTTCATTTAGGGCCTATTTCATTGAGTTTTATGAGAAGTTTAGCTGAAGAAGTCTAGTGCGCACTGCACTGTAGGTGTGCAACTCAAAAGCTGTGTGGGCTGGACCTCATGGATTGAGACACCCGCGCTGGCATGGACTTAGGAGAGAAGCCATCAGGGACAAGAGACTGCACAGAGAATTACTATGCCGAACAGTTCTTGCCTTTGGGCAGAGGAGGGACTTTGATGTTATAAATGAGGATTCAATTTCTAATACTCTATGGTAAGTTTCTCAGAGCATTTGATTTTAGTTTTAAGTCTCAAGAAGCCTTGTTAGCCATTATGTAGCACAGTGACCTGGTAACTGTAAGAGTCCCTTTCCATCAGTGCTCTGACTCTACTTTTAGATTTCACCTTTTCACAGAACTATTACACTCTTCCTTTTCATTTGCTAAGGTCCGTGCTTTTGTTTATCTGCATTTCCTTCTCTCTGTTCTGCTCTTTGATAGGTCCTTTTGATTTTAGTACTTAGCCTGTATTACATTTATATATTCTTCTTTTTATTATAGTTGAAATATTTAAAACTAATAGTTTGTATTAGTGTTCTACGTTTATCACTCTTTACTTAGACATGGCACCTATTTCTTTGAAGCTGTCTTGCTACACTCATGCTCAGAGAATGACGTGACTCAAATTGAATCCAATGGCTAAGCCAATGCCAAGATCTTTCTTTTGGACCGTAGAAAGGGTAAAACATGGAGCCTGACTCTGACTTCATTGCCCAACCAACAGGAAACACATAAGGAAGAGCTGTGCTATACACTCAAAAGAGAAGAGATCCTTTGTATGAGTTCAGTGGGTCAGCTCATCTTTACACAGCATGGTCTGAACAAAGAAAGGAGGTTAAGGAGAGACCTCAGTACTTCTCCTTCTTGCTCGCTTGCCTCTGCTCCCATAAGTACCAACGTTTTCACCTAGCACTTAACCCTATTGAATACAGCTGCTTAAAATATGTAATTTGCCACTGTGCCTTGTATGTCAGAAAATTGACTGTTTGAGATGTGCATTAAATGACTGCAGAAATCAGGAACAAACACTATATTATGAAATGAATTTGAAAATCAGCCAATTAATATGCTTATCTGAATGTGTTTCTGTAAAAATTTAGGAAAAGCTGGCAGTAGTGATGCCATGTTAAGGACCACTAAAGTTGTTAAGGTCCTGGAAAAAGGCTGTGATGTTGAAATGTTGGGGAGAATTTTCATAAGCCCTTTAATGAAAATTTCATTGTAACTAGTTCTAAGAACTTAATGAAACTTGGAAAAGTTAATAAACTGCATGGGATTTTGGAAGAATAAATAAATAACTGAGAAAACTTGCCCATAGTTATGTGAAAATGTACTCTGTATGAAGTCTAAGGTAAGATAGTCTAAGGTAGAAATCCCTCTGGATTGCTCTAACAAACTTTCAGACAGAATTCATTGCTTAGCTGTCCAGTGTAGAAAGCCTAAGTCAAAGCGCAGGCAGATTGGTGCCTGGTGAAGGCTGCTCTCTACTCCCTACATGATGCCTCCTTCTCTGACTCCCCTCCCCATATTTGGAAGGAGGGGAAGTAGGCTCCTCCAACCTCTTTTCTATGGAGTAGAATTCTATTCTTGAATGTGGAGCTTCCATGACCTGTTCAGTCACCACCCAAAGGCACCACCTCTTAATGCCATCATCATGGGAGGTGGGTTTCCATGTGTATACTTTGGAAGAACAAGAGCATTTAGACTGGGCCTCTTATCTTGCAGTCTCAGCTTTGTTAGCCTTCAGAGTTTCTGTGACCTTTATGAGGCAAATGAACATCACCTAAATCTTCTTCCTTCCTGTAAAATAGGAATAAAAATCACCTCGTTTGCCATACAGTGACTGTATGTGCATAGAAAAAAGCTGGACTAAAATAACCAATGTCATATCATCAACTATTTAACTTGAGCATACCACAAAAGTTTTCTACATTTGCTTTTGGCTTGTTTTTGAAGAATAAAATATTACAGATACAAATGGTGTCTAACCATGGTTCTACTCCGTTCTCTCTTTTTCTAGAAAGTCCACATTATTTTAGGGGTGCATTATGCAGTTTGGTCATATTCAATTTAGGATTAGTATTCCATTTTCTGTTTCTCATAAATTCAGGAATAAGTAATCTATTACAATGACTTTGTTCATCTGTGTTATTGTAGTTCATGTCCTTTGTACATGCATGTTAGGGTGCACATGCACATGTGTGGAGGCTGGAGTCGATTTTTGTGTCTTCTTCTATTGCTCTCCACCTTGTTTTTGTTTGTTAACTGATTTGTTTTTTTGTGACAGGGTTTCTCTGTGTAGCCCTGGCTGTCCTGGAACTCACTCTGTAGACCAGGCTGGCCTTGAACTCACAGAGATCCGTCTGCCTCTGCTTCCCTGTGCTCTGCTTCTGCCTCTCTGCTGAGATTAAAGGTGTACATTAACACTGCCCTACTTCTCCACCTTGTGTTTTGAGACAAGCTGAAGTTCTTTGGTTAGCTAGACTGGCTACCCAGCAAGCCTCAGCAGTCCACCTATCTGTATCCCCTTATCCCTGGAGCTTCAGGCATGTGCTGCTGTGCTTGGCTTTTGGGTGGGTATTGGGAATCCAAACTCAGGTCTGTATGCTTATACAACAAACATTCTACCCTCTGGGTCATCTGCTCAGCCCCTGTGATGACCCCCAACATCCAGGCAGGCCAGTTGCATGGTCTTCCAGAAATCTTGAGTCGTTACCAAGAGAAGATGTAAACAGCCTGTTTGTCTTTTGTTTCCTTCAAAGAGTTGGTTGATGGCAAAGAAAACCAAAACACATCATGTGTCCCCAGTGTGAGCTCATTCACTCAGCATGTTTATTTTAATCATTTCTCCAAATGGATAAAGTAAGACCAGAAGCAATTTCATAACTTGATTAAAGCTGCTGTGCCTAGCAGATTTCAATGACAAACATGGATATTTACCATATCGGGAATAAGGTTAATACTTTAAAACAAGGTTGACAAGAGAAAAATTGTCTTAGTTTGCAAAAAGGATATTTGTTTCTTTAAGTGAAAATTGGGGTCAGTAGGTCAGAGCTCTCCATGCTCCTACATGACTGAAATGAATTAAATAATGCTGCAGAAAAGCCACACTGAGCCAGCTAATGACAAAATTATACACTGACGCTTGAATAAAATCATCATACATTGGAAACGCTTGGTATGAGGAAATATGAAATGTTCATGTTCATCACCTCAGTACAGCAGTCCTGAGTCCCAGACCTCCTTCCTGTGTTCATGGACTAGCCCACAGTTCATGTCCAGGAAGCAGGTGCTCACCTTCATCTTTGGGACATTTCTAGTCTTAGTTACCCCTTCTCTCGGCATACTGATTTGCACATGATAAGTAACAATTACTCTTGGTTCAGTTAAAAATACCCCACCTTACTTACCATCTGGGGTGAGTATTGTTCTGTAAACCCGATTTTGATTTGTTGATCCACCTCGACCCACCACCTAAACCACAGCAGCCCTTTGAGGCTAACATGGTTCCCACTGCTTTATAGATAGAAAATGGCCAAATACTTGACTAAGGTGATGGTGCTTGTGAATAAATTACTACATGACAACTCCATGTTTGTACTGGTGACATTTCAGGAGTGTAATGCAAATAATAATGTTTGATTTAGTGTTGACTTTTGAGATGCAGTGAAAGTTGTGAATGGGAATTTATTTTTCATAACCAGAATAAAGAGCACTTCTTTCCTGAGTGTTAATAATGCCTTATATAACACAGCATAGATACACATGGAGCATTGTATTTGGCTCTTTGGACTTTAATGATAATGCCAGCAGTTACCCTGTGGAAATGGTTTTGTCAATGAAAACACTGAGTTGTCTGGAAAACACTTTATTACATTTGCTTATATATGAGCACACACGAAGTTATGGACAACTTTGAATAGTTGCATGTGAATGTAGTAGATCCATACCATGTCTCCAGGATACTGAAACGGCAAGTTGCCTAGTGTAAATGAGATCTCTCCAAGCCCTTGTAAACACAGTCCAGTTTGTCGTGCCCTCTGTGGATGCATTTGGTCATAATGACACTTTTCCAACAGCTCCAAAGGCAGAGCATTTATCACAGTTACCTGTAAATACTAGTTTTACCGTCTCCTTACTCTTTTCATGTGTGTTGATACTCAGAACACAGGAATGAAACCAGCCCTGCTGCTGGTCATCCTTGCAAGCTTGGTTTTGAAGACAAGCAATTCGAGTATCAATAAACTGAATTGAAAACACACTTGAATTTCCAATGTGATGTGGCTTGTGCATTGAAGGAGACAGATGGTTTGACCTTCCTTTTCTCTGTGCCCATATTTTCAGTGTGACTCTTTTATCCTTTTTTTCTATGATATGACTTTTTTTGCATTATTATAAAGCAACGTGCATTAGGCCCGTTATTAGACATTTTTAATTACTGTGCAAAACTGGGTGTAATTGAAACAAAAAGCATTGTTTCCAATCCTAGTTTTTTTCCTCAAGTCCATCCTGTCAAGCTGAAAGCGTGAAAGTTATTTTCTGGTGGTGTGATTAGATTGGGGCTGAACTCTCCAGCTGGCAGGCCTGTCTGTGACTGGCGGCGGCCTGTCCCCAGTGCTTGTCATTTCCTGACGTGCCTGACAGGATGGGGACAGCCGCCCCAGATAGGTTCATTAGATGGTGTTTTCTACAGCTGGGCTAATAAATAAATAAATAAATAAAGCCCCTGTGCTTTGTCAGGGCCCAAGCTGTAGGGCCCTTCGTGTTGCTTTAAACCAGGGCTTGTTTTGACAAATTTGGATCTGTGTGGTTTTTAGATTTTCTGACACGTCTTTGCTTCCTTCCCCTTTGGCCTGCACTTGTGGTCTCTGCCTTGTTGCTGTTTCACAGTCCTAACACATCTTCCCAAGAGAAAAAGAACTACAGTTTTGGAGGGTCTAGCACACAAAAAGAGTGTACTTCTCCATAGAATAGCAGTAGCTAGTCTGTTTCCATGGTGACCTACACAGTGGGAGGAGAACAGTACTAATAATGCAATAAGCCAACTACAAGAAAGGTTAGAGTTTTCACAGAGCCTGGAACATTCTACCTACATGAGAACACAGGATGGTTACTAGCCGTCTACACTGCCAAGTACACCACTCTCTAGAACTGCCAGGTACTTGGGCTGTCTTCATCTAGGCTCAAAGCCTCGAAGGAAGCCGACAGTGTCCTTCCTGGGTCTATAGGCTTTTATGTCAGAAGAGAAGTTAGTGAAGATTGTAGAATACCCACTCATTAAAACCAGAAATAACTCCCGAATCCAGATTTGGAAATCTATTTCAGTGTCAGTGATGGCCCTCATTACTGTTCACTGATTTGACCAAATCCAGTTTGTGTTTAAAACATAGGAGCATGACAGTCTTGACGTACTGTCTTTGCCCAACATTTAACCTTTTTAAATGGCAGATTTGGAAAAGAAAGAGAATTAAAAAGTAGATATTGACACTTCCTCGCTTTGCCAGTCACACTCTCTCGCTTGGCCCGCAGGGACGTCCGAGGGCAATTCTTAGTAAGCTGAAAACACTAGACCACAGCTCCTGAGTTCCAGAGTCAGTATCAGCTGTCTTTGTTTTCATGTCATGCACCGATGCAGAGTGTAATAATGTTGTGTCTCGGATGCTGTCACTGGTGTAATAAATGGGGTCCAGGAAACACAGGAAGCTCTTCATTTGCAGAAACCCCAGCCTTTACCTTTCCTTTGTGTTGCTTCTCCACTGCTCTCCTCCCGTCTCTATGACAACTGTGTAAATTGGGATGGGCAACTGTCATCTGGAGTATTACTGAGAGAAAAGTGTTAGTGAACACACAGCTCCCATAGATGGAGCATTTCAATATAATCCAATTTTAATTGAGCTCCAGAGACTTTGATGTGTTGCAGAAGGTTGGGCGAGAGCTATTCCAGGGAGAAATTAAAGCAGCCTGGCCAGGCTCCCCACTCCAGACTGTCACCATCTTAAGCCGGCATTAGCATCAGACCTAACCTGCCCCTATGGAACGACTCACTTCTCTTTTCAGAGTCTCCCTGATGTGTTTTGCCATATGTAAAGCAGAGCACTTTCATCTTTTTATATATGTTTTTACACCCATTCGATTAGGGTTGAAAGGCTTGTAGCAGTCCTGAGACTCATCTCCCGCTGTCTCTTGGACTTTGCTTTTTCAGTTCAGGAAAAAAAAAAAAAAAAAGAAAAGAAAAGAAAAAGGAAAGCACAGCAGGGATTAGTGTGAAATTGTCAGCTATCATATATTAAACTTTCTTTTTAATATTGCTGTGTGAGAGCCAAGCTAGGAGCTAAAAAGCAGAAGGAAGTGTAATTTTTCTTTAGCATCGATTTTCTGTTGTGCTACCCTTCAGTGCCTAGATCCTTGGGCATTTTCAGAGGTAAGGGTTCTTATTTCACAATGCATTAAAGTATCTTTTCCTCACTGGGTAAAAGGACTCTCAGAGAGAGCC
Source organism: Peromyscus eremicus (assembly GCF_949786415.1). Taxonomy (NCBI): domain Eukaryota; kingdom Metazoa; phylum Chordata; class Mammalia; order Rodentia; family Cricetidae; genus Peromyscus; species Peromyscus eremicus. Next base: position 1,776,086 of record NC_081421.1, read on the forward strand.
AGCTGTAGATTCTCACACAGGCGGATCGGTCCTTAGTGGAGAGACTAGGAATCTGTTTTTGTTTTTGTTTTTTGTTTGTTTCTTTATTTTGTTTTTAAATAGAGCAAAAAATAGGTACTTTTCATGTACATTCTAAAATATTTTAAAATTCTAAAATATTTTAAAACGTAATGCTCAGTAATCCTAAAAATGGCATAAGCTCACACTATGAACTAAATTAAACAAGCATGAAACAGAACACTGTGCCAAGAACTGAAAGGAATTATTATCTAGTGATAGCATCCCCAACCTGTCATCTTTGTTACCAAGTCAGAGAAATCAGTGTGAAACAGTGAGGAATGAGGTAAATTATGAGGATGTTTAGTGTCAGTTTGAGTACGCATATCCTCACAGATTCCTGCAGTAGCACTCAGCTCAGACCACACTCACAGGTCCTCGTGAGAGCTGAGGAGTACCAAGAATTGTGGGCTGCTGTGAACTTGCAAACTCACCCTGGATGGGCCCAGAAGAAGAGACCCTGTTCTCTGCATCCTCTGTGACTTTTCTCCTTATAAATAAACATGTAACTTACCTCGTTTGGGGTTTTTGTAACTTTGTATTCCTTTTCTCTTTAAAAAAAAAAAAAAAAAAAAAAGTCTCCAACTTCAGGGGAGGAGGTTGTTAAATACTTTCTCATTTTTTTTGGGAGGGCCTTCAGGCCTATATAGTGCTGTGGTGAACAGCACCATTCCAAATACTCCATCGGGTACTTACTTAACTTACTTTCAGGGTAAGATCTCCACAGTGCACACCAAGGTCAAGATCGGAAACTTCTGGGTCACAGCACTTGGCTGTGTATTTTAGATTTTGATAGATCACACCAAGGTTTCTTGTATGTAGTACCATTCGCACTCCCCAGGAGCTCAGGGCACAGTAGTTTTCTGCACAGCAAGCTCAGTGTTAGCAAGCCTGTGGGGGTTTGTGACTCAGTAAATGAGTTGTGAATCTGTGGTGGTCTTTCTGTTAAGACAAAGTGTAGTGTGTTTTAGTTGGAAAAGAGAAGTGTGTCCTGTAGTCCTTGTGAGTTGTTGTTTCAGGCCACCCTTTACTGGCTGAATGTCCGAAGGCAACAGTGTAGTGATGACCCACTTACACACTACTGTGCATTAGAGGTCACTATATTTTAATGTGTAATACTTTTATACATATACCTGTATCTTCCTTTTTCATACCAACTTTGTCTTTTCTCTATGGAAAGCCTACCTAAATTGTAGTAGTCTGATTTCAAACCTTGAGCACCATTTAGAATGTATCCGCCTAGTCAGTAAGAATCATGCTGCTCTAACATAAGGTCAGTGATTTTATTTTACCCCAAAATTCTGGCACAGCCTTCATGAAAATATCATTAGTTAAATGTACTAACACATGTGTACTTACTAGGCAGGATTCTGTGCCAGATGGGCCTCATTCTTCATAAATGAATTCATGATGTGGATGTCTCTAGTATGCATTTTGATTTATCTTCTAAAGCAGGCAGGCATTCTGGAGAAGCATACATGGGATGGGTGTGCCATGGAACTGCACATGCAGAGCCCTTGCTGTGTGCTACATGCCAGTCCATACAGAAGGAAGATCTCTACACAAGCATGGTGTCTGAGTTAGACGTAGAAAACAATGCTATAGAGAAGCTTGTTCATATCGACGGAGAATGCAACTTTAATCATTTTAATTCATTTTATTTTATTTAATGGCAATCGTTCCAAATGTGGATAGGGTCATTGTTATTGTTGTTAACACATTTCCTTTGCCGAAACTCCTGCCTCTAAGGGTAGTTGCTGAGTGATGGCCATATCTAACGTCTGAGTGACTGAACCACTTCTCTTTCTCACAGTATTATGTGTGCCATAATCTAAACCTAGAGATGGCAGAGCCCTGCACTTACCTCACCTCTGGAGTCACAGATACCTGCAGCACCTCTAATTTCCTCAGTGGCTTTACCAGGACATACTCACTTGGTTTAACACAGTTTACTTTTCCTCTCCTCTCCTTCTGCACCTGTCTGAAGTGTCCTCCACTTCCTTCTGCCTTAATTGAGATCTTGGGTTTATCCTCCTAAAGTCATTGTGTAAACAGCCTCCACAGCATTCTTTCCAGAATATAGACGGATCCTGGGCTTTGTTGCTTTTTTGCCTCTGCAGAATCCCAGAACTTCTCAGAGCTCACACTAACTATAAGCTGATTTTGAAGTCATAGTTTGCATGTGTCTTTTCTTCAGTGAGTGTTCTGGAAGGCCTCATGCCTCTAGAAGTACCGTCTTACAGCAGACAAGCCTGTGATAAGAACACTACACAGAGGCTCATCCCATTCTTTCAGCAAGCCAGTCGGATGCAGCTGTGCTGTGTGCCTTGCAGACACAGGCACAGGCTAAATGAAAGGGACCTCTCTGTCTTGTTTAACACCATTCCCAGCATCCAGTGTCATTCCTTGAACTTAGTAGATTCTGACCCTTGTAGATTTTGTTTGATGCACAACTCAAGTGTGATGATGGAAGGCACTGCCTAGAGACAGAGGACTTGTCCTAGGATTCACAGGCCAGTCCTCCGTGAGGTAGAGCTATGCTATAAATAGACAGATGTTGTAAGGCTGCACAGTAAGCTAAGTAAACACAGTGCAGGCCTGGGCTGTTCTATCATGCCCCTTATGCCAGAGAGCACTGCCTTCAATTTCCAAGATCCCCAGAGTTCTGTTTTCTCTTCCTGCAGTATCATGAGTGATATTGTTGCACAGCAAAGAGCAATGGATGTTCCTCAACTAGCCAATCACCCTCCCATGTAGAGAATTGGGAGCAGAAGTAGAAAACCCAAGGAAATTCAGGAGCCAAACTGTTTCTAGTTGAAGCACTTTTTTTTAAAGATTAATCTTCACACATGACAGACATAGTACTGAGCACCATCTATTAAGTAGTATATAAGGGGGAAAAAGTCCAGTAAATAACCAGACTTAGTTGGACTACAAGAAGTCCAAAAGAAGCTTTAGATTGGCGCATACCAGCCTGGAAAAGGGCTAGAATGGGGACAGACTGCTCCTTCTTCCTCCCAGGTTGTTGACTGTCCCTGAGGTTCTGATGGGGAGGACTTTTGAGTTCCCTCCTCAGCGTAGCATGGAGCACCTCACTGTGCCACCCGCCTGCTGGGGATAGCTATGTTAATGGTTTATACCCACAGTGCTCTCATGCTGTATGAGGAGAAACTGTTGATAGGAAATAAGTTACAAGGATTTGATCTGTCATCCTCCAAGCCCAAGTTCTTACCTACAGCATGACATACAAATAAATGAAAAATAAAAAGTAGTTGACTGTGGTGATTTATTCTGGTAATCCCATCCCTTGGAAGCCTTGGGTATGAGGATCATGAGTTCAAGTCTGACTGAGGTCTCATAGAGATCCCCTGTCTCGGGAAAGGAATTATTTTAGCCCACCAATATGAGAAAGTAAAACTAAAGAACTCTATGTAAATGATGCATGTTCCCTGCCTCCAGTTTGGTCTCAGTGTAGCTAATTGCCAGGAGAGTGGAGCCAGAATAGCGCTGGTGGTAGAGAAAGAATTCTCTTGGGAACCCCTTACATGTACTGTCAGGGCATAGGAGTCAGGTTTTCATGGGCAGATACATTTCACAAACTCTAATCTCAAATTTTACTAAAGCAACTTTCATCTGCTAATTACTACTACAAAAGAAAAGTCTTTTTTTTTCTAGGAAATCATTCATACTCATCTTGTGGTCCTGGTTCCTGGTGAGCCAGGTGCCTTCCTGGTGGACCCTTGGTAGATGGTTGACTATCCTTTGAATAAATGCTGCTTTGAGCAGCAGATTTTACTAGTAGGGATTTACCAAGCAGACAAGGAGAGCTATAGTGAAACACATTGTATGAAAATATTTAATACTTGCATACTTAAAAATTCTAGTAGATTTTATTATCTTGGGCAGCTTTATGTTTATGGAGAATTAAACTGATAATATACACAGAGACTGTGTGTGTGTGTGCGTGCGTGTGTGTGTGTGCGCGCGCGTGCGCGCGCAAGTCAGGCTTTTTCCTTCTGTAAAAAGCAGGCATGTAGACTGAGTCAAGAAACAGACTTTGTGTCAGCTCTGTGCAGATTTCCTAACTCAGAAGTGTGTGTTAGAGAAAGATAGCTGGGGGGGAGGGGGGCCTATAAACACACATGGCAACATAAACAGATGAGAGCTAGCTGAGGGAACAAGTCCTGAGACCCAAAGGCCTCTCAAGCTGGCTGAGTTGCCCCCCCCCCACTCTGTCATGCTTAGCTTTCTTGTTTTTCACACGGATGGCATCAGCACTTCTGAAATTATTGTCAACTCAGGGATATCTGGAGGAGGAGGGAGGGAACTTTCCATTTGTTCCCACTCCAGAATGGCAGTTTCTACATCTGATCTGTCTCTGAGATGAATGTGGAAGGAAGAAAAGACCACATCTGACATGATCAGGGTTATAAAATTAGGTTAATTTGAAAGATGGAAGTGGGTGGAGCAGGAGCCAGAAGTGAGTTCTGGTGTTACTGAAGTTTCCTCTGAGGAAACACAATAAAATTCAAGTAAGAAAGTCCTTTTTGTAAGTTACATTTGTGTGTTTGGTGTGTGTGTGCACACTCATGCATGTTGAAGTTTGAGAACAACTTGCAGGAGTTGGTTTTTTATTCTACCATGTGACTCCTGGGGATCAAACTCAGGTCAAAGGGTTTAGCTGCATACACCTTTACCTACTGAGTCATTTAACTGGCCTACAAATGGAAGATTCTTATTGGACCTGAAAAACTAGAATTTCACTAAAGCTCCAATAAACCACTTTATTTTTATTTTCATAAAGTATTATAAAGCGTTATTAAATAATAATTAAATGCTACTAAATTATAAAATATTTTGTTCTTACAACCATAGATGCCAAGTGTCATTAAAATGATACGTATACTCTGTCTTTGTCCTTTTTCTGCCACACACTGATTCCATATGTATTTAATAATTCAACAAGACCATTTTTGCTGAGTTTTGGCACTGTAATGGCCATTGTACTAAGTAATAGTAATAGAATAGTAAGGAGAAATAAATGGTCAGAATTTAGAAGAAATGCAATTGATAAAACATGCAATTGGTTCACAAGATTACCTTTGGGTACATGCTGTGGAGAGAACTTGTATATCGTGCTTTGAGATCATGCAGTAGAAAATTATAAGTAGCTAGAGAGGTCAGCTAAAAAACAGGCTAATGAGAAGTGAACTAGGCAAAGAGAGGAGGGAAGATGCTTCCAGGAGGGCGGAACATGTTTTTTTGGCTATCATAGGAAGCAGCCTGGCATGTTGAAGAGGCTGAAAACAAGTCCGTGTGGCCAGAGCCAGGAGGGCTAAGTGGCACCAGATGCACCCAGAGCCGGAGACAGGATGCATGCACCGAGACCCATCTCATCTGTGTTGGCTTCTGCTCCTCAGAACACCAGCTGCTCTGTGGTTCCTGCTCACTGTCTTCTTGCTGCTTTTGGCTCCTTCCCATTCTCCTGTGTGGGTGTCTGAATATCTCACATTCAGATCGTCAAGAGAGATTATCTGATTGGGTCAGACAGCCAACACTCATGATAGTGTGACTCTGGTGGGCAGGTTTTTCACAGCCATCAATCCTAAGTTTCCTGTTGAGATAACTGCCTTTATATGAACTGTCCATTCCAGTTCATTCTACTGTGGCTAGGATCATGGGTTTGCTGCTATGTAAACCCAGTACAAAGGAACATATGTATTAGTCAGGGTTCTCTAAAGGAACAAAACTTAGCTTGGCTTACAGGCTGTGATCTACCTAGTCCAACAATGGCTTTCTACCAATAGAAGGTTCATGAACCCAGTAGTTGTTCAGTCCACGAGGCTGGATGTTTCAACTGGTCTTCAGTATACATTAGAATCCTGAAGAAGTATATTCTAATGTCAGTGAAGGAATAGACTTCCAGGGAGAGCAAGCAGGCAAAGAGCAATTGCTTTCTTTCTTCCATGTCCTTTATATAGGTAGCCACTAGAAGGTGTGGCCCAGATTAAACGTGATCTTTGCACCTCAAAAGATCCAGATTAAAAGTGAGTCTTCCCACTTCAAATGATTTAATGAAGAAAAATCCCTCACAGGTATACCCAGCCACTTGGGCTTTATTTAATTCCAGATGTAGTCAAGGTGACAACCAAGAATGGCCACCACATCTTAGAGAGGAGTGGCATCCATGGCCTGCCCAATCCAGTCCTAATAAACTTGGAATCAGTCTAAGGCCTTTGGATTCTTGCTTGTGTGTTTGTTTTCTTTTCACAATGCTAGGGATCATACTCAGGGCCTTGAGGATGTCAGTCAAGTCCTCTGTTACTACCCTAAACCCCCAGCCCAGTTCTTGTTGTTGGCTTAAGAATGTCCCTATGCAGCTCAAGCTACCTTAGGAGTTAACAATCCTCCTGTGAGTTCCTACTCTTGTCTCCCAAGCATTGAAAGTATAGCCACCATACCTAGCTTACCTTGGGACTGTAATGACTGGCTTAAATTGAAACAGGCCATATTTATCAGGAACTTCTCGGGGGCTGGATAAATGGTTTAGCAGTTAAGAGCATTTGTTGCTCTTGCAGACGATCTAGGTTTAATTCCCAGCATCTACATAGTGGCTTACAACCATCCATAACTCCAGTTCCAGGAGATCCAGTGCCCTCTTTGTCTTCCACAGGTACCCAGCACACACGATCCACAAACATGCATGTAAACCAAACACTCACACATAAAATAAAATGAATAAATCTAATAAAAATGTTAAAAGTGACTTTTCTGAACATATTAAATACAGATCAGCTAAGGTATTAGTGATGTTAAATAACTTGCATGTGTTGGATGGCCTCTGTTCAGTATGACCAGTAAATAAAGAGATGCTTTGAGAATTCCTGTCCTCGGCCCATCATAGAGTCACAGGTGTGCAAGACAAACCAAGTAAGCCAGCAGTTATGGGTTTGCTTTGTGATGAAAGGGTGGGTGCAGGGCTCTCTGAAGGAGCAGTAGGGTCTCTGAGCTTAATCATTAATGGCAGTTGATGAGCAAAACACAACAGTGAGGGATTGGCAGGCAGAAGAAATATTATGTGCAGGAGCACTGGAGTGTGACAGAACATGGCACATGGGGACCTGAAAAGTATTCAGAATGGTTGACTTAGGAGCTGGGCAGAAGGCACAGGGTGGATAAATGTGTGATTTCACAGCACTGTTAGTAACTACCTGCCACTTTGTGTGTATTGTGTGCTTCACAGAAGCTCTGCTATGTATGGATGAAGTGTTCCTTACAGTGCTTTTGATGATTAAAGGTTCATGGGTCAGAGTTGGGATGACATTAATGCTTCTGTTTTGTGAAGGTTCCTGCAAGTTCATATAAGCATGTGCTAACCAGGGAGTAGATGCTTGAGTCTTTAATTTTAAAAATATTAAGATTTCTTACTTCGTTAGACACTTTTTATTTTTTTTGTGTACTTAAATACTTCACAGCAAAAAGTTTTCTCATAGCATAATTAGATCCCCAGCAAAAAGCAATTCTCTCTTCTGTCAGCTTGGTAAGCATTGACCAATTGGGCTGCAGCGGTAATTACACTAGCATCTCATCTGATACATTTTCAAAAGGCTAAACAACTTGGCTGATAATTTATAGTATCCAAAAAGCAGTTTGACCACATTGGCTCAAAGAAAGCGTGCTAACTCAACTGAAATTTGAAGAAAGCATGTCTAAAAATAACTTAAAAATGTAACCATTAAAAAGCTGTCACAGTGCAGAATATTGCAAGGGAAGTTAACATTCTAGTTTCTACAAACCAGTATCTTTTGTTGTTGTTGTTGTTGTTGTTGTTGTTTTGTTTTGTTTTCAAGGCAGCCTTTTTCTGCATAGCCCTGGCTGTCCTAGAACTCACATTGTAGACGAGGCTGGCCTTGAATTCATAGATCCTCCTGCCTCTGCCTCCCCAGTGCTGGGATCTAAGGCATACTCCAACAAACTAGTATCTTTATAATTGTGTTGAATTCTTTTCTCCCCAGTCCCCAGTCCCTAATCCTTTCAAAAATAACAGCAAAGAGAAAAATGTAAGATTTTAGAGTATGCCAAGTTTGAGGAAATTGGGAAACACATTTACATGTGGGGACATTCATGATTAAGACAAAAACATATCAGCCTCACCAGCATTCCTCTCTCAGGCCACACTTTGGAGAGTGTGTAGTGGACATAGAGGACTCCAGTTACAGCTCTGCTCATTTGTCAATTAAACTGCTAAGTGTTTTACTCAACAAAGTGGTCAAGGTGCCCTGTATGGAGGCTTTGTAAGGAATATATGAACAGACCCTCACTGTCTCTACTAGTTCTCTAGGATGCAGGTAATAAATAGACCAGTTTAGAAGTACTTGCCCCAATGTAAGATACTTCAAAGGACACTAATGACACTCTTTTGAATGAGTTCATAATTTTTAACAACTAATTATGACTTACTGTCTCTGTATATTATTGGACCAATCTCCCCGTTTTCCTGTTAAAATCCTTTCTTCACTGTAGTCACAGAAATTATTTCTAAAGTGCTAATTTAATCATTTGGCATCTTTGTATAAAATCCTCAAAGTGGCATGAGAGTGTTGTGGGAACAGGGTCCAAACTCCACATGATTTGCCTGATCTAGCCTTGTGATCTTGCTCCTACCCACACTTTACTAGTCTAATCTTTCACCTCTCCTCCTCACAATACATACCACGACACCCTGGACCCATAGCCTACTGTGCCTCATTAATATACATGTCCTTCCTTTCTCCTGGGACTCTGATCTCCCAGCGATCAGGGGCAAGGCCTCTGTTGTTCATCAGTCACCCTTGGTGGTCAGTTCATAGTATCTGTTAAGTGAAAGTAACCAAAGATAATAAAATAGCTATGTCACAAAGAAAAGATTGGTAGAACAAAGACAGTTGTTTTCTGCAGATGACAGTAGTGGCTGTTGCTCTAAGCCTGGACTTTGAGATCAGAGCTGTTAATTCAGGTAATTTCTAGGATATGAGTCACAGCTAAGAAAACAGGTTGTGACTTTGAGTTCAGTGAATTATTGTATGAAGTTCTTTATACACTTGCTGATGTTGTCATTACTAATGATTAGGACTAGATTGTGTGTGTGTGTGTGTGTGTGTGTGTGTGTGTCTGTCTGTCTGTCTGTCTGTCTGTCTCTGTGTATGCACACATGCGTATCTGTACACAAGAAGGTAGTAGGGTAATTATAGTAGTGTGAAATCCTTTATTGAGCACTTCCCATGTGCTTTTCTAAAAAGAATGACCTTACTTGATCTCACAAGCATCCGATGAGGTTAGCTAGTATATTCCTTATCTTAAGCAAACTGAAGAATCATAACTGCTTGAGGTCTCACTACTAGAGAGAGGGCAGACCTTACAGGTATAGAATATAAAGATTAATGTATAAAAAGCTGTCTATAGGTAGATTACCTAAATACTGCAAGTGCAGAGTGTATTGACCCCTAACTACCCTATAACTTATAGCAGTAGTGGGAATGATAGCAGATGTGCACTATCAGAACTATAGCAACATAACATATACCAGCAATGGACATGAGAGCAGATGAGCACTAATCAGAATTATAGCAACACTGTATAATTTTTGTTAGGATGTATTTTTAATTACTACACAGAAACCATGAAATAATATTAGAAATTCATCTCAATGAGATCACTAGCTGAAGTGCTTGCCCGTGAATTTTACTTATTACAAAAAAATACAGAAATAACTGAAATTTTAACTGGCTTCTTCTCTTAAAGATGTGTTGAAAATTGATCCATTGGAGAGGAGAGGTGGGGAGAAGCTGGGAGGAGTGGAGGGAGGGGAAACTGGTTGGGATGTATTGTATGAAAGAAGAGTCTATATTTCAATTTTAAAAAAAGATATAGACTGGCATATATATGATTTTTGTTGGGTTCTTGGTAGAAAATGTACCTCAATAATGTATATTCCAGGTTGAATTTCATTATGTAAAAGTAGCACAATATCTGACTAAGGTATTTAGGCAACTGTTAAAATAGCATTTAATAAAAACAAAAAGATGTGTAGAAATCATGTTCACATACATAGAGGAACTGTCAACTTTCATTCTCAAATGTTACTCAGTGTTTTTACATGCCGTATGCTAAATGTCACCTAGTGATCTATCATCAAAAATTACTTGTAAGTATCTTTAAGTTGGCAGTCCAAATAGATCCAGTTTGTTTTGAAAATAAACAGCTTGGAAAACATTTGACTTATAAAAGGATTTTTTAATTCACCATCAGAGTTCCCACTCCTCATCTCTCCATCCTATCTTACGTGTCCTGTGTTCGAGAGTCCTTCACCCTCAGCAGGTCTTCTACCCCAGTCGGAGCAGATACTTCTTTGTATTTTTAGCAAGAGACTGGTGATGTAAAAATGAAATAGAAAAGAATGCTCGTCTCTTATTTCTCCTTGAATTGGTTGGGGAAATAGCATCACCAAGAGCAGGCATGAGAAGCTGGAGAGTATGCCATACCAACAGTGACTGGGCAGCTCCTTCCGTCTCCACCTCTGCTTTTCTTCTGGGTCAGGAGTCTTCCCAGTTCAGCTAGCAGATGTGGGAAGAGTGTATATATTCCTGTGTGAATAGAAACCTGAGATTTCTTTGGAACTATTCTGTCTTGAATAATTTCATTACAATTCTGAGCCATTCGTAATTTACATGGAATTATAAAAGTAATGGGGGCCTGTAACTTAATAATAAATTACAAACCTTTTAAGTAAACTGTTGGAACTGAAAATATCTATAAAATATGACCACCTCTTGAGCACTTACAAGGATACATACAACCTCTATGACATTTTAGTTGTTCTAAACAGCAACTACGTACTGCTTGACGCATAGCTTGTATTTTCCATATCCCGAGAGAAGTATATGTACTACTCATCCTAATGTATGTATTAGGTGACCTGAGGTCAGCAAGGCCATCACTAAACAAGAACTTTTAGTTTGCACAGTATTAGCTGCCTCTGAAGGGAAATAAAAGACAAAACCGATTTGACAGCTCCATTCATGTTTCTGACAATGTTGTCTATGTCTGATACAGATGAGTGCACATCAGCCTTATTTTTCTTCACATGATCACCAGATAATGTGTGTTAAGCATACATTTTGGGAAGGTGGTTTACAAGCTGGTGTTTCATCCTGTTTCCTGTGCACTTCAGCTCACAGGTGAATGAGGATGACCTTAGGGAACAAGCCAGCCTAGTCTTTACTTTTGTATACCAGGCACTTAACTCAAAATAGTTAGTGGCCATTTTAAAAAATGACAAGATTCCATAAGATTGGGGATCATGATGCTTTACTGTTCATTTTTATGACCTATAGAATGCAATGAAATTCATGTTTATTCGGCTTTCAGAAAATGAAGCCAAATGAAGTAGTTAGTAGCTGTTGATTAGATTCTGTAATGTGTTAACTAATTTGCAGAAGCAGGAAGACACAGCCAGAGGATATGGGAAAGTTGACCTAAAGAAAACAAAACCACAATCCTCAACTGTTGATAAAAGTACTTGGATGATGTAGGAGAATATCTTAGACTACATGGAAAGCAAGTGAAAGCACTGCTATGGGAGATCCTAAAAGATAGATAACATTATGTAACAAGTAAAGGTATAAATAAAACACAGACAGCTTTATTGTATCAGTTCATATTTCAGACCTGGGCTTGGCGCCCAGATTTTTATAGAAACATGCCGTAAAGTCAGCATTCAATTGACTATAAATGATATTCCTTTACATTTCTGAAATGCACACCAATAGATTAAACTCCTCATCACATGCCCCAGTAATATCCCATCTGGCCACTCTACCACCGTGTGCACAGCCTTCTATTCCCCCTCACACAATTCCCCAGTGTTGTCTAAAATCTTACTGAATGACCTTCCCAATGCCTTTCAGGAACCATTTGAATCCAGGCAGGGGAGAGAAACCACGTAGTAATTTACATGGCTGGAGCACAATGTAAACAAGTATAATTAAAGCAAGAGATTGGGGCTACAAGGAATGGCTAATAAGAAATAAGAAACTCTTAAGAACTATAGGAATCCTGTATATAAGGAGAAGGAGTAGCTTGGACTGCCTTAGAAGCCTAGGGTGAAGCCTTTCTGCCATGTGTAGATTCCTGAATGCCAGTCACACAAGTGTCTACTGGAACACTGTCCTCTAGCAGTTTTTTAGAAATTTTCCTCGAAGGAGTTGGTAAAGCTGTCCTTGGAGTGTCCTCACCAGAGACACTGCTGTAGAATGACTGGAGCTGGAAGTCCTTGGAAACTGCTTTCCAGTGGGGGCGGATGGCCTTTGTGTACCTCGGTAGCTGGCACTGAGACCATGTACTGTGCAGCACAGGAATCAAGTCCTTCCTCCGTGTGGCTCCTTGATGCTTCAGATAGGCTTTATTGTCATCATGCAAGCTAGCAGAGGGAACAGCTTTAAAGGGCACAGATTCATTTTAACAGAGCAAGTAGTGAAGAATCAAGGTACACGCAAGAGACTAGTAAATTCCTCCTGACAGAACTTCTGACAGAGCCCACAGAATCAGGCCACTGTGTTTTCCCAGTTACCTACTTGATATATCGCAGTTCCTGCAGACAGACGTGAATGTAAACATACCTGTGTCTACATGTACATAATGTACATTCATGCACAGTAACATAGCATACTAGTATTACATGAGGGGCCCAGCATAGGCTTCACAAGAAATTACCATGCTTATTCAAGTGACTGAATTTCAATGGTCTTAATTATTTTTCTTTTTCTTTTTTTTTTAAAAGCATACTTTTTTTTTAAGATTTATTTATTTATTATATATACAGTGTAATGTCTGCATGTATCCCTGCAGGCCAGAAGAGGGCCCCAGATCTATTAGAGATGGCTGTGAGCCACCATGTGGTTGCTGGGAATTGAACTCAGGACCTCTGGAAGAACAGCCAGTGCTCTTAACCACTGAGCCAACTCTCCAGCCCCTTAATTATTTTTCTTGGTGAAATAATTATATGCAGATAGTTTTCAAGCATTTGTCTTAAGATATTTGTTACTTCATACATGCAGAAGATGTTGGTATCTTGTATTCTTTCTATTCTTCCATTCTGAAAAAACTATACTAGTGTATGAAATTCAGAATGGCAATTGATTATAGTTACTTGAGAATGTGTAAATATGAATTGCAATGAGTCACCATAGTAACCACTTTGTAAAATGCATGAGAAGTTTTGCATTTAGAAGCTGAGAGGAGTTGTCATATGATAAGAACAATTTATAGAGCTGGCCCTCTACTCTATATATTCCCTGGTCCTTAAACTAACCAGCAATGGGTATTATTGTCACCACTTTTCAGAAGACAGAAGGCGATGGAGTCAGGTACTTTTTCCAAGATCTAGAGCTAGCAAATGGCAGAGCCAAGATTTGGCAAGAGTCTGACTGACTCTGAATGTCTCAGGACTTAAACATGTACAACAGCCTCTGCAGACCATCTGGCCTTAGGAAGACTCAAACCAAGTTAAAAACTGGAATGGCCGGGCAGTGGTGGCGCACGCCTTTAATCCCAGCACTCGGGAGGCAGAGCCAGGCGGATCTCCGTGAGTTCAAGGCCAGCCTGGGCTACCAAGTGAGTTCCAGGAGAGGCGCAAAGCTACACAGAGAAACCCTGTCTCGAAAAAAACCAAAAAAAAAAAAAAAAAAAAAAAAAAAAACTGGAATGGGGCCTGGAGAGAGCTCACTCATAAAGTGCTTACCACACAAGCACAAGGACCTCACTTTGGCTCCTCGTAGCAACCACATAAGGGAAAAAAAGCTGGACATGGTGACTTTGCTGCAGTCACAGTGCTAGATCAGTAGAGACAGGGAGATCCCTGCTGCCCAGTCAGATTAGCTGAATTGATGATAAGCTCCAGATTCGGTGAGAAACCCTGCCTCAAAATGCAAGGTGGAGGGGCTGAGAGATGGCTCAGCAGTTAAGAGCACTAACTTCTCTTGCAGAGGACTTGGGTTCGATTCCCAGCACCTACTTGGTGGTTCACAATAGTACATAACTCCAGCTTCAAGTGATGTGACTTCCTCTTCTGACCCCCACAGGCACCAGGCATGCTCGTGGTGGTGCACAAACATATATGGAAGCAAAATACTCATACACATAAAATACTTGAGAGAGAGAGAGAGGGAGAGAGGGAGAGAGAGAGAGAAGAAAAGAAGAGTAAGGTGAAGAGCAGTTGAGGAAGATAACTGACATTAACCTCTCTGACCTCCACACATATGTGCATACCCATATATACCCACAGGAACATGTACACACACACACACACACACACACACACACACACACACACATTTGTTTGCATTTGTTTCTTTTTTTTTTTTTTTTTTTTTTTTTTTTTTTTTTTTTTTGGTTTTTCGAGACAGGGTTTCTCTGTGTAGCTTTGCACCTCTCCTGGAACTCACTTGGTAGCCCAGGCTGGCCTCGAACTCACAGAGATCCGCCTGGCTCTGCCTCCCGAGTGCTGGGATTAAAGGCGTGCGCCACCACCGCCCGGCTGCATTTGTTTCTTAAAAGAACCGTGAAAGAGCTTCATAGTTACTTTCAAAGCAACGGAAACCTAATGTATATGAAACTTAAGAACTACTTTCCGTTTTCTGCAAAGTAAGTGCAGGTACAGGTGTAAGGAAAAAGTGTTCATGTGTTAGCAGCATTGGTGCTTCAAAAAACATGTGCTTTACATACTCGACAAATGTAGCTTTATCAGCTGTGAACTGGTCTGTGCTGAGGAGCAGGCAATCTAGGTGCTGGGTATCCTGTGGAATGTTCTGCATGTTCCAGCAGCCCAATGTGGGGCCAACCTTGCTGCACCTCCTTGGCGTTCCTCACGGTTCTCCCATGCTGCTATGATGTCAGCTGTACATCTCCATTTATCTAAGAAGGGCAGGAGAGTGTCAGCCTCCTGTGACTCGTTTTATCAGCATTCCTAATGCATCTTCAGCCGCCTTTAGCTCTGTTCTCATTACCAGAGTTGCAAAGCAGTTTTGGAAAACAGAATAATATTGTAGTTGCTCTAGACCATGGGTCAAGCCAAATTCCATCCTTATTCCAAATTCAGCCACCTCAGTGTAAATAAAGTTTTATTGCTACACAGTGCTTACCTTCTGCATTGTCTATGACTGCTGACAGGTTACCAGGGAGAAATTGAACAGTTACAGCATATAACATGTTACCTACAAACCTAAGAACATCTGCTGTCTCACCTTTTACTGGAAAAATCTTGCTTAGACCAGTTAGGAAAAACTGAACACAGTGGTAACTGGTTTCCATGAAATAAGGGAGAAAGAGAAAGAAGGAGGAATGTTTGGCAGTACCAACAGTGTGTGCCACAGACGGGATAATTTCTGTTTAAGTCACAGAGTCATTTTGAATATATAATTATTCTTACTCCTTTGTTTCTTCTTGAATCAAGAGAGTTTAGAAAGGTGGAATATACAGTATTGTATGATTGACAGCCATGATGTATCATGAAAACAGAAGATAACTCATTTAGGATTTTACATAGCACTCTATATAAAGTGTTCTCCAAGTCTTAAGTTTCTACTTCATTGGTTACTGTCCTTTTAACCCATTTCTCTTAGGTTCTTGCATACACTGAGGGACTTCATGGGAAATGGATGTTCAGTGAGATCCGAGCTGTCTTTTCAAGACGCTACCTTCTGCAGAACACGGCGTTGGAAGTGTTCATGGCAAACAGAAGTAAGTCTCTGAAGGAGCCTGCAAGATGTGTTCACCCTTGATACTATTCATTTACATGTACAATACTGTTTGATTATTGTCTGTATTTCCTTTTGTGTGCTATCACCAAAGCAAAGTGTGTTTGAAGATGTTCATTTTGGTTTCATAGGGACAGAGCTGTAGAGAAGGCTCATCTTCTATGAAAACTCATTGCCATTTCAGATAAGCCACAGTAGGCCCTTGAATATTGTGTCCTGAGTGGGCAGTTCTCCTGTGGTTTGCTAAAGTGCCTTCTTTTCTTCTACCACAGCTTCTGTGATGTTCAATTTTCCTGACCAAGCAACAGTTAAAAAAGTTGTCTACAGCTTGCCTCGGGTTGGAGTGGGGACCAGCTATGGTTTGCCACAAGCCAGGTAATTATATCATGTTACACATTATCTGTGGTGTGTTTACATATAGTAATTTCTAAGCCCAAGGACATCCTTTCTCTGTGGGTTATTTATGGAGAAGGAGATTATGGAAACCGCTGCACTGGGAGTTAGAGAGTGACTAGGGCAGACTTACTAAAAGTGTCTCCACTGTCTGCAGTGATTACAGTCACAGTTAACATATAAAGAAGACATCTCTTTCTGGTGGTGGTGCCGTGTGCCTTTCATCCCAGCACCAGGGAGGCAGAGGCAGAGGCAGGCGGATCTCTGTGAGTCCAAGGCCAGCCTGCTCTACAAAGTGAGTTCCAGGACAGCTACACAGAGAAACCCTGTCTCGAAAAATGAAAAACAAAAGGAAAAACAAAGGAAGAGGAGGAAGAAGAAGAAATCTTTCTAGTTAAAACCTATAGTATTAGTATACCAAAAGCCTCTAATGGTGTTTATGATTAAGTACTAGAGAATAGCATATTAATTATGGTTTTATAAATGCTAAATATAAATGGCTGTTTATTAAGGTAATAAAAAATCTTGGAATTTCTTTATTATTATTATTATTATTATTATTATTATTATTATTATTTGGTATGAGTGCTGTATCTGCATGCATGCCTGCATACCAGAAGAGAACATCAGATCCCATTATAGATGGTTATGAGCCACCATGTGGTTGCTGGGAATTGAACTCAGGACCTCTGGAAGAGCAACTAGTGCTCCTAACCTCTGATCCATCTCTCCAGTCCCTTGGAATTTCTTGAGAATAATAGTTATTCATTATGGTATAGTTTTAACTTTTACCTAAATCCTTCATCTTAGTATTTTTTAAGAATCATTCAAAATTTCATTTTATTAAATGTTATTAAGTTACTAATCTAAGTAGAAAACACAGTTACTAATTATGTGTATCATCCATGCTTGAATCCATGAAAGTGAGTACCTGAATAAAAGCGTTCCCTCTCTCTCTCTCTCTCTCTCTCTCTCTCTCTCTCTCTCTCTCTCTCTCTCTCTGTGTGTGTGTGTGTGTGTGTGTGTGTGTGTGTGTGTGTGTGTGTGTGTGTAACAAAAAGGCTCCAGACTTGAGACATTGCTGGTCCTGGTTCAGATATTCAGTGACGTCAGCAATCTGGATTGGTTTCGTGATCACAATATCACCATTGCTGCCTCAGACACCCCATATCCATCTTCACACAACCAGTAGAGAGAAGACACAGCTAATTTCTCTTTAAATGTTTATATTTTAAGAGGGTCATATTTCTCAGAAGCTTCTGAGAATCTTTATCACAAGTCCCTTTTGCTAGAAGAGATCATCTTACACCTCTAAAACAGCAGGAATGTTTGCTGACTTGACCCAGGGGTCCCCTGCATTCTAGGGCTTTTGGAAAACACACCTTTGATTCCTTGCCATGTCCTCCCTGACTAGGAGGAGGATTATATCCACAGACTGATGGAGGTGTGCTCTGCATAGAGAAACAGCACTGTGCACCACAAACTGTTAAGTCCTTGAAGATTAGTGCAGGGCACTCCTGTGTGGAAAAGCCAATCTTTGTCCATCTTCCCTAAATAGATACCAGACATTCTAAAGATAGGGATTGTGTTTTATTTATCTTTCAACTTGTAGCTCACAGCTCAGTGCATAATTGCAAAAATGCTTTCTAAGTGCTCTTCACTAGGATTCCCTTGCATTCTGTCTGACCTGTTCTCTTTAAGCTTCCAGTACAGGAGCAATTTGTGTGCATGTGTGTACATGCTCAGCATGTTCGTGAGGAGAATGACAAGATTAAACCAAGACATTAGTAGATAATGAAGCATGTATAAACAATTCAAGTCAAAGAAAAATGCATTTAATCTATCAAAAACAATGAGAGAGGTTTGTAAGGCTTGTCCTTATTGATTGTCTCCAAGCTGACTCATTGTAATCACTACTTCCTTCCCAAGTGCTCACAGACTATACATTTAATCATCAGTTCATTCATTTTTTTCGGGAATGAACATTAAGAATACACAAATAGGTCTATCTTTCCCCTGGTTAAGTGTGAGCTTCTGCCCCCCAGCATCTTACTCAATGACCATAGTTCCGGAGGGGCACATATGATTTCCTGCCATGCTTTTGATTCATTTAAAACAAACAAAAGTTTCCCTACCATCTGCCTTACCTATTATGAATATCAATTTTCTTTGACTTCTGAAAGATTACTTTTTGGAGTAGAAAAATAAATACTCAATAGATTTGCCTTTTCTGTCACTTCATAAAGCCATGAACTCTGAACACCACGCTCGTCTCTTGGCTTGTTTTTTCCTTAAAGTCTCCACTCATTCTTACTTTCCTAGCAATATTCTTGCAGGCTCAGTTTGCATATTTCTGAGACTTGTAGTCTTAGAAGTAGCAAAGAGGCTAGGAGAACTACATATAGGCCTAGACCTGCCACTATAAGCTGAGTAATAATAAATGTCCCTACCATCTAGAAAGAACGCAGTATATACTGGTTAAAAGAATGAATGATACTAGGCAATAGGAATAATAACATTCTCACATACCATAAAATGGGAAAATATCTTTGTAGGGGTGTTCAAAATTGAAATATTGTTTGAAAGACAAAGTAAAGGGACTGTAAATGTGTACATGCAGTATATACTTGTGTACATGCATGCACATACCCACAGATGAGGGTGCATAGGTAGGTAAAGTATATACACACTGACCCCTTCCCACTCCCTTAGACTGCACATGTCTGCTGTGAAAGATCTTATGAGGTCTTGAGAATTGTCAGAAGGAAGGAATGATACCATGTTCTTCCAAGGAGAAGCTCTCTGGTGTGTTCCAACAGATTAATGAAGACTCCAGATATCTGTGCTATGCTTTTTGACACCTGGTTCTGTCAGTATATGCAAAATTAAGTCAGCTCTCAGGAACTTTCAGCTAAAGCCTTCAGACAATTTTAAACAACAAAGCATTATCAAATTCAAAAGCGGCTATCTTCCCCCCAAACAACTGGCTTCAGCATCCCCTGGCCTAGACTAAGGCAAGCTCACTAAGGAGGTCACATTGCAAATCAGATTGGTGCTTAATAAGCAAAAGTTTAGGACAAAAGGACAATAGCATAGCCTCATGAATGTCTCTCTGATTAATGAATATTTACAGTGTGGTTCACTGAGTACCTCCCATATGTGAGGGACAATTTGTATCTTAATTATGACAGGACCATTTCCCTTACATCTTAAAGCACTCACATTTTATAAAACTAATGAGGTTCTTACCCTAATTTACAAGTAAGAAAACTTAGAATTAGATAACTTATCATTGCTTCTACTTTCCTAATTCTCATTTTTCATCTTCTATCAAGGTGACTCATGTTGGCCCTATAAAACAGTCTTTTCACACTGGACAAAAAAATTACTGGCAAACACTCACATTTCACATGTGATATTAACTACTGTTCTATGTTTTCTATCCAGACATCAGGATCCAAAGGAAATGCCCTGGCTGTAATTAGTTGATGGTTTTAAGCTATCACTGTTGCTGTGTTACTTGATGCTTTTCATTTCTCACTTTCAACACTAGGTAGTCCTCATTTTCCATATGACTTTGAGGAGCCTAAGGTTTGTTTTGGTGTTTACCAGGCTCAAAACATAAGATCTCAGTGAGGAGTTAGTTTGGGTCCAGAAAAGTGAAGGTCCTAGCTTCAGGTTTGGTTCCAATGCTTGAGAAACTATAAAGTGCTCAGTAGATGCATGCCCTTTCAGAAACTGCAGCTGCTTAGAGAGAACCACACACAGTACCTCCCTGTCTCTTCATCAGGGTTAGACTCCAAGGAGCGACTTGTTTTTAAGATAGTGACTTAGCCACCTTGCCCCAGTACACAGAGTATCTTGTGCTAAGTAATATAGAGAAAGCAGATTTAATTCACAGTTTCAGAGGCTGATCGTACAAGATCCAGACTTATCTACTCAGCCTGTGGTGAGGGTTTCTTGGAGCAAGAAAGGAAAGTGGCCATGTAAGATGGGTCCAAACATGCAGAGCTTCCTTATTATGGCAGCCTATTGTCTTTGAGAATTTACTCACTCCATAAGACCATCATTAATTCCTCCTGAGGACAGTGCCCCTGTGGCCTAGCACCTTTCATAAGGTCCCTCTTCTTGAAGATCCCACCACTTCAACACTACTGTCCTGGATACCAAGCTCCAGCTCATGAACCTTTGGTAGACATGCTCAAACAGTACCAAGACTATAGCAGGCATTGAGTTTTGAGTGAGTATTTCAACTTAACTGCTTAGTGGACAGAACTGCTAGGTGTTTCTCTTGGCCAAGGAGCATTGTGAAAAAAATTACTATAACATTAAGGGTAACATGAATTTTAACGGTTTCAGGACCAAGTAGCTTTATCATGCTTTTATAAATATACTAGGTTTCCCCTTAATTTTCAGGTAAACACTGTGAACCTATAAGTACACAATGATGCTGTTATGTTTATGTCCCTGGGCCTGTGTATGTTTTCAGAGGTCTCATTTTGTTGTTTTGCATTGGTTTTGACATTCGTGGTGGGTATCAATCATATGGGTGGAGACTGCACTTTGTATTTCCTTCGTTCAGTGGCAGGCACCATGCCACTGAGATGAAGGCTGATGCTCGCAGGCAGGCACTTGTGTAACTAGTAGTTTGTTGTCATCCAGTAGGTTTGCTGTGTGGTTTAAAGTCTACCATGATTTATTTTGAGCACAGTTTTATCATTTTTGTTCCAGTGTACTGTAATTAGCCATTTGCAACTGTATTTTCACAGATAGAGCTGCTTCCAGACTTGTCCTTTTCCATAATAGAAGTCTCAAATAGAGCTGGTTTCTACAGATAAATATCTTATAATCCACCCATGAAGGCCAAGCCACAAATTACTGAATGATCTCAAACAGAAAAGTTAGTTGCAAGTGGACTTTTGACAGCTGTGACTCAAAGTGTCTTTCTGGTCTGCTTACTAATAGGAGGATATCACTGGCCACTCCTCGACAGCTTTATAAATCTTCCAACATGACTCAGCGCTGGCAAAGAAGAGAGATCTCCAACTTCGAGTATTTGATGTTTCTCAACACTATAGCAGGTAAGGTGCCTTGCTTTTCAGACCATCAGAGTATTAGGTGGTATAACCTGATAGATGTCTTGTTTTCGTTGGAGCTCAGATGCAGTAGTAGGGTAAACATGGTGCATTTACACTGGAGTCTGTCGGGAGCTGTGCAGCTGATAGCAAGGTTAAGATGCTTGCTTGCTCTCTTTCTGCCTTTTCCTTTGCTGGCAGAATTGTCTGAAAGTTTATTAGAGTCACTAACTATTGCTAGACTATCTAAAAATAATAATGGGAAAATATGGTTTCACTCCTTGGTCATTCTCAGCAGAAACAACCAGACAAGAGAATAAGAGACTCCTGCCTAGCATGGATATTGCCTGGATTAGACCAAGATCTTACAGCATCTTTTTTCTTAAAGTCCTCAAATAAGAATAAAAACCCAGATTATATTTCCTAACTGATGAGCACAGTTACAGTGCTTGTCAATTAAGAGAACACAGTGGCTTGTTTTCTTCCTCCTGATCAGAAGTTTGTGGATGGCTCAGTGGATGTTGGTGAAACCTGGTCCCTCCCTCTTTTTATGTAAGTTGAACTTCAAGAGCCCTGAGTCATTCTGATTTGTAGAGTTTGCTTCTATGAACCAGGCTGTGTGGAGCCGTACATTGGCAGATGGATCTCAGCAGTGGCCTCAATGCCTGTGTCAGACCTGTGTTTACTGTTGGTGTGACTCCTCACAGTAGATGCAGTAGAGCTAGTCCCTGAATCATTGTTTTTAAAGGTGACTGAACTACAGGCACTAGAACATGGTTGGTCAACAAAAAGGAATAAAGTTATTTGAAATATTTTTTATTTTAGTCATAAATACATGTTAATATGTGTATTCATATATAGCAAACTTATATCTTAAAGAAACCTGTTTGCTTCCTAAAAAGTAAATGAACTGTATAATACTATTAAGTTACTGTATCATTTGTACCCACACAAGAAATGAGCATAAATGAATGAAAGGGAAATAACTTAGTTTCCTTGGCAAAAATCCCTCAGCACTATGACTGTTAGTTCCCAGAACCCTACACATAGCAAAACCCGAGGTTGCACAGGTCCCATGAGCCCCTCCCACATCCATGAAACCAACTGCATTAGCTGTAGCTCTCACATGATGTGAGTGCCATGTGAGCCCATGCCAGGCTTATCATTCAGACAAGAACAGGACAAGGGCGGTGTAGGTTCTAGATAAGTACATTTTTTAAAGTGCTTTTTATAAGGGGGTGTTGCAACTCTGGGGGAAAGGTATCCTGAATGCTCAGGGGAGTCAGGCATTACCTTGAGCTAGCTGCTAGGACAGCTCTGGCAGCTGGAGCTACAATGGGACACGTTAGCTCTGGAGGGAAAGGTATCCTGACTGCTCACAGGAGTCAGGTGATACCTAGAGTTGGGGTGCGGTGGGGGATGGTCTCCCCACAGGATATAGCAATCCTGCTCCTCTCCTGGAGAGCCTCTACAACTGAGCTTTGCTCAGTCCCCACTTAAGTGGGCTTTCCAACAGAGCTCTGCTTCTTCTCCAGCCCAAGATGTTGCTTCTTTTTTACTCTGCTAAAGGTGAAACCCCTGCAGAAATGTAGCAGTCTCCTCTGCTCGTTACTTTTTCTGCTCCACCTTGCTCAGTCCCCTAAGGGACGTCTTAGCAAGGTTCTTCTTCTCTGTGCTGATGAATGAAGATCTTCACACCCAAGACTCTTTTAAGAAAGATATTTATTTGGGAAGGAGGAGTCCAGGAGAGTGGCTGCCTCTACCAGGGTGGGAAAGAACAGCCCACAACTGAACAGTCAGGGTGGTTTATATAGGATCTCTTGGGGGCGGAGTTTCTCCAAGGAGAACATTTTCTGTCCAGGGATTGGTTAGTTTTTTTTGTTCAGGGATTGGTTGGTTTCATGGGTTAGGGGCAGAGATGGCCCTGATTTCAGAGTCCAACTGTGTTTCTTTCATTGGCCTTTCTTAGCTTTTTGGCTCAAATTTTAAGGCCAGGGCATATTTCTTTCACTGGCTCTGATTCCAGGGACCAAGTGTGTTTCTTTGGCCCTGCTTTCCGAATCAGGGCATATTTCTTAGGTTCTAGGTTCAGGGATAAAGTGTTTCTTTCACTGGCTTGGGTCCCAGATCTAGGGTGTGTTTCTTTCACTGGTTCTGGGCTCCAGGGTCAGGGTGGGTTTCTTTAGCTAGCCCTTTTTCCTGACACTTTTGGTCCTGTTTGAACTATAGACACCCAATTCACAGTTGCAGAGAGTCAATGCTTCTTAGGTAAGTACATGACTTCACAGCAAAGCATAATCACCCACTAAAGAGAAGAGGGTCAGAACCACAGGCAGGCCACCTGTGTGTCCCACAGAGAAGAGGGTCAGAACCCCAGACAGGCCAACTGTGTGTCCCACAGAGAAGAGGGTCAGAACTCCAGACAGGCCACCTGTGTGTTCCACAGAGAAGAGGGTCAGAACCCCAGACAAGCCACCTGTGTGTCCCACGGAAAAGAGGGTCAGAACCCTGTAGCTATAAGTTTTCCTGTGTCCCGCCCAGTCCTGCAGTTGCTCAAAACCAAGTAAACACACAGAGGCTTATATTAGTTATGAACTAGATGGCCTATAGCTCAAACTTCTTGCTAGCCAGCTCTTGTATCATAAATTAACCCATTTCTATTAATCTGTGTTTTGCCATGTGTTCTGTGGCTTTACCAGTCTGCTGGCATCTTGTTCCTTGGGCAGCAGGCTAGCATCTCTCCAGCTCTGCCTTTCTCCTTCCTCTCTCCCTCGGATTTCCCACCTGCCTCTAAGCTGCCTTGCCATAGGCCAAATCAGCTTATTTATTAACTAATGGGAAAAACATATAGTCACATCATACAGAAAGACATCCCCCAGCATTTCCCCTTTTTTATCTAATCAAAAAGGAAGATTTTTAACTTTAACATAGTAAAATTGGATATAATAGAACAGTTATCAAGCAAGAATTACAGTTATAATATCTAGTCCATTTGTATTTGGCAAAATTAAAGAAAATATTCTATTCTCTAGCCTATATTTGTGAGTCTAAAGTTTCATATCTAATTTATCTTTTATCATAACCAAGGAAAATTATAACTCTCTAGTCTTCAACTACACCAAAGACCCCAGAAGGATATAATATTACCTAAGTAAACAGGAAGTGCATTTTGCAAGCAAATTCCAAAAATCTAGAATGACAGGGACAGCTGGCTACCTGGACAGTTACCCAAAGTTACTCTGTGACATTGGGGCATCCTTCTTTAGCCTATAGGCCTAGAGTCTCTCAGTCGCTTCTCTCTGTGTCCTATAGAATGGCAGTTTCTTCTGTGAAGCAGGAACATGAAGGACCATCTCGCCTTGTAAAGTTCAGTGGTTACCTTCCTATGGGTCCTACATGTCCATTTTATATAACATCCTGTCAAGCAGTCCAGGCAAGAGCAGTTTCTTGCCCAAATGGCTATTTTTGCCAAGAAGAAGATAAACTCCATATAGAGTGTAAATCAGTAAATCAGTGCTGCCAGGAGCAGACATGGCTCACTGTCCAGAAAAGTTCAAGCTTTTAAAACATTTTAAATGCCATATTCTGTAGGTCTTTGAAGTGTTTGAAGATCACCTATCTAATTGAAATATATCTATGTATATCTATAAAACTTAACTAACATAAATATAAACGTGATTATTATAGATGACTAATTATTAATCTGTATTTCTTAATTACATTACAATTTTAAATGAGTTGCTTAAACATAATACATTAAACAAGAATAGAAATATACATACAGTATAACAAAATTAACTTTAAAATTGTAATAAACTAAAATCTATAGCAATGTAAAACATTTAAAACAAGTTGCTCTTTAAAAGCAGATTCAGACAGGTGGTGGTGGCACACATCTTTAATCCCAGCACTCAGGAGGCAGAGCCAGACAGATCTCTGTGAGTTCAAGGCCAGCCTGGGCCAGCCCGGTCTACAGAATGAGATCCAGGACAGGCACTAAAACAACACAGAGAAACCCTGTCTCGAAAAAACAAACAAACAAACAAACAAACGAAAAGTAGATTCAATAATCTACCTTTTCATTCTATCATATCTATATCCTATCCTCCCTTTTTTCTTTTAGAAAGATATTGACTATGACCAATAACAATTTGTAACCAATCTCTAACAAAGACAAATAGCCATAATTCAGTTTTTGGGAATGTGGGTGTAGTTTTCTAGGCTACTTTCTGCTGATGTGGGCACTGGTAGTCTTATAGGGATTTTGAGAAAATTTGAGATAATGTTCACGGCCTAGGAAGACCAGTTATAACCTTTGTTGATAGGTAACATCCATTAAAGTTCAGGAGGTCTGGTTTGATCAAATCTGATCCATCTTAACCTGGAACAAATCCATAGCCTCTTGCTCCCTGTGGAAACAAAAGCAGAGCCTCCTTTCCAAAGCAACTTATCCTTAGATCCAAATTTTAAAGTCAGGATACCTTTAAAATATATATATTGGTTAAATTCAGCAGCCTTTACAATCAAATGTCTTTTTGCAGTTAAAAATCCCAAAGACAATATAATCCAGACTCTGTGTGTGATTTCCATCTTTATGTGGCTTATTTTTTGTATTACTTTTACTGTCTCTTTAAAAGACTTTATTTTTTAAAACTATTTCTTTATATAACTGTCTATCCTCCTTTTCTTCTCTCTTCCAAGCCTACATACATTTTTACACACACTGTAAACCATTTAGAGTTTTATTCCATCTGAATCTGACTTATTGTGAATCTATAATCCTTCTCTGACCAGGAGAGATTTTTAAACTGCTAAACTGTGTGTTTAGGACTGAAGCAGCAGCCTTGGCTGCTGACTCCACCCATTTCAGCTTTTCAAGATGGCGAAGGTAATTCACCTCCAGGTCTGGGAGCCATGCTTTCTGATAACTCTGGGAGGCAGTGGGTCCATGCCTCCATCCAACAGCATGTAGCCCAGAAACTTTTTTTTTTTTTTTTTTTTTTTTTTTTGTCTGTACCGGCCAAAGCTAAATCCACCACAAAGCATACTGTGCAGCTTGGAGACACCTTTGTGTACCATGGTGGGAATCCGCCATGCTGCAGGTCAAGCCCACATGCTGCAAACCCGCCATGCTGTAGCTCAAGTCCTCAGGCTGAGGCTGGCCTGAGAGACACACTAGGAAGCTGTTTTTAGCTCCATTTTAGAATCTTTTTTTAAGTCCTCTCAAGTTTTAGATGGAAAGTCAAGCCAACACGTTGGGCAGCCAAATGTAGTCTTGGTGAGAGACGTTTCACTGATAGAAATATATAAGCTACTACGATGAGCATACAGTATCCCTGTACTGTACAGCAGCTGTAATTGCTCGGGGAAAAAAATTCCAGAACCAGGAAAACCAACTGAGTTATACACAAAGATATTCCAAGGACCACAAGAACCTTTTACTGATTTTTTTTTTTTTTTACAAAGGCTGACCACAGCTATAAAAAAAAAAAAAAAAAACCTGTGTCAGTTAAAGAGTTAAGACAAGTATTATCTGAGTCCTTAGACGACTTCTACTGTCTACGCCATTCTGTAATCATGAGTGTATTTCCTCAATTTATATCTTAATAAATTCTCTTGCTCATTTAGTAGACTCACTGATAGATTCACAACATGCCCCCACAGTTGGGCATGGTTGCGCAAGCCCGGCAGACCTAGACACTTCCGCCTAGCCAGTTCTGGGTCAAAATAGCCATTTCCGGGTCAAAACGTCTCACTTGACCAGAACCCCATGCTTTGCATGGTTGCATAAAGCACGCAACGCAATCATGTGATCTACACGCATGCGTGGAGTAGCCACATGAGCCTGTGTACACATGGGCAACCCAGCCTTTATAAGCTGGCGCCATATTCCCAGCTTCTCTCTTTATGCACATGTCCTTCTAACAGGCCTGAGCACACCTGTCTCTCTCTCTCTTATCTTAATAAAACTGTTAATGGATTTTGTCGTGTTTGTGACATTTCCTCGCAGGGTAAGAGCGCCACCAAAATAACTAACACTCACATGGATTGATCGTAATAGAACACCACACAGGCCACCTGTGTGTCCCACAGAGAAGAGGGTCAGAACCCCAGGCAGGCCACCTGTGTGTCTCAGGACAGACGCTGGACTTCGAGGCTTTCCCTCTATCACAGGTTCTCTCCTTCAGAAGAAATGTGTAACATGATAACATTTTGTGGCAGTTGCCATGTTTGGTTCTATGTCATATTTTTATGCTGCTGCTTTTAGTGTTTGTTGCTTCTACTATTTTATTGTATGTATTTGGCCATAGACATAGTTTCCCAGGTGTTTAGTGATCTAGAATGTAGGTGTCATTTTATTAGTTCTCCTAGAGAATTAGTTAATTTTTTAGCAGCCTCCGAAGCTATATTTCCCTGTCTTATTTTATTTTATGTGTGTATGTGATGTGTGTGCAGGCATGTGCACAAGGTGTCCAGCTGTATCACTATCTACCTTACTAATTTGAGAAAGGCTCTCTTGCTTAAACTGAAACTAGGCTGGCAGCCAGGAAATTCCTCCTTCATCCCCTACAGGCTTATGTGCCCACCCCAGCTTTCTCATGTGGATTCTGGGGACTTGAGCTCAGGTCCTCATACTTGAGCAACAGGAGCTCTTACCCACTAAACCGTCTCCCCAGCACTGTTTCCCTTACTTTTAAACTCAAAAATGAATCAATTTTAATCACTCTTATACAATATAAAAGTGTTTACTCAGTTTTACATTCATTCTTTATTTTTGTAAATATAATTTACCATCTATTTTCAGATTATTAACTCTTTACTTTTGAAATTCATGTCTTTCTATATATTAAGAAGTACTTCAAATTATTAAAAATTTTTGTTTAAATAGTATATGATTTTCAGGTACATAATTATTTGTCTGATATTTGGAAGATAATATTGTTTTTTATGTTTGTCTGCAATATTTTTTCTATATTCTGTGTTAAGATTTTCTTCTTTATTGAGGTATATATTAAGCAAGGGCAGTGTCTGCTGCAGAAGTAACTAGGTCCAACACATACAGGACCTGAAAAGCAATTGCCCTTGGAGCAGGGGGCAAAAATAACAGATTCATTTTCTCGCATTAGATGAGCTTGGGTTTTTCCTTGACTGGGCTAGCTCTTTGGAGCTGTTAGATAAGACAACTGAAGAGCAGGGTGAGGTGCCTCACCTGTAGTTGAGTTTCTAGAATAGCAGGTATTTTTTTTGTTTTTGTTTTTTGTTTTTTCGAGACAGGGTTTCCCTGTGTAGCTTTGCACCTTTCCTGGAACTTGCTTGGTAGACCAGGCTGGCCTCGAACTCACAGAGATCCTCCTGGCTCTGCCTCCTGAGTGCTGGGATTAAAGGCGTGTGCCACCACCGCCCGGCAATAGCAGGTATTCTAATGGTGATACTCCTCCTGTTCTAAGTTGGAATGTGCTACACCCTGTGCATAGAACAGTCTCTGATTTACTGTTTTCCAGAGCTAGTTGCTGTCCTTGCTGATGCCCTTAGTGAGTGAGTGTCAGTAAATTTCAAAGCTGTGGTATGGTGCCCCCTGTAACCACATCATGCCTGTTTCTCTCTGAGAGTCACTTTGTTTGACTAGGTCAGGATGCTTCTTCCAAATCTGGGTAAGAGATAACTTTGCAGTCCCTTCTAAAAGTTACACTTGAAGCCAAGGGTGGCACATGCCTGTAATTTTAGTGTATGGGTGGCTGAGGCAGGAGGATGGTCAGTTTGAGTCCAGCCTGAATTACAAAGCAAATCCAAGGCCAGTGTGGGATATATAGTGAGATTCTATTTCAGAAGGCTGTGAGCAGAGTAGAAATGTGAGTGAATGTGATGAGCTACGTACAAACAGCATAGAAACCAGCATGCCTGCTTTTGTTTCACTTCTTAGAAACCTGGGGTTTCTAAGCCAGAGTTTGCGGACAGAAAATGTAGGATGGGATGGAATTGGGATATGAACAATAGCAGGAGGGTGGTGAATAGAGAGGAAAGTAAGAGACTGAGTGTGTGTTGTGGGGAAAAAGCCATCCTAGCTTCCTGCACTCACTCTTCTCAGAGTGAGGCTGCAGCCAGCAGCACCTGCACCACCTGGGGTGACAGATGTAGATGCTCCTGTTCTTCTGCAGCCCTACAGTGTTAAAAATGGCACTGGACACAGTAGTCTGCCTTTCAGAGCCTCAAAGTGGGCCTCATGCTGCAGGTTTGAGCACCATTGCTCTAGCCGTCTGAAAACCGGTTGCCATAATAAGCTTTGCATACAAAGACATTTGGAATATCAGGCATAGATGTGTACATCTGTCTGCATGTGCACATGCACACGTGCAAGTATGTGTGTGTGTGTTCATGTGAAGAGTGTATGCATGTGGAGGCTAGAGGTCCACTTTGGCTGTCATTCTTGGCCAGGGAGCTCCAGGAATCTGCCCTTCTCCACCTCCCTAGCAATGTGATTACAATTGCACAGCCTACATCCAGGTTTTTCTTACAAATGGGTGCTGGGGTAGAGCTGAGGATGCCATGCTGAAGTAATGAGTGCCTTACCAAATGAGGTATCTTTCAACCCTGGAAGCATTTGGGATGCTGAGGCAAGAAGATTTAAAATTCTAGGCCAGCCTGGGCTGCAGAGCAAAACTCACCTTTTTTTAAAAAAAGGGATAGAGCTCACACAAAGAAGCAAGCCATTTACTGCTGTTGATTGTAGTGAAAGATTATGTGGAGATACAGACTACTCAAGGAAGGTTTAAATGAACTCTTCAAGGATTTGGACAGATGTCTGTGATGATCCAGGCAAAATGAATGCTTAGAAGTAGAATGGCAGTGGGGGAGGTTTGTGAATGTCCCAGACGCTCTCCTGGGTTTTCTCAACGACTCTTCTGCCATCAACCATGAAGTTCTAAGTGAGTCCCAGTTTGTATTGAGCGCCAGCACTGGCACTCTGGGCAGTGGCATTAAATAGACTTGTTCATTATGTTGGTGAATCTTGGTATGTGTGATCCACTGTATGAATTCACTGGGATTGTGGGCATGGGGTTCTTACAACCAAAACTAAGTCAAAGAGCAGAATCAGAGTCTAATATGGAATGATCTTTTCAAGTTTGATACTTTTGATAAAAGCAGGTCAGTGTGACTTCATAAATTTCATATTTTTTCAACATTTTAGTTGAATTCTTACACACTTGAGTTTATTGTCTGTGCTAAAATAGCTTCCCTGAATCCTACAATCCATCGCATGGCCCATTCTGTGGTGACACTTCTTAATGTCTGTTAGACTTGGCTGGTTTTCCATTCTCATCTCTAGATGCTTGAAACAATGAGACTAGAAACGTGTGGCAGCAGCTGCTTTATAGAGCATGGCATACGGACAGTGGACTTTTCAAGCCTCATGTGATAAACATCCTACATGCTCACACAGACACAAACAGTTGCATATATATTAGAGAGGTTGCCAAATACTCGGAAAACATGGTTTTTCAAAGAAATTTCCTAAAGCCCAATAATGTGTTCAGTCTTTGTCCTATTTATAAATTTAACAAATATTCACTAAGAATATGGAAGTGTTAATTAAGACTTAAGTAGCACCTAAGCCTAGCTGTGTCAGAGTTGACATCTTGGTGATTTTGTCTGCCCTCATCCCTAGTGCTATGTCCCTGGGAACCTGCAGCACACATGGGTTCTGGCAGTACCTTCTCTGCTCCCTAGGTATTGTCAGGACAGTGTCTCTGTGTATCCTAGGCTGGCCTGACCCTCCTGCCACATCCTCCAAGTGCCAAGATTTCAAACATGTATCTCCACACCCAACTTTATTTAATTAAATATACCTTGAAGGTTTAGCTTTTAAAATGAATGAGAGTCCAGGTTAGAACTATGGTATTTAATTCTTTTTTAAATACTTGAGATAGCTTTCAAAAAAACATTAAATTATAGTAGATTATGTGAAATAATTTTAATGATGCTTAGAATTCAACTAGAAATACAGTTTTGGTCTCTGGCTCCCAGAGTTGACCTGATTGCTGCTCATTGTATTCTGACAGATACAGCCTAAGCCTCACTTTATACATTCTGAGGTAACACTAGGAAAAAGACAGTAAGAGCTGGCATTCTTGCATTAAAACAAACAAACAAAAAAACAAAACCAGACTGATCGCTAACATAGCTTTGTGTAAATGATCCCGTTAGACTTGAGAGGCTTTTTTTTTTTCCCTTTAAGGCTTTTGAGTTGTTTTTCATATGATCAGCTAATGAATTCAGCACAACTTTCCAACCCCAGCCCTGTTCTCCTGGTTAGCACTTTCCAGGTTCTTACTCCGTGATGAACAAGCTCTCCCTGGTTAATTATGTATATATTTAGCTACTGCATGTGTTGGGCTTATTATTGTCATCTAATTAGATGTAAGTTGAACTGCTTGCTTCTAGAAAAATCATTAAAAATTCTTTCCTAATGACCTAGAGATGACAAAATGTCTGTAAAGTGTGAAGACGCCAACGACACAGGAACAGCATTCTTACAGCGTGCTAATCCAGGTGCCGCCGCCGCCATCTCATTAAACGATACTTTGCTGTCATTAACATTTTCACCAAGGAATTGCAGTTATAATTTCCTTGTCAGCTGTCTCTAGATCACTTTACCTTCAAAACTACAGTGCCATATAAAAACATTAAATTGGATGGTTTAATTAAAAAGTTTTTTTTTTTTTAATGAAGAAACATATCCAGTGTTTCTGAGATCTCATTTACTGTGCTTCACTTTTATTGTTTGAGTAGATTAGTGTCGTGGGCTTCCAATATTAATATGCATCTTCTGAGATACATCCTCAGAAGCATAGTTAGCAGAATGTGTAACGTAGTAAGCTCTTACCACCAGCAGAGAAGGCAAGAGCCTACCAGGATAGCACAGGTGTATTTGTTACATGTGATATGTGTGGGCTATGCTCAAGAGAAAAGCAAAAACAGACAACAAGTGAACGCTAGGTGACCAGAGATGAGCAGATATTACTTTGGAAATATTTCCCTTTGGGAGATTTAATGCACTTATTTTTTTCTCATGTCATGAAGATGTTCCATAAAATAAAGAATGCTAATTCATTGAAACTTAGGGATACAAACTTCTAAAGTACCACTTCATCATTCTTACTCTTCTTTGTGAGCTTTGGCAGATTGTAAATTTTTAATTCAAGTAAAAAAATATATACTGACTGTCGGTGTGGCAAGAGGAAGTAGAAAATTGTACCAAAAATGGATTAATGCCATTACATTTTTAAAAAAAGTTTATTGTATTTGTTCAATTGAAATGATATTGTGAAGCTATAGTAATGTAAAAATTACTAGAGTTTTCTTATCATTTATTTTTATAGAACTTTGTAGGAATTATTAAAAATGGCTTACAAAAATTCAGAGTTAGAGAAATTGTTCTGAGCTGTGACTTTAACATCATAACATGGTGTGTGTGTATGTGTGTGTGTGTTTTCAAAATGAGGATTTCTTTACTTTAGAATGTTTCTGACAGTAGCATAATATCATCTCCTTTATTATAAACACATTTATATTAAAATGATAATTTTCTCAATATGTGCCCTTTTTCTTATACCATCTTCATGTACAGGAGCATTTAAATTTTCCAAGAGCACTTACTAGCCAGAGAGTATCTGCCAAGACACAAAGGTTTTTAAAAAAACAAAACAACCAAGGAGGGGCCTCTGTCTCCCTGCCTAACCTGAAGCAGTTAGCCATGGTTTGTCTTGCTTGCTCAGTTCCCAACCCATCTCAGTTTGGGGCAGGATCTCGCTGTGTGGCTCTGGCTTGCCTGTGAGTCAAGATCCTTCTACCTAGGCTCTTAGATGACTGGAATTACAAGCCTGTATCACCACACTAGTCTGGACACTGTTACTTAAATATGGTAGCATCTTTTGCCTAGCTAATTGGGGGAGTCAGTATGCTCCCATTAAGCGTCCACATTCCCAACATGCTTTGGATCCTACTGAAGATATTGAACCACTCTTTTAAAAGCAAGCAGACAAGCCCAACGGTTCCACAGTTCTCCACCCACGGGCAATAATATACCCGGGAAAGAAAACCAATGTACAGGGAAAGGAGTGTGTTTGGCACCTGTCTCCTTACTTCCTCCTGCCATCACAGCACTTCCCTGCGTGTGCAGATTCTTGCCGTGGATTTTCAGTGCCTCCAGAGAACCTAGGCCTTACTCATCCTGGCAGGCACTGCACCACTGAGCTTCATTCCCAGCCTCTCCACTGAGTCTTGATGCATGCTAAACATAGCATGTTTACTGACAGTGCAGTTTTTGCATGTATCTTCCGTACAACAGATTATCATCTGATAATAAGCTCCAAACATGCAGTTCAGCAGCCTGGCACCCTCCATGACCCTTTCAAGGTCCTTGGCTGACAGGGTTCTGCTTCTAAGGTTGAATGTTGTCTGTGTCAAGATCAACAGAAGTAATATCGATGCACACGTGGGAAGTCTCAGTGGACCAGGTTTCACAGTGACACAAATCACCTCTGTTCACATGCTGCAGATAGAACTAAGTCCCATTACCACAACTACTTATAAGGGAGGCTAATCCCAAGGAAGGGGATCGTGTGTGATGACCAGCCAGTTGTCACCAGTGTGAAGGTCTTACTGAAATTGTTGAAGGAAGACACTTTGGACATGGGGTTATCAGAGCACTTCTGATTAAACAGAGACTTAGTCCAATAGGAGAGGTCTTTTCTCCTGAAATACAGTGGTTGCCTTACTTATGATAAGCACAGAAACTGCTTTTTAAGAAGTCAGGGCATACACATTCACTTGTTTTCTTTTCTCTACTAGGACGGACATATAATGATCTGAACCAATATCCCGTGTTTCCATGGGTATTAACAAACTATGAATCAGAGGAATTGGACCTGACTCTTCCAGGAAACTTCAGGGATCTGTCAAAGGTAAAGTAAAATGCACAGAAATCTCTACTCTACAGGAGCTTCAGCAGAAAGGGTTTCTGCCAGAGTGTACATACTCAGTGAGTCTGTGAAAAAGTTATTCCTTCTTCTGTAGATCAGTCTCCAATTCTTATCAACTCAAGCCACAGGAATTATGCAACTATTAGTGACATTATCAGCACCATCATAGGAACAATGAGTGTCTGGGAAAGCAGGGTCAGGAAGAAGTTGCTTAGGGTTAGTCCTGGGGAGAAATCTAAAGTTAGTGCAAAGTCTAACGGCCAGTCACTCGTGTGCTGTATTCCTGAGGTGAAGAGAAATACTGTCTTGACCACAGTAGCAGGTGTCCTCTGGGAAGGGCTTAGCATTAAGGAGGAAGGAAGGTAAACCAGCAAGGATCTGTTTAGATGGAGAAGGTGGGACCCTCCAAAGGACTCAGGATGAGGATAAGGCCTACAAAGCAGATTTGGGGTAAGTTAACCTAATTTTTAAGTGAAACGTTAAATGAGATGCCAAGCTGAAGTGCACTAAGAATTAGAAATGCCCAAAGCAGCGCTGCGGCCTGAGCTCCCATTGAACACTGAGTCATGCCCCCATGAATCAGTTTTCAAACTGCGCATGCTTGATGGTGCTTAGCATGTCACTCAAATCGCAGGTCCACATCTACAGTGCAGGGCATCAGGCAAAGTTACTCACTCTCTCTTTGCTTCAGTTTCTTCATCTGAGTACTAGAACAGTGATAAGCAGGTCATAGTGATGAGCTCTGGTGAGGTGCTATGTATGTGTGGCCTAAAACAATTAATCAATGCTGTGTATGTTGGTTAGAATTCTCAGGCATTCCCATAAGCCACATGCTCTACGATCTGAAATATCTTTCAGGTAGTGATGATGCCAACAGCATATGCCTGTTGTATACTGTTGTAGAGGGTATGCTGTACAGACAGACACTGTACACGTTTGCCAGGATAGAGGACTACTCGTTGGTCATTAACGCAAAACCTATTCAGTGCAAAGGTAACAGTTAAAGTTGCTCTCTAAAGTCTTGTCTGTGTGGGCCAGAGACGTGGCTCACCTCCGATGGTAAAGGTGCTTGCCATCAAGCTGACCTGTCCTCATTCCCCAGGAGAGAACAGACTCTGGCTCCACATGGGCCTACACACATACACATACACACACACATATACACACAACACACATATACAAGTAAGTAACTGTGATTTTTAAAATGATGTAAATCATTTCTTTTTAACATTGATAGATACAATTTATTAGATACTACATGTGCATGTGTGTGTATGAAAATGAAGTTTTATAGTGTAGATTTTCAACGACCGTGCACATTGTATGCTCACCTCATATCCTGGTTAGTTTTTGTCAACTTGATACAAACTAGAGTCTCCTGGGAAGAGAGAACCTCAACTGAGGAATTAACTCCATCGGATTGGTCTGTGGGCGTGTCTGTGGGGCATTTTCTTAATTGCTAATTGATGTAGGAGGGCCCAGCCCACTGTGTGTGCTGCCACCCCTGGGCAGACAGGCCTGTCTGGGCTACATAAGAAAGTAGGCTGAGCAAGCCAGTAAGCAGCATTCCTCCATGGCCTCTGCTTCAGTTCCTGCTTCCTGGCCCTGGTGTCCCTTGGTGATGGATTATGACCTATGATCTAGAATAAAACCTCTCCGAGTTATTTTTTATCATAATGTTCTGTCACAGCAACAAAAAGCAAATTAGGACCCCTCACATGCTGTGTATTACTATAGCTATTTAAGATTCTTTTTTTTATATAAAGGAGGAATGGTCCTTTTGATCTGAAATTCAGCTATAATGTCATAGTCAAAGGAAACTCACACACCAAGACTTCTTCCTTTCCTCCAGTGATTCTGTCAACAAATACTTAACGTGTGCTCATTGTGTGTGCAGAAAACAGGCCTCTGCACCGGACAGATAGGTGAGCCCGATGAGAACGAGTCAGATCAGCCTCGTGGGGAGAGATGAGTCCTGAACAAAGAAGAGAACTTAGGTCCTAAGAGAGGAAACTGGCCGTGGTGAGGGTGAAGGAGAGTGGGACCTACTGGGGCGTGTGCTCAGATACCCCACGGCAGTTGGCCTCACACCTTCCTGAAATACTAACACAGCAAAGAAAGTACAGTGTTCGTTCTGTGGACTGTAGGAGTCAGGTGCTGGAGTGTTTGCTAGTGGTAACAGAATTTCATTTCCCCGTGTAAAATGGTGAGATCACTGGTTTTGGGGTGGTGGCGCTGATTCCTGGACTGGAGACCTTGTGTCTGCTAGGCAATGTTTTACACGAAGACACATCCTAAGCCCTCCTTTTCTATTTTATTTTAACACAGGGTTTCACTAAGTTACCCATCCCACCTTGCACTCACTCTGCCTCCAGATAGGACTTAAACTTGAGGTCCTTCTGCCTCAGCCTCCTGACTAGCTGGGGTGACAGCCTGTGCTTCTGAAGTAACTGGAAAAGCTGCCTTCATTCAGAGTGCTCAGTGTGTGCCTCCTTTGACAGTGCTTTGCCTTTTGTGACTCACATATACTTCCCCAATTTTATGAAGTGAGAAATAAATAGCAGAGGCAAACAGGCGGAGCCCGAGTTAATCGGGCCGTGCACATGAACTGTCTCCTTTTGCAAGCATAGAATCGGCCCTTAGTACTGGATGGTTGAAGGCATGAGTGGGAAAAGAGAGTTAGCTTTTGCTTGCAGTTCTCCCACCGTCCTGACCCGTGCCTTAGCAGTCTGTTATTTACACTCTGTCACACTGACAGGATGGGAAAATGTTAGCAAATTAAAGCCTCTTGATATGTTAATAAATTACCCTCGCATTGTTCCCATGGTTCACTGGATTTCTTAATAGGAACTTCCATACAGATGGCCTAGGAACCCAGGACTACCCTTTATAAAGCCCACTACTACACAAGGTTTTAATGGATGAAAATGTCTCTTCCTGTGCACCAATAGGAAAGTGACATTAGATGTGTACCATCGGTGGGAGGGAGGGAGGGAGGCTGCAGTGGGTACGGCACTACTGCATTAGGAGGAACCATCCAGAAGCACAGGGATGTCTCACAGTTCTAACAGATACAGAAAAAGAAGGCTTCGGTGGGAAATTGTTTCCCAACAGCTCGAGGCAGAATTGAGATTATTAAATGTTATTAACTGGGATTAATAAGAAAAGTAGTTATTTTAAAAACAAAGATTAGGAGTCTTGATCTAACTAACAATTCTAGAATTAGCAGTCAATAATTCTAGAGTTTGTTTTTGCTAACATTTGAGGTCCCAAATAATATCATAGTCCTTACTGCTTATAATATTAGAGAAACTATTAAATACACAAACATGAAAAATTAAGTATTTCTTTATACCACCAACTTACACTGTCTCTGTGGCTTCTAATTATGCAGAAGCCTTTTGAGTTAAAGGTTCAGAAAACTCAGCTCAAATAGCTCAAACATCAAATCAGCACCATTGGTTCTTATAACTGAAAGATTCAGAGAAGGGTTTGGCGTTTTAGGAAGATTTGCTCAGTAACTCAGATAATGCCAACATGTGTCTCTTGCCACTGTAGACTTCAGACTTACTTCTGCTCCACAGCCTGTGGTAGTTCAGACGTTCTCTCTCCTCTCTGTAGTAGTAGAATGGCTGCAGTAGCTCCTAACTCATACTTTGACTCAAAAGAATCCCAGTAGCCCCAGTGTAAGAAAAGGAAACTTCTTTCTCAGCAGATGTCACTGATGCTACTTGAGAGGGACGGGACAGCCACTTGCACATGGAGCTGGAGGTCAGGTCAGGGACCCTGGCCTGCCCTAGGTAATGAGCAGGGCCTTTGGATTCTTGTTCCTGAAGGAAAGGAAGTCACTTTCTGTTACCACGTGTGAACTGAAATACACCTGAGACTTTGCTCTTTATGATTAAATGAAGGGAAGACCAATTGAACTTGTACACACCTCCAGATGTCAGAAAGATCGTAAGGTATAACCTTGACCCTCACAACAGAGCCATTGTTTAGGCAGCCACACTCTTTACACAGATCCGTAGAAGATGCAGTGCTCAGTGGAGTCATAACTGAGTTTACCAGGAAACAAATGAAGCTTAAGCTTCAAGACACCTCAGTTTTCAGGGGCTTCTTCCTGTACTTTGCCCTAATTTTAGGAATATAGTGTTAAGTTCAATTTCCATAAGAACCTGTGTTAGTCACTTTTCTGTCACTGTGATAAAATCCCTAGAAAGGTAAATTTAATAAAAGGATGGGCTTATTTTTGCCTACACCAATGTAGATAGGGCCTTTGTGCTGGTTAGGTTTTTAGTTTTGTTGCTATTTTGTTTGTCAACTTGACACAACCTGGTCATTTGGCAAGAGGGAACTCAGTTGAGAAAATGCCTCCATCAGATTGGCCTATAGGCAAGTTTGTGGGGAATTTTCCTGATTAATGATAGATGTAGAAGGACCCAATTCATTGTGAGTCCTAGAAAGTATAAGAAAGCTGACTATGAGCCTGGAGAGCAGTTCTGTATCACTCCCGCATGGCCTCTACTTCAGTTCCTGCCTCCAGCTTCCTTCCTTAAGTTCCTGCCCTGGCTTCCCTCTGTGATAGATTAAAAGCTGTAAGATGAACTAAACCCTTTCCTCCTCAAGTTGCTTTTGGTCATGGTGTTTATCACAGCAATAGAAACCCTAACTAAGACAGCCTTTAGTGTCACACCTTGTGCACAAGGGGCATTCAAGGAGTGATGGATACAGAGCAAATTTCCAGTCACTCTGAATTTCTCTATCTTAGTCATGATTGACTAAAAAGTCTAGTGAAAGAGTGTTTGATTCAACTAAATCATTTTTAATTCAAGTAAGGTAAAAAAAAGAATAGTGTTCAATAATACATTTCTCATGCCACTATTGTTTTATTACCTCCTTAAATGCCAAAACACTGACCCTAAGTTTTTATTAAAACGTGAGTTGCACATTTATCTAGAATGAATTTTTTTCATTTATGATCTTATTCTTTTCCTGGCCACCTTTATTAAACCAATGACGAGCATGGGAAAGGGTTTTATTTAGACTTTTTTTTTTATTAGACTGCACAGGCTCAAGTATCACTCATTATAAATTGTATTTATTGTTTGACAAATAAAATGGTCTGTCATTGACCAATCTTTTCAGTACCAGCCACCAGTAAGTATGTGGAGAGATTTTTTTCCTTCCATTTATATAGATATTCCCTATGGAAATATGAGCTTGTTATGAAATTTGTCTTAAAACAGGATACATGTTAGTGCCTCAGTTATTTATATCTACTCACATGAGTTTGACTCCCAGGTTCTGGGGTCACATGATTTTGACATGAATCATAGTCTCTGCTCGTTAAAGTACAAGTGGGATTTTCCATTGCCCAGCCATGTCTTCTGATAAATGAAATCATTTCATCACAAAACCAAATCCTGGTAATAGTGACATAAACATAAGACATCACACATGTATACACACAGGTTCGAGTACACACACATATGCACAAACACACTCATTTACAAAGTGGAAAGATCTATTTTGTTAACACAGAAGTTGTTTGACTGGCAGGTGAGGATGAACTTAACGTTTCCCACATTATTATG
Organism: Peromyscus eremicus; assembly: GCF_949786415.1. Taxonomy (NCBI): domain Eukaryota; kingdom Metazoa; phylum Chordata; class Mammalia; order Rodentia; family Cricetidae; genus Peromyscus; species Peromyscus eremicus. Next base: position 1,815,976 of record NC_081421.1, read on the forward strand.
CCATTTAAAAGAGGAATGATAATGCCTGGGGCTTTGAAATGTGGCAGTGCAAATGCGTGTGCTGAGGTGCGAGTGTTGGTGAGCGCCTGTGCACATGGAGTGGAGTTGATTAAGCTAGAGAATGAGCAAACCAGAAACCCATAGCATCTTCCTACTTATTCTTATCTTTCTTTTCCACCATAAATACAAGTAACCAAAATGAAAGTTTTATTAGGTTAGTATATAACCTGCCTGATGATGAAGTTTCAATAACTAAATAAATACAGACTATTGGAAAAGTATTAAATGTACCAAACTTTTTAAATGAAAGTCATGGAACTTGATAATTTTTGACAGTCTAGTAAATAAAAATAATTTAACTCTATTAACATTATAGTAATGACTTTGGCTTCGTGTAGTACAAGGTCAAGTTAAACTGGCTTCAGTTGAAAAGATAAAAGTTTTTTTTTTCTTTTTTTCTTTGGTTTTTCGAGACAGGGTTTCTCTGTGTAGCTTTGGCACCTTTCCTGGAACTCACTCTGTAGCCCAGGCTGACCTCGAACTCACAGAGATCCGCCTGCCTCTTGCCTCTGAGTGCTGGAATTAAAGGTGTGCACCACCACTGCCCGACGAAAAGATTAAGTTTTTCAAACCTAGTGTTTCTAAGGAATCCAGAGTAGGTCAGTGTTGGGAAGACCTGCTCTGAGAACATCTCTGCTGCACCTTGCTCTGGTGTTGAGCTGACCAGCTCTCAGCAGTATAGCAAGGAGGCTTTTGTAGCCCCACCAGAGATGGCTTTTTTCCCCATATACTGGCAGTTAAGTTTCTTTGGATCCACTCTGATCATGGGTTGTTTTATTTTTTGCCCCAAAGTGGCCACATAGGATTTTGAGAAACTTGATGACAGTTTGGGGTTGTCAGGGGTCAGCCCACCTGCATCTGGCTTGCCATGTATGAAGAAGGACTAGTTCATAAAGGAAGGAATGGACAGAGGAACTGTTGCTCTCGCTCATTTGCAGAAGCTGGTCATAGGTGTATCTACGAGCGTTGGAATTAGTGCCCTTTCCCCAGAGTGCACTTTTTTGCAGATGCTTAGTCCTTGCACTGGCCTGTGCATCCCTTTCTCACTGATTCCTCAGGTCTCTTAGTTATAGGAGCCTGCCCTTGATATGTCTTCCAAATGTTTCCACTTTGTTTTTTGTTTTGTTTTGTTTTGTTTTTTGGTTTTTCGAGACAGGGTTTCTCTGTGTAGCTTTGCGCCTTTCCTGGAACTCACTTGGTAGCCCAGGCTGGCCTCGAACTCACAGAGATCCGCCTGGCTCTGCCTCCCGAGTGCTGGGATTAAAGGCATGCGCCACCACCGCCCGGCTGTTTCCACTTTGTTGTTTGCCTTGTTTTATGGCTAAACATTTTGTTTAAAATCCCCACATGGAAGTTTTACATGATATTCTATAGTCATTCTAGTTGGTCTTTATTCATTCAGTGTTTGTTACTCAGCTAAAAAATAAATAAAAAATAAAAATAAAAAATAAAAAACAGCTAAAAAAAAGAAAAAGCCAGGTGCTGTACTGGGTGCTGAGAATTCAGACGTGGATAGTTTAGATGTTTCATTTAAGGTCCAGTCTAATGGGCAAAATGAGTTACAAACTTACTTCACTATTCCTAGGCACTGTCTGTGAAGCTTCCAGAATGAAATCTGAACCCCTTCCAAAAACATGAGTCAGATAAGAGAGATGCAAAGGGCAGAGGGGTCTGTAGGAGTGAGTCCTGCCTTGTCATGAAGATGTTTTTCGGGATGATGTCATGTAGTTCATGATTGAAGAAGTGGAAAAGATAAGAGTTTGAGAGGCCTGTGTTAGAGATTTTTGAGCCCTTGATTATTACAATGAAAGATAACTTAGGTCTATCAGAAATCCTGATATGATAAGGATGTTGAAACACCCAAAAGCTCTCCTTAGAAACCGAACACATTGACTCAGCTTCAGGCTGTTTCTAGCACAGCACAGCACAGCACAGCGATCATAAACTGCTGTAAATCTGTAAGCTGCAGAGCTGTCACTAAGTCTGAGATCTCAGTTTCCTCATCCGTAAGTAACACAAGGGCATAGGACTGGGCTAAGACTCTGACCCTCCCTCCCTTTCCCGCCCTCCTTCCCTCCTTTCACCTTCTCTCCCTCCCTCCTCCCTCCCTTCTCCCTCCCTTCTTCCCTCCCTCCCTCCCTTCCTTCTTTGGATCTGACCTCCAGCCTCTACCTCCCCCGTGCTAGGATTATTGGTGCGTACCACCATGGCTAGCTGGTTCCATCTGTTTCTGAGATTCTTTGGTAGATAAGGAAGCAAACGGGCAGAAAAAAGGCACACAGAGATTCTAATTTTAGAGTCAGCATGAAAGTGCAACACAGTGGTGTGGACAGAGGGGTCGGCAGGTCTCTCTTTCCTTCTTGTGAAGTTAGATAAAGGGATGCCTTGCAGACCCCAGACATTTGTGTAAATCACTCCAGAAACTGGACGAGTAAACAGTATCTTATACAAATATACAGTGTCCTTAACAATCATAGTGGCAGGTAGTAGCCACAGAAACATTTTATTTTATTATTTATTTATTTATTTATTTATTTTGGTTTTTCGAGACAGGGTTTCTCTGTGTAGCTTTGGAGTCTGTCCTGGAACTCACTCTGTAGCCAGGCTGGCCTTGAACTCACAGAGATCCGCCTGTCTCTGCCTCCCGAGTACTGGGATTAAAGGCATGCGCCACTACCGCCCGGCTCACAGAAACATTTTAAGTGATACAGATAGAACCTCAGTACTGTGAGCATTGACATGCATATTTCCAGGTTTTAGTGATGTACAGTGCTGAGGTTATTGTAATGAACATCATGTTTCTCTTTGAAAGCCCTTTTAATTCTTAAAAATCATAATCTACTTGGATGAAACTGACCATTTATTGAGTTGACATTTATTATTTATTCAAGTCAGTTCAGCTTTGTATCACGAGTTTTCTTGCAATGCTCTAGTTTTTCATTCAATATTTACCCAGTAGTCTTTTTTTTTTTTTTTTCCCCCCCGAGACAGGGTTTCTCTGTGTAGCTTTGCACCTTTTCCTGGAACTCACTTGGTAGCCCAGGCTGGCCTCGAACTCACAGAGATCCACCTGGCTCTGCCTCCCGAGTGCTGGGATTAAAGGCGTGCGCCACCACCACCTGGCAGGGGAGACACCATGATGAACCAGTAGTCTTTTTAACTTACATTTTTTAGTCATTTTTCCTTACCTGATATAGATGCTTATTCTGAAATAACATTCTGAAATAACTGATATAACATAGGTTTTAACGTAGAAAATATTGATGGATCAAGGCTAAAGGAACAGAAAGAGAAAATAGAAAAACAAATAAAATGGAAAAAGCACTCACTTATATATCAAAAGAATTCTCACCCAAATGTATCAAAGTGCAGTCTAAGTAGAGCTTGTTCTGTTGTGTGTTTGCAGCAGTTATATATTTAGATAGATAGATAGATAGATAGATAGATAGATAGATAGATAGATAGATAGATGTGTGTGTTTGCAGCAGTTATATATTTAGATAGATAGATAGACAGACAGACAGACAGACAGACAGACAAATGATAAGTAGATAGATGAAAGATGGATAGATACAATGTCCTGAATATTGTAAATTTATGCTGGCATCTCTCAGGATATTTTTTTCTCCATTGAGTAAAATCACAAACTTGTTCAAGAAAACAAAAGCTTTTTGTGGCACTCTCCTCTGAGACAGATTTCTCTGCTGCATCTTTGAGGAGTGGATGATAAGGGATACAAGTGGGGGACCAAACATTTGTTCAGTAGATACAGCAGTGTTTTGCTGCTACATAAACAATTCCTCCCCAATTTTACCAGGCATATGACTGTCTGGACACATGTCAGTTCATCTCTTGAGATATCAATAGCATTTAGCAAGTTATATAAGCTTACTCGCCCTTCTAAAAACAACAGGGTTTTATAGGTCTAGAAATCATATTTTTAGTCTCTGCCTGCCCCTTGTGCCTGATTTTATGTCATGTGTCACTGTTCATTTGCAGCATAAAACAGCAGTAGATCTAAAACCCGTTTTAAACTCTTTAAGTGGAAACCACAACAATGGCTGTATCTAAATGCTGATGGAAAAGGAGACTAGCTCCTATTGCCAACCAAATGTGTCAATCTCAGTAAACCGTGTGTTTTCACCAGAATTTCAACTATAGTCATCTGCAAGATTGATATGGGATTTGCATTGCAATACTCACCTAAGTTTTAAAAAGATGCCAGACTTACAACCTTATCAATAGAGACGTAGACCGATGTTGACGTGAGTATGAGAGATTCTGATGTCCTTTGGATGGAGTAAGAAGGAGGCCATCTATTAACAGAATTTGAATCTCCTCCTAAACAACTGGAAGCTTTTTTTCCTTTAAAAAGTTTGTTTCTTGACTACTAGAAACAAAATGATTTTAAAGTGGTAACAATAAGTGAAACTGTTTACATTTCAGAAAATTTATTCATAGGTTCATTAGACAAAAATTCCAAATGAGAAATGTATTTGAAGTAGTAAAAAGGAGAAGTTTGCAGGCTTTGACACAGTGCAGCTTTTCATACAGAGCTCACGTGCTTCTGCAAACACTCCAGTAGAGAGACTTCAGTGAAACTTGAGCAAATAAAAAATGTAAATATATGTTTCCTCCTTTTTGGGTAGTTGAGGAAAAGGACTGGCTTCTTTTTCCTTCTTCCTTGATGTTTTGTGAGCAAACATTATCAGTATAAGGTTGACCCTCCCTATGGGCAGCTGTCCTTCAACTGAAAGATCCACCAGCGCATTCAAGACAGAAAGCACCACACACTTCTCAGATGGCTCACTGAGTTAGAAGTTCGTTATGTGGACATCTAGAAGAGTCCCGATCTGGTTCACTATGTAACTTTCATTTTTCTACTTGGTAGCTCTTGTCCTTTCACCAACCATAAAAGTTACATTTGTTTTAAATATCAAGAGTTTTACATAATGTTTGAAGAAATGCCTTCTTTTTTTACATCTGTGTAAAAAGATTTAGCACAGAATGGGGTTTAAGCCTTGAAGTATATAAGTGGAAGGTTTATGCTTTCATCCCAGGAGTCACAAAAAAAGGCCAATGGTTTTGAAACTTTAAAATATTAATACTCTTGTACCCAAGAAAAACAACTTTTAAAAAATAAATAAGTTGTTTAATATTGGTTAAGTCATAATAAAGGCTAACATAAAAGGAACATACTTTACAAATAACTTCAATATTCAGGCTAAGCACCCTTACAAATAAGAGCTTATTATGAAAATTCTAGCAGCCTTAACTGCTGGCATCATTGTGTTGTTTAAATTAGTCTTCTGGGACCAAAAGAAAAGGTTCACAGCAATTTATAAATGAATTTTTCTCTCTTGTGTAACATTATATGTCCCATTGAGACACTAATTTTCTATGACTTCTCCTGTTCAGATTAAGCTTTTGGAGAACTTCATGCTTAAGTAGTAATATTAAATTTGTAGGTAAAGACTGATATACTTAATACTTTCATTTTCTGTGTAAACACTTATTTGTACAATATGCCGCTAAAAACAGTAACTTATACCTAGCTGATAAGTGTGGACTCCATATATGAGGAAACAAAGACCAGACAGAAAATTGAACTAAGGCAGTTGCTATTTGCACTCATGAGTGTCCTGTCCTATTAGCACAGGAAAGCTCAGGCTGGCTTCTAGGCTCACTCAATGCCTGTGGCTCTCCTCAGCTCTTCTCACCCTGTTCTCTACCCTAAACTTCTTTCTTTACCCTAGCATCTCGTTTCTATATAGCCCTGCCATTTCAGCCAGGCACTCTTGGCTCGCTCTCTCTCTCTCTCTCTCTCTCCCCCTCCCTCCCTCCCTCCCTCCCTCCCTCCCTCCCCCCCCCCCTCTCTCTCTCTCTCTCTCTCTCTCTCTTCCCTACCCCCACTCCTCCTGACCCCTCTCCTTTCAGGGCATGGTCCATTCTGCTGACCATGTTTAGTCTACTACTTTCTCTCCCTACTAAGGACTCTTCCAGACACCTCTGGCTGTTCTCTCCCTCATATCTACAATAAAAACCTTCCCCTCAACCATTACTTGGAGCAGTCGTGTCCTCACTTTATATAGTGAGAATGTGTTAGGAATCATTAAAGACTGGGTGTGCTAAGAAGTTTGGAGCCATGGTCTAATAGTTAACATGAGCCTTTGGAGGGAAGAAAGTAGCCCATATCCTCCGCTAAAGTCCTGATAGCACAGGTTGTAGTGGCTTCACAAGGCACCTGCATGCGAATTTGAGTCCTCTGGATCAGCCCTTCTTCACTTAGTGTGTGTTGTTTAAATTCATAAAAAGGATTGGTGCTGTTGTACCTGTTTCTCGAAACCCCCAGAGACCACCAAGGAGGTGGTTTCCGATGCAAGGACATAAGGGTCCTTTTATTGTGAGGTTCATCCTGGGCCACCAACAGATGGAAGGAAATGTGGCAGTGGCCACGAGCCCAGGTGTAGAGTTTTTATAGCAAGCCGGGAATTGGCAATTTGGGATTGGGTAGAAGTGATGTGGGGCAAGGTGATTTTTTTAAACTATTGGTCTAAACTTTGGACGCAAACCACATTTGAAATCATTGGGTTAGACTTTTGGTGGGGAACCACAACCCCCTGAACAGGATTATCTGGACTGCTCAGCAGGATTATCTAGATATCTTCAAGGGCATAAACTGCAGACAGAATGTCTGCAGGAGGATACTGCTCTGTATCCGTTGTCATGGCACATTCCTGAGATCTTTTCTGGAACTGAGTACAGCAGGTGGTCTAAGATGGTGGCCCTACCCTAAGATGGGGTCTGTATTGCCTTCACAATGCTCCAGTTGAGCAATAGCAGGACAGGACCAGTGTTCCAACTGTGCTTCCTCCTCTGAAGGACCTTGGCTCCTTAGCATACAGCATACAGACCGAGCCTAGCAAACAGGAAAGCCAATGCAAAGGAAGTTCCACAACTCAGCAAAGACAACAATATGGAAATCTGTCTTAATAATTATTACCAAGCTCAGTGTCTATCATGAGTGCTAAGGAGCCAGGGAGAACAAAAAGGAATCATGAAAACACTGATTTGACCTGAACAGTTGAAACTGAATCACTTTCATTTTGTTTTGGTATTTTTGCTTACTGGTTTTTGATTACTTGCTTGTTTTGGTTTTTATTTTTTGTTGTGTTTTGTTTGTTGAGCGAGATCAAGAAAGAACATAAAATTGGATGGGTAGGGAGATGGGAAGGATCTGGGAAGTGTTGGGAGTGGTCCAAGAATATGATTAAAAAAAATAAGAAAAAAATTTTAAATAACCAAAACCTGAATGACCCTGGGAATCTAATTTTCTAAAGTTATAGCCAAGTCTGGAGACTTTACACATGTCCCTGTGTATTTTTATCGAGTACACTGATTAGTAATTAATGATGAAATCCACTCATTGAAAATGCCATACAGAGCAGTCCATTAGTGCTGAAGTAATTTCAGAATGAAGCCTGGACATCTAGGATGTTTACTGTTGCTGTGTGGAACAGAACATTTCCTTTTATCTTTTTATAGCCAATTGGTGCTTTGAACCCCAAGAGAGCAGTGTTTTATGCAGAGCGTTATGAGACATGGGAAGATGATCAAAGCCCTCCCTACCACTATAATACACATTACTCAACGGCAACTTCAGCTCTATCGTGGCTTGTTCGAATTGTAAGTATCATCCTTAACTTAGCGGTCTAACTCCAGAGTGTGAGTAAATTAAATGAAAATCAAGTACATTTGGGGTTCGCTCTAATGACTAGAGGCCAGTGAGTAGAAAATGGACGCCATGTACCCCAGGGAAGAGTTCAACCTGTGATCTTCCTTCTCAGCTTCCCAAATGCTGGGATTACAGATGTGCACAACCACACTTTGCTTTAATTTTTTTTTTTTTTTAATATATGGTTGTCTTTGTAGAATTGGGTTAGGAAGCTAGTTACTTAAATTTCTGTACTTATTTTTGAGCTAGGGATAGCACATGCTGAGCAGGCACTCTGTTACTAGCTCTAACCCTGCGTGCATGCGCACAAACACACACAAACACACACACACACACACACACACACACACACACACACACCTGTATCCCCAAATGAGTCATAAAGGACCCTCTGGTGTATATATTGAATTTTAGATCAACTAATATGTTAATGAAACAAACCCCAAACTGACTTTAAGAAAATACCAACTCTGTACTTGTAAACCAGAGGTAAAGACAGAAAATTGTGATCCCTTTTTTAGACCAAGGTTTTTAATTGGTCTCATCTCTCCAAGATGCAGCTTAATTGTGTGAAACTGGAAGTTAAGAAAAATCTTAACTGTATTTTAGACGCTAGAATAATTAGATCTAATTGTAATTTTGAGAGCATTACATCTGTGGCCAAGCCTGACTATGGGAACCAGTCAGAGCGGCCCTCCTTCACTTGATGGTCATAGTGCTCTCAGTAGGCAGAAGGCATTTCCCACTCAGGCAAGAGATGACACCCTCAGATTTCCCACACCGAGTTCATGGAATCCATCCTGTGGCTCCAGCCTCGGAACTGAGCAGACTATAGAACTGATCAGTCAGGATTTAGGGGACCTGATTTCTGATAGCCACAGGCATAAAATGTAGCTATATGTATATATAATGCAGTCTTAATCAATTTGCACTCAGAAATAGGAAAACAGAGAAGAAAACAAAAAGACTGATAAATTCAGTTCTCTGATCACCAGTGATTAGGCCATAAAGCCAAATTTCAAGTCATTATCACTAATAGTGGGGAATGACCTCCGAGGCATGAATGAACTGCCAACAAACAAAAATCAGTACAGGAATCATAGATTTAAAATCTAGGGAAAGGGTGCCTGTAAAGTTCTATATGCTGTCTGCTCTGGGAGCCAAGAAAAATGTGGCTGTACCTAAGCTGGCCAAGAACTACCCCACAACCCACACAGCCCATTGGGTTTCATCAGGTTAGTCCACCTACACTTTGCAAGAGGCCCCCAGAACATAACATAACCACATTTTTAGAAAATATTGAAACCAAGTTTTCACTCTGAGAGGCTCTTTTATACCTCATCAGAGTCCCTGATGCCACAGCCTTGGTGAGCTACCACAGTGAAGGGGAGTCTACTTCACCCAGGCCTCTTGGAGATGGACAGAAGTTCAGGGCTGTGTGTGAAAACCACAAGAGCAACAACAACAATAGATGTTTCAATTGGGTTGTCCTGAGATTTAAATGAGAGTAATGTTTGATTGCATCTTGAAGTAGACACAGTGGTGTTATGTGTTTTCTGTGAATGCCAATTAGTCAAATCTGGAGACAGATTGGCAAAACACATTAAAAGAAAAACACTTGGTCTCAACCACCAGATTTATTAAATATTTTTCTCCTCTAAGTAAGCTAAACCTTTTCTCCAGTCAAAAAACACAAGAGGTCCTCTGGCTGACCTGCTGTTCCAGTGGGTAGAGCACAGGACTGAAACTATGCAAGGGCCTGACAGCAATCTTCTGTGTCTCCTGCACAGAAAGCATTGCTGTCTCACAGGGAATCCCTGACTGTAACAGCTTCTAGTACCCTTGTTGAGAAGGAAAAGGAATGGGTGGAATTAGTTTCATAAATTTTTAAACTGTTATACCCAAAATGTTACTTTTTGGTCATGTAACCAATAAAAAATTATTTATGTGATGTTTAACATTTTTGAACTCATTTTGGAATCCAAAGAATATGTTATATTTCTAGCACAATATTACGTCTATTGGCTGCTGTATCTGACAACACATGCATCTAGCTTTCATTTGGCTCAAATGCTTCATGAGAAGCTATCAGAGACAGAGTACTGGAGTCCTGTGGTCTAACAGCTTAAGGAGCATTCAGCTAATGGCCCAGGGAACTTTGCTTTCTTCAGTCTTACTCTAAGGACTTTATGAAGTAGAAAATGCATTTATAATGTGTGTCACTAAGAATCTGTTCATAAAATATAATACATATTAAAATAAGTGGCTGTCTTCTACCTTTCAATCCTTTTAGACCTAAAGTCATTACATTCATTATCTTTCAATATATTTAGTATGACAATGATGATAATTGCATAAAAATGCTAATTAGCTATATACCTCATTACTTTAAATTAAGAATATTCTTTTAGTTAAACTCCCAGTAAAATCACTTGTCTGACTTGCCAGGCTCTAGAAAGACTGTTTCATTGATTGCTGCCAGACAAATGCTGAATAAACCCTCATTCCAAAGTGGGAGTCTTAAGATAATACATGGACACGTTGTGCTCAGATGTTTGTCCTTCCAGGACCTGAGACATCACCCTGAGTAATCACATGCTACTCACTGACTATGACCAGTTTCCCTGGCTGACTCAGTGTGCCAGCTCAGCCCTTCTGTGCTCAGCTAATTCTTCAGCCATTTAATAACAATAATTCTTAGGACATTAAATAGGTAACATTCAAAATTTTAATATCTACATGTGTTTATAATTGAGAACGTTCTTTATAATTACAGATTATTTAGAAAACTTACCCAAGAAACTCCACTGTAATGTATCATTAAAATTACCTGTGTCTAGTAAAAACAGCATCAGTACTTTCACAAGCGTCATCCTTTAGCCAACCCAAATAAAACCTTTCGTTGTGGTTATTTTGGATACTGACACTTAAGGGCAGTGCACGTTCACTTAGAGGAAAACAAGTGATATCTAATCAGAAATCAGAAGTGTGGCACACAGAAGGCACACAGGTTAATTCATACAAAATGCTGATTGATTCTAGACTTACTTTTGGATTCTTTCAAAAGAAATAGGAGAAAATTATATCTCAAGCCTCAAAGTAGAAATAGTCATCCCTTCCACGCATGGAAGTGTGGCCTTGAACTTGCACAGATGCTGGAGGGAGGCACACACCTGCTGGGGAAACAAAGTGGCGGGTGCCAGCCCAGACAGACAGCAGGACCTAGCACAGGGAGGTCTCAGCATCAACCTGATTCCTTTCCCTCTCTGTAAGGTTCCACAGCACTTCAGTTCTGCATCTGAAAGGGACTTCTGCACAGTGGGGGCTCCCTTCCAGATCCTAGATTAGGCACAAACCACACCCAAACACTTGTTTTTACAGAGAGATCCTTTATTAAACTGGGAAGAAAAGTTAAAGTGGCTGCTTTCTGACTCAGGCAGAAAAACAGTAGCAAATGACCTTGCAGGTGTCAATGTTAAGAGGAGAAGAAGGGAGGTCTGGGTTAGAATGGGCTGGGATGTGGTGGTAAAGGAGATAGAGGATGAGAGAGAAGGGGAAGGGACAAGGGAAAGGGGCAGGGATAGTTGTCCTGGAGGGAGAGGAGACAGATGTGGCACATGGGCAAATGGCGGTTTATAAAGGTAAACGGGAAGACCTCACATTAGGACAAAGTGTTCAATTTCAATTGGGCATGTTCATTAAGTGAACCAAAAGGGGCTTCTAATTGCTGGACTTTGGTAGTCAGTCCCAGGAGAAAGAAGTGGCCAAATAAGGAAATAGACCTCGGTGGCTAGCTTTAGGAATGGAATCTAACAGTTTTTAGCAAGGCAGAGGGAATGGAAGAGAAGGGCAAGGCCTGCCAGAGCCACATGCTCCAGTGGGCTGGTGTCCCTTCATCTTTCCTTTGCTGTGATTACACATGGTTGGTTTTTAAATGGAATGAAGAAAACAAAAAAGACGAATGTTGTTTCTAACATGGAATTGACTGGTCTGTAGAGGTTACAAGGCAGGGAAGGTGGCCATTGCCTTTGGAGGAATCTAGTGAACTAGCAGTCTGGGTGCACCAAGCTGGTTGTGGTTTTATACTTTCGTGTAGGTAAGCTTTCTCTTTGTTATTTCACTTATTTCACTTATCTTATCCATCCTGTAATTACCCTAAAGATGACTGTCAGTGTCAGCTTACACTGGTGAAGTAACAGAGGCAGTTCCAGGAAAGTATGTAAAGAAACCTGCCCAAGACAGGTAAATAGTTCAAACTTTAAAATTAGTAAATCATGTTTTGCTCAATTTATCACCACTATTTTTCACTTTTAACAGTCCAATTTTGCTTAATTTACTGAGCATATATACACATTTGCCATCTGACTTTTAGTAGTAAATTAAAAGTCTACAAGGCAAGTTTAATCAGTGAGAGACACCTCAGATAGTTTTTATTCCTAATTATGGTGACATCCATTTGTCTCTTACATAACTTAAAATCTTAACAGAATGGACTTCCAGGCTGCACATTTGATTTCCAGGTAAAATAATTGATTTTTTTGGTACCCCAATAGTAGATTTCTCCACAGATGCAGTAAGCAAGATCAAGCCAAATTAAAATGACCAGGTTTATTTGGGCCAAATGTTCTCCTCTGACTCTCCAGTGCCCCGCCTCCACCCCAGAGATGAGGCATGGGGAGGGAGGAGGAGAAATCACATACAGGTATAGAGACCCGGGCTTAAATACCCTGCAGGCAAGGTCTTAAGCTTTGGGGGAAGAGCCTGGACTTTTGATGTCTTTCTGAGGGAGCAGGGTTCGGAGAGGGGGGAGTGAGGCCAAGGCGGAGTTTCCAGCCGAACAATAATAGAAATACACATTTTGCTCTACTTATAAGTAACTAGGGAATCCTTAGTGAAAATGAATATTATTTACTCTTTTTTGGAGACAAATTTAGTGATGTCAAAAGCAATGCCTCCCGTTCAACCTAAAAACTGCAGAGCAGGCATTAAAATGGGATAAATGCCCAGGTGTTGTGATGGCATTATCCCAGGGCTCCTGTTATGGGAGATGTCCTGATTGATAGACATAGTGCTCAAGATGCTAGCTAGCCAAAGGCAGCAGTCACAGAGTACTGAAAGTGTCAGGTCTCAATTGCATTCACTTTAGTTCGTTCCTTATTCAACAGATTAAGTAGTGAAGAATTCTATGCACTAGGAGTTAAGCTAAGGAGGAGCTGAAACAGGGAGTGAGATAGACAGGGATGCTTTCATAGTGGGGAATGCAGTCACAGCTGTATGAACAATGTTCAGAGTCTAAGGAGATGTCAGCTGCTCAGAACATACAGGGATAATCCAGTGAATCCCGAATAGTCCTCAGGGGTCAGTGTTAGTGAGAAAAAAGGATGTTTGCATCTGGCAAAGGAAAAAGGACAGAAGCTAAAGCAGCAGCTAAGACCCCAGCACAGCAGAAGGGAATGTGAGAACTAAGACAGTGCATAGTTGAGACTTCCTGCAGAGCTCTTGGAGCTATCAAGGTAACTGAATAGGAATTGCATTTCTAAAGAGCACCAGACCATTGTATAGACCCTGTGTTTGGGTGGCCCTTCTTAGCTACTCCAAGATGGACATCACCAAACTAATTCCCCACTCAGAGTGAGTGGCTTGTCTTCTTGCAATTAGTGGGTATAGGATGCACTACTAGAAAAAAAGAAAATCTCCCTTATAAATGCCATGGGAATCATTTATAGAGAGATCATAGGGTACATCATCGTTTTGCAGATAAAAAGGCATGCCCATGAGACCAGAAGTCATGCTAGACTGTGGAGCAATGGGCTGCAATGGCACAATCAGCCCAGACCCATGTCTCCTGACACCTTGGTGTGGGCTTTTTACCCAGGGCTCTGTATTTCTTCTGCCTATGGAGGGCCTCAGAGACTAGTGTCTTTGGGTTTTTTCATTTTGTCTTGTTTCTACAAAAAAATGACTGTAGCTATCTGTGTTTCATATGATCCAATGACTGATTCTTTTCTTTGCTCAGGAGCCATTCACAACCTTCTTCCTCAATGCAAATGATGGGAAATTTGACCATCCAGACCGAACCTTCTCATCCATTGCAAGGTCATGGAGAACTAGTCAGAGAGATACCTCTGATGTCAAGGTATATCGTTTATTTATCATTTATAGTCATGGAAATCTAAAACTTGTTGAAATTTTTATTTTTAAGTATAAATGGATATATATGACATTTTATGTTATGGCTTTACTCCATTATATTAAATTGTATACTACATCTAATCTTAAAGAAAGTCTGTTGTTGTATGACCCATGTAGTTTAACGAGGGCCATCTGTCTGACTGATATATTGGGAATACCCATTGGAACCTAGTGGGGCGGTCACCAGTGGGTGCATAACTTAAAGAAATGATCTCCCTTTCCTTGAACCCATAGGAAATGTTTCAGCAGTGAAGAGTAGGGCTCCCTGAGACCCTCCTCCATCCTGACTGCTGATGGGCCCATTCATGTGCAGATATGGTGTAGTCATTGGTTGTTTCAGAGAGTTCATGACTCTAATTACTGTGTATTGACTAGAAGGTGGGAGTTTGCAGTTTTTCTTCCTTCCTTCTGGATCTTACCATCTTTCTATGTCCTCTTCCAGTGTTCCCCAGCCTTAGAGGGAGGGGATGGTATAAACGTCTTATTCAGGGCTGAGCACTCAGCCCTCACTTGTTCTCAGCACCTTTTATATCCATCAGTCTTTCTGCCTTCCAGCAGCTTATTGGAAAGAGAGGTCTCTCTGATTAAGGCTGGAGTGGTAATTGTCTTTGGGTGTGAACATGCATTTAGAAGGTGGGTTGACACACATTTAGTTAAACAACAAAGTTAAGCTCCTCACCAGCTCCTGTGACACCTTCAATGTGGGCTTTTGAGAAAGTTTGCAATACCAGGTTTGATGGATGAGGTTAGCATTGTGACGTGTAGGGTTCACAGCCAGATTTCTCCCCTAGCAGCTTATATGGCACCTTCTAGCACTTTGAAAGCTAGCTGGAGGAGGCTCCCAGCTCAGCTCCAGCTTGATTTCTCTGTAGCATATGATCAAGGTGTGTGGTGCCTTAAGCAATATCATCTAGTTCTGGTATACAACTAAGAGGAATGGCAAAAGCATTGTTTTAGGGGATCCTGGGGTCTCCCTAACGAACGACGAGTAAGGAGGTGCTCCATACATGGCACTGGAGTTTTTTGTTAATAACAAGTAGCTTCAATTAAGAACCATTAAAAGCCGGGCGGTGGTGGCGCACACCTTTAATCCCAGCACTTGGGAGGCAGAGGCAGGCGGATCTTTGTGAGTTCGAGGCCAGACTGGTCTACAGAGCGAGATCCAGGAAAGGTGCAAAGCTACACAGGGAAACCCTGTCTCTAAAAACAAAAAACAAAACAAAAAAAAAGAACCATTAAAAAGTGTCTCAGGATTTTTTTTTGTTTTGATCAATTAAGGTGTTTTCATTTTAAAAAAAAAAACCTCTATCTAACCCAAATGGATAATCAAGAGATGGAAAGAACAATCTAGTAACTTACCTTTCCTGCTGTTCACTCAATATTTGGCCCATTGCATAAAACACGGTGGGAATTGGATCTGACCTTAATGTGTCATAGTGTTATAGCTGGCTCGGCTTTGGGGTTGTGTAGCCTGGGGCAATTAATAAAGCATTAATGACAAGACCCATTTAAAATGCAGGCTTTTCTATCCAGCCTTAGCCTTTTACTTGACTGCCTGGGGATACCATGCAACAATACATATTAGATTAAACCAGCACACACAATACCCAGAAAGAGAGCAGAGCAATTTTACAGTTGGTACAACTTAACTAGTGGTAAATACAAAGATGTGTTAATTGTTTATTTGTGCCTCTTTTTGTTTTTTGTTTTTTTGTTTTTTTTTTAAGAAAAAGGAAAGGACTACATGGCCATGATTGATGCATCAGGAAAATGTGCTCCTTTCTCTCTCTTTCTGATAGTAAGATCACATGATCAAATTATTACATAGATAGTTTCTTATTTTAAACCTTTTTTCTTTATCAGTGCAAAAGTGTTAGGTGACACTGAAGTTAGGGCTTAGTCCTACAGAAGGGAGCCAGTTAAACTCAGCTGTTTGATTTGCATACCTATGTCCACCCGAAATACTTATACCAAGTACGACAGTGTCAGCAAAGTGAGAATTTTGTGAGGGAATGGAAGCTGTGTGTTCACTTCCTTTTCAAAGCAAATCACACGAGGTTGAAGCAGAATGTAGCACATCCATGTTTTATTTGTTGCTATTCAAGTTGATGAGAGTCAGTCTTAATTTATGCATATAACATTCACATTTGGAAAAAGCCAGGGTTTAACCTGCAGCTCTGCTTACTTAAATATGGTGACTGCACTTGCCTAACAGTCTTGACTTCTCTAAGGAATTAAACTAAAATATCCATAAGCAATCATTCCAGCTGACTGTGGCCAGGGATCAGGAAGGGGCCTACTCTTATTTAATGCACCTGGGGAACAAAAAGAAAACTGGAAGCTGGAAGGCACTCCATGGGCAGCAGTATCTCAACCTCATGTTACAGAATCACCTAGTGGACAATTTGCATGGAAGTTAAATATTCTTTTATACAATTGACTATTTCCATCTTAAGTCAGAGCTGTAGCCTTAGTTTATCAAACTATTTCAAGTAGAAATTCATCCTCACTCTTACCTAGCATCATAACAACAAAGAATTGGCATTTTTCTAAGCTCAGAGGTCCACGCCCACATGCCCACACACGTGTGGTCGGTTATTTCTAATTTATTTATGTAATCACACTTCTCAACTTAACTTTCCTTTCCTTCCTGAGAACTTGGTCAGTGCTTCAACCACCAGAGACCTCAGCAAGCTGCATTTCCGTCACTAAATCCCACTACAGCCTTCCTCTTGTTACCAATTAAGGAACTTTCACATTTTGTTGCTAATTGTGGTACTTGACTACCTGGAGTCAGGCATCAAAGAAGCCATCAATGTGACTGTCCCTAACCTGGAAATTTTCTTGGTTTTCCTCCCCAAGCAGCCATACTGACCACCTCCCACCCCCCACCCTCCTCCTGCCAATACCTCCACCACACACTCAGTTGCCTAATAAGGAATGTGTTTCTCCACCTTGACATTGTGCCGACTACATTGTCAGCTCTCCCTGACCAGCACCCTTGGCCCTTGCATACTGTGTGATTAAATCCTGGGGTCTCTTTCTTCAGCAAGACTGCGTGTTCACACACACAGAAATGGACTTCTGTGTCCTGGAATGGGGCTCTGTGTACCTTGCATGTATTTGCAAAGGGTGATTCCTAATAATGGGGCCAGTGGCTCAGTGCCATCTGTGTGTTTACTTTTTAAACATATGATCAAACCATCATCCCCAGCGATGACAGTTCCCTCCCTAAAGCCATATGTTAGGCTGCTCTTTCCCCATCCCCAAGTCATCCTGCTGTAAGAAGTAATGTGGTTGCTGCTGCTCTGGAAAGTTCATCAGGGACTGGACAATACTGTCTCTGAATTCCATCTGCCCTTCCTTAGCCATGCACAGCACTTTTCTGTACTTATTGACCATAATATGACTTGTTCAGGCAGATCTCCAAGTTCCAGACCAGCCTGGTCTACAAAGTGAGTTCCAGGACAGCCAGCGCTACATAGAGAAACCCTGTCTTGAAAGAGGGAGGTAGGGAAGGAAGGAAGGAAGGAAGGAAGGAAGGAAGGAAGGAAGGAAGGAAGGAAGGAAGGAAGGAAGGAAGGGGAAAGGAAAAAAGGAAATTGCAGACAATATGGTTTCCATCAGGTTTCTATTCCATGTGTGTGCACACCTGTGAGTGTGTGTTTTTGTGGGGGGGGGGGCAATCACATATGTTCATGTATGTTCTGATGCTTTCTGTTACAGCATCAGAATATGGGTCTTATGACAAAATGTTAGAATATATGAGGTCTTTAAAAATAATTAATGGTGAATTGAAATTTTTTTAAGTTCATGGTTCAATACATCTATTAAAGTATTTTTCATTTTAAAATAATGACTGATTTAGCAGGGAAGAGTGAGTTACTGGGAATAATAATCCCACTAACTTCTGGAGCATGGATTTTTATTTCTGGTCTCTACTGTGTAATATAGTAGTTGATGTGTTTTCAAGGAAACATGTTTTTGTTTCCAGAGAGAAACTATCTCTGCACTATCTACTGAGGTAGACAACCTTGCAAGGGAGCTGAGAATGCAGTGGATGGTTTCATTCTGTCTCTCTCCATTAATGTCAGCTTCTTCCTGTGCTAATGAACACAAGATGAGTAGGAAGGGGAGCTGCCCAAATGACCTCTGAGAAGAGGCCCCAAGAGTGGAGTCAAATCAGTTAGTTTTGGCTCTAGGGTTTTGTATTTTGATTTTAAATTTCTTTCCTTCAGCCATGCCCTGTGAGCAGAGCTATTCCACTTAGAGATATCCTTACACTAATTTTCCTTAATACCGTCCCAAGTTGTTATGTTACTTTCTGAATAGCTATGTAGATGTTAGAAAAGGTGGCTGTGACACAGTGTCATTAAGGTGACATAGTGTAAATTAATGCAGTTAATGGAGGTGCTCACACTGCCTCAGTGACCCATTATGAGCTCTCGTGGAATTAACAGATGCCCAGGCATCAATCTTTTGGGAAAAGGATAGAAAAGCGCTGGCAGCTTTAAAACCTCACAGTGAATTATATTAGGAAAGTGAAAACGTCTGGGTTAGATTTGATTTCACCAGGAAGCCATAAAGTGGTGCGGCTCTCAGCAAAATATATTAAACTGAAATGTCAGATTTGATGCAATAGGTACACAATTATGATAGTGTTAATAGTGGTCTTCTATCATCCTAAGACATACTTTCCA
This sequence comes from Peromyscus eremicus, assembly GCF_949786415.1. Classification (NCBI taxonomy): domain Eukaryota; kingdom Metazoa; phylum Chordata; class Mammalia; order Rodentia; family Cricetidae; genus Peromyscus; species Peromyscus eremicus. Next base: position 1,834,663 of record NC_081421.1, read on the forward strand.
GTTCAATTTCTCAGCAGCTTGAACTTGTCATAAGCTTATAAATTAGAAATTGTGTTTGAGGATATTTTCCTATTTTTGACAGAACGCATATACTACTATTAACTGTACCGTAGGGTTTTAGTATAGCTGTTAAAATAAACTAGAAATCACATTTGCAGATACAAAATGCCTGTTACAATATCCACTTTGCCATTTCTTTAATAATATTCCGTGTCTTTCTGTACTGTTTTTCATTTAGCAATATTTAAACTCCTTGGATTTTTCTTTAAAGAGAAGCTGTTTAACAGTGTGTGTGTGGGGGGGGGGGGTGCAGTAACCCAAACAGCAGTTGCCTTGGCCAGCCTTGTCTAGCATGCCTACATGGAGGCAGAGCAGACTGGGTTCCTTTTGAGAAACACTTCACAGTTTACAAACATGCTTTTAGTTGGTTTGCTAAGTGCTCAAAGCAGCTCATTTTGACAGGAGACCAAAACCAGCAGGGTCCTCTTGGTGCTGTCTGTCTGGGGCTTTCCTGTGCACCGTGACTCTCTCATCCTGTAGGGCCTTGCCTCTGCCCTCTGGGTCTTTTCTTTTTCAAGCATTGCCTCTCCTTGAAGTTGAATGCTTTTCTGCCTGCCTCCTTGTAGGAAGTTAGGCCAAGGTCCCTTGGCCTGTTGGACTAGCAGCTATAAAAATACACAGCCACTCTGTATGTTTAGTCATAGCTCAGAATTAGAAAAAAATCTCACTCAAATCTTTTGAGACAGGTTACTGTGACCTACAACACTGTCTTCAGTGCCCAAAAGATCCCTGGACTTCACAGTAGCTGTACAGATGTGCGCACACCACCTTAAGCATACTACACATAAGTCCTAGTAGGGCTTTCTGCATCCCTGTCTTGAGCCTCACCCTGTGGCTACATTCTGTTCATTACTCTGACACTGACCCTCACCTTAAGCCTGCCTCTCATTTTGACCATCTTTTGCTATCTTAAGTTAGACCTTTGTGTATCTCAACACCCTGCCCCAAACCTGAAAATAAGTTTCTTCCTTATTTCTCATGGTATCTTTCACCCCTGGTCATTTTAAGCATTCTACCTAAAAGTTCCTTGGACACAAGATCCTTAGGTACTTTGAAGGATACAGCTTTGTCAAACGTCCCTCCTCTGCATCACTCAGGGACCTTATCTCCTACTTCCTCAGTAATCTCTAGGACAGCCCTATAACACTTCACCCCCCCCAACCCTGTCTGCTTCTTAGTCCCAAAGCCATTGCCTCACATTTTAAGCATTTACTAGTACAGTACTTCTCCTTTAATTCTAAGTTCTGTTTCTGTAATTTCTCCGTAGCAGACCACCCCAAAACTTACAATTCAAAACTGTTCCTTGGCAGTGTGCAATCAGAGTTCAGGCTCAACCTGAATAGCTGGGCTCCGTGCAGTAGGATACCTGGACAGCTTGGCTGGGCAAATTCCTCACCTCTCTTTGCATCTGTGTTCATATCTACAAAACGTGATGGTGAGACGTCCATCCTGTGAAGTGCCTGTCAACACTAAGAAAACACATGTAGAGTACTTAGAATCATGGCAGGACTCAGTAAGACCTGGAAATGCTTTAAGACTGAGTGGCCTTAAGCTTTAAGCATCGTTTCACTGATTCCTGGTCTGGCACAAGAGATAAAGATGTCATTGCACAAAACCAGCTAGACTTCAGAGGTGATACTCTCTTAGTCTTTGTACTACTATTAAAATAAATCTTTTAAATAATATCAGTATAAATATACTGAGATGCTACCAGTACCCTACATTTACATACCAACTTTCAATAAAATTGGCTAATTGAAACAGAATGTAAAGCAGTGAAACAGACATAAAACTTCAAACTTTATCTGCTGCATCAGATGCTTCTCCTAGACCTCTATGGCTTTGCTCTCCCCTCCTTCTCCATCAAAAACACCAAACTGCCCCCAGTTTCTAGTTCGGACTAGTCCATTACAATTGCTCTGGTGTTTTAAGGCTCCTGTGGCCTTGCCAATAAGTCACTCAAAGCAGCTGGTAATCATTAAAAAAAAAAGAAAAAGAAAAAGAAATTTCTTGATACCTACTTTAAACCATATCTGTCTAGTGACTGTTGGACTGTTGGAAGTGTGAGTGATTCCTTTGAACTTCAAACTCTCATAGCTCATCTCAATATATAGGTAACCGTCTGGTTTACAAGCACATCATGCTTAACCAGATGAGGAAGAGAAGGGAAGATCCTTGCCCCAGGACTGTCCTCCAGGCCCTGGTAACACTGCTTTATAGACTTGCACCCATTCCAGCCCTCTGGACTGTTGGACTGCAGCCTCTTGCCTGTCTACATCACTCTGTTATTGGGGAGGGCCACCTCGTGGCACCGTCCTTTCCACTGTGCCTAGATAAAAGCCCTGCCAGGACTAACAGTAAGCATGCTTGTTCACCATACAGATTTCCTTTCAGCCCCTTCTCTCTTTCCCCCTCTATACTAAGTCTTTCTTTGAAATTGTATCTCACATATATGGATAGAACTGGAGTTCTCCTTTTCTCAGCATCTCATTGTGGCCTTGCTCACCGCACCTCATGCTCTGCACCTTGCTGTGGACCTCCTCTTGTCCCTCCTGCTGCTGCTCACAGGCACACTGCATCTTCTCCTTCCCTTCCAAGTCTCCCTTTGGCTTTGTCACCCAGAGCTCCCTGTATTTGATCATGGCCATTGCTCTTCCAGTTGACAAACAACCCAGCTTTCACCAAACATTCTCCATTATCTGGTGCCCACCCCCTCCCTTTTCTGGTTCTCCTGTTTGATCTGTCCCTACTATCCCCTACTGTCCACCCATGCCCATGTTTTCCCCTCTTTAATAAAACTCTCTGATGGTTTCCCACCCCTTCCCCTGATGGTCGCTTTAGCCTTGATCATGTCCCATCTCCACTGAAGTGTTTCTGGACCCATCCAAAGTTCCCTGCTCTCTTTGTCTGCCCTTCCTTCTCTGGTGTGATGGTCTTGCATTATAGCCACTGTTTATACCTCAGCCCTTAGACCTCATTTGAGTTACTGGATGGTTAGGCCATGGCGTGTTTACCCAGAACTCATCATACTGTGTGGAACTCAAAACCTTTGCTCCATGAAAAAGTAAATGTCTGAGAAGTATATAATGGATTTTAGAAAGAGTTCTATTCAAATGGTTTAATATAAGAAAAGTGATTCTTCTTACATTATATTAAAACTGATAAATGTACTATATAATTATTAATTAATATAATATGTAGTTATATTAAAACTATTCTTAATAAACTTAGCTCCATTTATCTAGACAATTCATTTATATAAACCTCATTATGTTCCCACAATGCCATAGAGAATGAATTTAGTTATTGCTTCCTTGTCATCTACAAAATCATAAGACTCATTGTCAATCAGTTTCACACAGAGCCTTGCTAAGGTAGACACCACCCAGAAGAGATATGTCAGCTTTAATGGAAGATGCCACAAAAGAAAAGCATATAAAAGTATATATGTTTTTAGAAAGCTGAGGCCCATTTATTTGAAGACTTCTTGTCTGGTGGTTTATTTTTCTCCTGTGCATCCCTGGGGGTGACCACAGGAAGATTCAAATTTCAGGTAGTGTTCCATTAGCATGGATCCTAGGACATGAGTGAATGTTGTACTTTTTACAATATAGTGTAACCCCCATCTTGAAATTTAAGAGTATATATATATATATATATATATATATATATATATATATATATGACACTTCAAAACCATTGTAGTTTGTTTTTCAACTTCTCTAGTTACTTACAAAAAAAGCTAAAAAAAAAAGGTCTTAAAATAATTTTTTCTATTCAGATTTATTCTAATGAGGCATAAATCTCATAATGACACTCAGGTTCATCTTGAGTCCAGATATTTATGCCACACACAGATAGTAAAATAAGTCATCTTTATGTATATATAAGCCAGCTTATCCAGAGCCTATATTTAAACTTGATTATAATGTAACTATTAGTCCTGTTGGACTTGGTTGGAGCTGGGGTATCTCTCTGATGAGTACTGGCCTGGCAGGTGCCAAGATTGTAACATCAGCACTGGATACAGAAATTATTTTGTAATTAAAAAGTAAAATGATGAATGTCTGTAAATACCATGAATTATAATTGCCACTATAGTAAAAATCAAAAGTAGCAAATATTGTGATTTTTCTTTAACAAATCCTGGCAGTGACATTTTAGTTGTTAATATACAAAAAAGGTCCCTAAGCAGCATAGACCTGTTGATACAGCTTCATACATTTATCTATTGGCATTGGAAACTGCTGTTACTTTGTGTACCCATTTATCACTGTTTTTGTTTGTTTGTTTTGCTGAGGATTGAATGTAAGGCCTCCAGCATTCTAAACAAGGGCTCTCTACTACTGAGCCACACAATCCCTTGACTCTGTGTGCCTGTTTCTCAGAATTCACAGTAAAGAAAGGATGATAAAGTAAATTGTGTAAAAGAAATGTTTCATCTTCTTGGATCCCTAATTGTTTTCAAATGGAGACTAGAAGGGCTGAAATTAGGTCAAGGATTTGTTTCCTTTTATAGTTGGTAAAAGTCAATCAGTTTTGTCAACTGATTTTACCAACTGGCTACTAAGCTGCATCTCTTTTCTGCACAGGAACTAATTCCAGAGTTCTACTACCTACCAGAGATGTTTGTCAACAGTAATGGGTACCAGCTGGGTGTCAGGGAGGACGATGTGGTGGTGAACGATGTGGACCTTCCGCCCTGGGCCAAGAAGCCTGAAGACTTTGTGCGGATCAACAGGATGGTAAGAAAACTGGTTTCTGCTAAAACAGGAGTCAAGAAGTTCACATCTTCTGTGGTCTTGTTTTTACCTGTTGCCAAGTGTCCTTACCATCTATAATGGTTAAAACCTAAGAAGCAGTGACAGAATCCTGCTGTAGTCTTCTGATGGCATCCTTTGTTGTAAAGCAGACTTCTGAGGAGAATTGATGGGGAGGTATTTCAGCTCTGTTTGTTCCCTCAGGAAGAGGCAGACAAGCGTCTGCTGACTAATATCACACATTCTGAACGGCTTAAAATAAATGTCCATTCCTTGTTTCTGTCGATTGTAACCAATGCATCTGCATACGTTTCTCACTCATAAAAGTATTCAAGGAGAAAGCTACAATCGGAGGGTTTTTATGCATGGGAAGTTTGTGCTGTGAAACACATCTCATGCTGTAATGCACCTGGCCTGGAAGAAAGCGCCCATCTACCAGCATTTCTAAAATACACGTAGCAGAGGTCTGGGAGTTCAAATACATCTGTAAATAATGTCTGCCTGTGGAGATTTTATAATTTTAATATATTTTACCACAGTCAAGGAGATTTGCATCTTGGTGTGGTTATGGTATGTGGGAAATGAACCATGCTGTCAGGTACTGATAATGTTAAGAATTGTTAAGACAGTGGAGACAGTGGCCCCCAAAAGCACATCGCTAGCCCTGTTTGGAGTACTCTCAAGTCTGGTCACCTGTCTCATAAATCTGCTTTCCTCTTTTGGGCAGTAGATTTGAGTCAGAATCCACATAATTTCCACACAGCACAATAGGAGTCATTTATCCCTTTGGGAAAGAGTATTATTGATATGAAATCGGCATATTGAATAATTCACATACTGAGCGGTTTAACCTCAGTGGGTTTGGCCTGCTCAGAGCTGGGCTGCCCTCACCACAATCAGTTTGGAGATATTGTGTCACTCCATAAAGAACCCCTGACCTGTTGGTATTTCATCCTGTTTTCTCAACGTCCCACCCCACCCAGCCATGCCCAGCCATGCCCAGGCCATGCTAACCTTCTTACTGCCCCCACTGTATTTCTAATCTTCTGCCTTCTGGCCTCTCTGCCTGTTGCAGACATTTGATATGTGCAGTCCTTAGGCACAGCTCTGTATGTCCTTCCCATACTGTGCTTTGTATCGCACTCTCAGTAACAACTTTTATTTTACAGCTATATTTTCTGTCTTTAAGAAATATTCAGCAAAAAAGAAAAAGAAAGAAAGAAATATTCAGCTTTTGATATATTTTATTTTTAGGAATTGTTGCTGATATAATAGTCATATACTTAGAAGCACCATATTAGGGCTGGGCAAGGTGACACATGAGTTTTTTAAATTATTTATTTATTTATTTTGCATTCCAAAGACTGCAGTGTTCTCTTCCTCCTCTCCTAATCCCTTCCACACCTTCTCTCCCTGCCCCCAATCTACTCCTCCATTTCTCTTCAGAAAAGAGCAGGCCTCCCATGGATATCAACAAAACATGGAATATCAAGTTGCAGCAAGACTAAGCACCTCCCCTTGTATTGAGGCTCAGCAAGGCAATCTAGTATGAGGAATAGGTTTCCACAAGCCAGCAAAAAAGTCAGAGACAGCCCCTGTTCCTGCTGTTAGGAGTCCCATGAGAAGACCAAGCTACACAACTGTCACTGGAGGCCACTGCTTCTGATTTCCTACTGGCACCATGTCGTTCTCAGTGCCACACATTTCATGAGGTGGGAAGGTACTTTAGAAAGGGGGTTTGCATTCTTAGTTAAAGGGTTAAACAAAAAAAAGGAGTGAAATGCTGAGAAGACAAGTTAATGAGAGGGAGAGTTCTCTGGCAGGAAGACAAAGGACTTAACTTTAAAGAGGGGAAAATGGCCTCTAGTGTGTTGTCCACCCTATTGGCCTGATATCTCTTCAGGGGGGCTCATTGTCTGTAGTAGGTTGTGAAAAGCATGGAGACAACTAGCTTTAGCATTTCGATAGCAGTCATCTATCCAATATTGCTTTTTCATTGCAATGATTTGGTCAAACTTCATAAAAATGAAAGAAGTCACTAGAGAGAAAGTTGATGTATGGTCGGATATCACAACAAACCTTTATTATTATTCTATTATCACAGAAACAGCAGTGAACTGCTCAGTTATAGTAAAGTAGGTATTACAGAAAATAGGCAGAGCCTGTGCAGAATGCTCTTCAGATATAGGAGCACAGGCAGCCAGTGGTGCTTAGTGTGAGACGCTGTCTGTCCTGTGAGAACCAAAGTGATAGCAACAGGTGGAAGGGCCACTCTTATGGGAGTGTCTGCACTGGCACTTCCAAAGCCAGAGCAGAAAGCAGTGGACTGGCTGACCAGTCAAGGCCCCAGGGCAATTGTTCCACAGAAGAAACTGGTCCTCACTGTCTTGTCTCTTCCTGTTGTCCTCTCTGCCCACAGCTCATCCTGGTCAGTTCACTGGTGTGTTTGAATATGGAGATATTGTGAAACCGGACTTACAGAAAATGTGCCTTGGAACAAATAGTGCTGGAGAAGTGGGTGTTAGAAATGTTAAGACTGTTGTACGCAAAGCAACCAGGGACCTATATAGATTATTAGCCCAGATGGATTATAGACCAGAATACAAAGCCCACAACTGTAAAGTGTCTAGAAGACATGTAAGAAGCAGTCTTTGTGGATGTAGGTTAAGCAAAGATGCCCACATATGATACAAAAGTACAGTCCAGAATGGAAACACTGACAGCCAGGGCGTCACTAATGCTTCCTTGTTTTGAGTAGTGTTAAGAAAATTAAGAATAGTTCAGGCTGGGAAAGGCTTTCAAACAAACACAGGACTCAGCAGATGAAAGGCTGTACACACCTGAGTTTGCTCTTCAGGTCCCGCAAGATGAAAGGAGACAACCAACCCCCACAGGTTGTCCTCTGTCTATCCCCACACTTGGCATAGCGTATGCACATGTGTGCACACACATACATATGTGTAAATAAATAAGTGTAAAAACAATCTAATGAAAGACTGGGGCCTGAAATTTAAAGCAGATAGTCAAAAAATAAAAATAATAAAACAATAATTAAAAATTCTTTTTTTTAAGATTTATTTATTTATTATGTATACAGTGTTCTGCTTGCTTGTATATCTGCAGGCCAGAAGAGGGCACCAGATTTCATTACAGATGGTTGTGAGCCGCCATGTGGTTGCTGAGGATTGAACTCAGGACCTCTGGAAGAGCAATCACTGCTCTTAACCTCTGAGCCATCTCTCCAGCCCCTAAAAATTATTTCTTAAATAGTGAAGGTAAAATGTTCTCCTGTCCCTTCCAAAAACAAAACAAAACAACAACAACAAAAAATAAACAAACAAACAAAAAAACAAAACAAAAAAAAAACTACACGGACAGCATCTTCCTCCTGAGCAATGTAGCCTGCTGGATATTTATGCCTTTGAAAGTATCACATCACTCCGGAACCTCTCTTACTCACCTACACAGGACTGCCTTCTTTGCATTTGGCTTTTTAACACAATTCTTGAGAGCCATCTTGCTTGTATCCTTGCTGTGCTGTGTGTGTGTGTGTGTGTGTGTGTGTGTGTGTGTGTGTGTGTGTTTACATTAACATCATATTACAAGTAATGTCAGTCAATATTATTACTTCATGCAGCAGTTAATGAACGCTGGAGTTATTTCCAGATCTTGGCTGTATCAAGTAAGGCTGCTATGAACATTGACATAACATCACTTTTCTATCATACACGTTTCCAGGAAAGGATGGGCTTTTATTTCTTTAGAGTAGATATCTAGAAATGAGCTTGCTCACACAGTAGATTATATTTATCATTTTGGCAAACTATCAAAGTGTCTTCTATAGTGACTGTGTCATCTTCAATGTGAGATCTACACTGATCTCCTTTACCCACTTATATCTCCTGGTTTTGTTTTTAATTATAGCCATTCTACTGGACATGAAGTGACAGACGTTTACAATTTACAATTTTAACTTATCGTTCTCCAATAAATGATATTGAATACCTCTTTATGTGTTTATTAGATGCTACATTTTTATATATTTTAATAAGACAGTGAATAGTGACTTATAAATACAACTTTGGTATTCTTTATTGGAGTATCTTATATGTTCCCCAAATTAGTACTCTTATTTCAAATATGCCTAATGAATAGAAAGGTGGGTCCTGCGTTTGAAGGCAAATTCCCAAGGTATGCAATATCCTGCCTAAGGATTTGGGGTGTAGTGAAAGCTAATAATTATCTGGACAAGAAACCACCAGGTCATTTCTATTTGTAGAAACTAATCAAGCAAGGTAATGCATTCTTAATTGAATCTGCAGAAAAATGTGCAGTGAGTCATTTAGTGTGTTAGATGGCAATGCATTCAACCCAGTGAACTTGCCATGCAAGAACATTTCTCGATTTTCTGTAAATGGGATTATTTAAGAGATTGTTATAGTTATTTTCCTAAGCTGTATTGCCACTTGGATTGCTTCTTTACCTCCCCATGAGAATAGTCTTTAAACCTTCTCCCACAAATGGAAGTCATTAAGCTTTATAGATTGATAAAAACCAACCCAAATTAGTATAATGCTGTGTCTACCATAACGCATGCTCCGCCCACCTAGTGTCAGTGACATAACCCTTCTTCCTTTTGAATCTGTGGCTATTTGTGGGCATGGAGCCTTCAACAGCCTGACTGTGGTACTGGCTTTTTTCACTTGGAATCCCGAAGATCTAATTCAGGCAAACACTTTACCAACAGAGACATCTCCTGCCTAGGTTTCCCCTTCAATTATAAACCAATTTTTTTCTTATCTTACTAATGAGTCTATGAAGACTTGGAAAGTAATCTTTTGCTGTGTGCTGGATATTTTGAAATCTTCCGTTGCCCCAGGAGCCATGTCAGAATAAGTAGAAGATTTGCATAAAGATCCAGCATACAGTGGATGGCTTCAGAAATCTTCCATCTGGGACTTCCTTAAGCAACCCTGGGAGGCTTACAGAAAGAGCTCTCTTATACATCAGCTGGGTCATAGGTCTGTGGCAGCCATTTTTGCTTCTGGGTTAGTCCTGCTTCTGGAAATTCCTGGGCTATAAAGGGACATGTCACCAAGTGTGGCTGTATCCACAACTGCCACTCTCAGGGTCACTTTCCTGTGTTTCACCGTCTTGAAGTCTACTTCCACAGCACAGATCCTCTGTTCTGGCCAGGTTCCTCACCTGCTGATACGGGGTGATCACACTGATCTGTAGAAACATAACAAACCATGAATTAGTACTAAATATCACGAGCTTGCTACATATTTCTAAGTTTTACCAAAGGTACATTTATTTGGTGTGTGCTTCTATAATATAGAAAGCCTATATACCAATAAAGTGAGATGTAGAAGCATTTGCGTCTTCCCTAAATTCTGTGATGACAACTACCATTCATTCGGTGTTTTGTTAAAGTTTCTGTGTACTTATTGGGTAGTTCCTTTAGGTTTTAGTTACTCTGAAATAGGTTTGGAGGGGAGTATAATGTGCTCTGCTGTATTTTAATACAGACTAGGATTATCTCCAGTTATTCATAAGAGTTCTTTGTCACTGAGCCTAATGTACAAAATGAGAATGTCATGTATCTCAGAGAAATGACATTCGCTGTGGTAAAAGTCCTTCATCTCTTTGTGTGGATTAGTATTCTGTATCCATGAACATTCCCTCCTCCTCCTCCTCCTTTCAAGCTGTCATTAAGAAATTCAAGGCAAAGAAGAGAAAAATAATTGTATGAAAGGGAAAGCATCACTGGGTTTTAAACGTGGGCTTTACCATAGCTTGTGGCAGTTGAGCAGGTGTCTGATATGTGGGCAGCAGCCTTTGCTTGTCTGCAGATCATTTTCTAGCTTTGAAAACCAAAGCTTTAGTATTAGTGGGTGGTGACTGTACAAACTCATAGAGCTCATACCTGTCTATAATATTCTTCGACCAAAGCCCTCCCCTAGTATTTTGGCTTGTCCGGATGCAGTCTTAATTTGTTGTTACACTTAGTGTTGTTGCTCTTGTTGTGACACTAACACATATTGCTGCTTGTATGTTGTGAATGCAGTGACCAAGATGTGAATGTAGTGACAAAAATTGTTTCACTGAGGAGTTGTGTAATTTGAAATTTGGTCTCATTAAAAAAAAAAAAAAACTGGAATGTAATGTCATTAATTTTGGTAGACATCTCAGTAAATTCTACATGCTTTGTTTGCACAGCAAGCAAGCACTGGCTTAATTTATCTACACAGAGCTAAGCTGATCACAGCCAACTTCCTTATGAAGCATTGATAAAGCCTTGTGTTCAGTTCTAACACAGTTAGCATCTGACCTTTTGACAAAGGACAGAAATAGAAAGTCTTTCTGATAGTATTACCCTAATGCTGGCTTCATCAATCATAATCTACCCATTTATAATTTGTTTTAGAGGAAAGGCCTTCCATGAATGTGAAGTAGTAATGCAGTCTAGCCCTCAGCTCTGCTGAGTCAAATGCAGAGCACAGGCTTCATGCACCCAGGCAAGGCGTTGAGGCCCTGTGCTTCTGCTCATATTGTTTCATGTCCTTTGCATATTGTTCCTATTTTGAAGAAAAGTTCTAATAGGTAACAGTCTGAATTTGAAATATTTTACTAACATATGAAGCAACAGCTTACTCCACAAATAGCTAGTGAGCACTCCAGACAGGTCTTCTAACTTATAGTACATCACTGACCAGGCAAGATTCCCTGCAGTCATTGAGCTTCTTTTCAGTCAAGACAGACCAACTTCCTTATGAAGGAAGGGAGGGACGGAGGGACTGAGGGAGAGAGGGAGGGAGGGAGGGAGGGAGGGAGGGAGGGAGGGAGGGAGGGAGGGAGGGAGGGAAATAGCTTGGTGTGTGAGGTGGCCAGTTCTAAGTTCTTTAACTTAGGAGGGAAGGAGATGGCTTTGGGAAGAGGTTGGTGGGTCCATTTGAAGGTGAGATTGAGCAGAGGCCTGAGGTGAAGGAGTGAGCCATCGGACTCCCTAGAGACAGACCTCTGCAGGCAGAGGGACATCTGGGCAAAGTGCAGTGACAGGCATGCTTGGCCAGGCCAGTGGGCCAAGGTGCAGTGAACAGTGGTGCACAGCAAAAGAGAACTGAGCAGCAACAGGACTTACCACGTCGGGCTTGAAGGCTCCATACACACTTCATGCAGTGGAGTGGAGTCAGCGCTGTTCTGAGCTAGGGTGACTTGCTCAAACCTACTGCAGCAGCAAGAGGGCTGGGATGCCAGAGTAGAACTGGAATCCTATCAGGAAGGTTTCCACAGGTGATGGGGACGTGGAGGGGAGGGGCAAGTAGTGAGACGCTGCTGGGAATCCATTCTCTGTATACTCTAATGGTGGACCCCACAATCCCCTCCGTGACTTCTCCTAGTGACATTTCAGTTTCTTTATTTTACAGAAGCAGATAAAGGGTCAGGAGGACTACATTACACTTTGGTTGCTCACACATAGCAAAGACTTTGAATATTTCAGTTTGTCTTGCTAGGATGAGGGGAAGGAGGTTAGTACTTATCATGGCATGGGGGCAGGAATTCTAAACTGCAGGACAGGCTGAAGTCAGCATTCTAACCCCAGTAGACTCTGGTCTGTTGAGAACATAGAAAGCTGCTTATCCTTGTACCCTCCAAAAACAGTGTCTGGCATGTGTAGATGGGCAGTAGTTAGGGACAGGTACTACCTTGTTCTTTTGCATTTTGGTGGAATGTGCTTGGGAAATCAGAAGTTCTTGTCTCTTTTGTCACCTGTCCCTAGGGTCTAGGACACTGTCTGTCTCCAAGGCATACTCTTTAATTGAGGATATGCACTATACTTTTGAAACAATGAAGTGCTAGTTGGTAATAATCCCATATTTTTGTAGTGCACTATCCAATTTGTATGTAAATTGATTTCACAAGTAACTGTGCGTGCTGCTGCCACTGTGTTGTGACAAGAGGGTGTTTGTGAAGAGCACGCAGGCCCCCTTTTCTCACAGAAGAAAAGACAAGTGAGAGAATAAACAACTGACAAAGAATGGTTCGACTCAGAAATGTACAAGATGAAGTGGCTCTCAGGCCAGTGAGAAGGGGACAGTAAGACATGGCTCTGTGCCCTGTGCCCCCATGGACCACCTCGTCCCAGAGCCTTTATCTATATCAGAGTACCCTGAAAATTTCCAGAGGCAGAGATGGGACAGAGTGAAAGGCTGGGGCATGCAGGGTTGTGCTGGCTGAATTATGCATGGAGGAGCCTGGTGGGGTTAGGCTGTAAGAGAAGGCACAGGGCATGGTGGCTTTTGAAGTCTGCCCCATTAACAGGCTACCATACACTGGTGTTGGAGAAAGAGGCCACATGTATTGTAGTGGCCATTTGGATAGCAGTGAGGCCCAGGCAATCATCTTGGGTCATGGTACATCAGCCATCAGTCAAGTAATTTAGGGTTATTTATAGAATAATTTAACACACATTCCCCACCACAATCATTTAAAACAGCTTTGTTGAGCTGGGTATATCAACCCAGCAGTCAGGTTACTGAGACAGGAGGATCACTGAGAGTTCAAGGCCAGCCTGGGACCCATGGTGAGTTTAAAGCTGTCCCGGGCCACATAGTATGACCGTGTGTGTGTGTGTGTGTGTGTGTGTGTGTGTGTGTGTGTGTGTATGTGTGTGTCCAATTATGTTTATTTAAAACATTATATATAATATAAAACATTCATATGTGTCCAATTATGTTTATTTAAAACAATAATTGAGTAATTAAAGTCATAATGACTAAAATTTTAATGCAATCATGGGATAAAAAAAAACTAGCTTAGACATTACAGAAACTTGAATGTTTTTTTGATTATCTGCTTGAATACACGCATCACTATTCAGAGAAAGTTTTATTACTGAAAGCAGGTCTTTGGTAGAATAAAAGGATGGGAATATTTTTACTTAGTATAGCAGAGGTAGAAATTGCATTCCAGTATATAAAGAATTCATCCAGTTAATTTCCTTGTTTCTTTTTCCCGAGTTTTAGAGAGGCTTTATCCCAAGTGCGTTAGTGAAAGACTTCTCTCCTATCTAATACCCATGGGCAAAGATGGGGATGAGATTTAGGTAGGTGCTATCCATCTGAAAGATACCACTCGACTTCATGTGTCTCTTCACTTCCTTCCTCCGACATCCCCAGGGTAGAGTTATGGATTGGAAATTGGGTTATCTAGGCTTAAAGCAATTGCCTCTGCCTTCAGATGTGCAAGGAGATGTTCAAGAAGCTATTAGGGCCATTACAACACTAATAGCTTAGTAATCGAGTATTTTTTCATATTTTCCAATGTAGGCACTGTACTAAAATCTTATTTCAAAGTACAGAGAGGGTCTGTGCATGCAAACCCAGCTCTGGAAAAACCAAATAACCACACCATGTGTTGAGTAGCAGGTAAGGACCATTTAAAGTGCAGTGAGCAGCCCTGGGGTGGACTTCTGCTCTGGGTGAGGTGGCAGTTAATAGTCAGTTCCTGGATATGCATTTGACTTTGAGCTAGATTTAGCTTTCAAGTGTTCTAAACTTGGGTTTTCTTTTCCTCTTTCAGAGTGATGAGCAAGGTAGTTATAATAAGATTTGTCATCTTCACTCCGACCTCATTTAATTTTATGAATGAAAAGGCAAAGCTATCCAGAACATCTCACTGCCACTGTCAGTTGATTCATTGTGCTGCCTCTATTGTGGAGGCTAGACTAGAGCAAATAACAATAGATATCAGAAAGATTTGGAGTTAATTAAATATTATTATAAAAACTATGAACTAACTACAAAGGTTCAGAGCTGAGAGGAAATGGATTAATACCAAGCAAGATATTAAAATGCAGAAATCGATGCCCAGAAGCCTTAGAGAAATTTAATGAAATTTCCCTGAACCCTCATAAAAATCCAAGACTTCTGCTTTTTAGGTGAATTCTACCAAATTATCAAGAGATAATGAACTCAGTTCTTATACAAAATGCCCCCAGAAACCATGGAAAGGCATTTTAGGAGGGTAATGGGATTGTGATTCCAACAGTAATTAAAGGGGAAATTAGCAAAAGAACAAGTGCCAACTTGATATACATGGAAAGATGGCTAAGATGCTAAGAGAACTTGCTGCTCTTGCAGAGGACCGAGATTCAGGTCCCAGCACCCACATGATGCTGCACACAACCTCCTGTAACTCCAGTTCCAGAAAATGGGATATGGTCTTCTGGCATCAGAGGGCACTTACACAAACATGGAGTCATCCAGTTAAGCTCATCATGTACACACACACTTAAAAAGTTAAAAATACAGTACTGAGGAGGCAGAAGCAGACAGATCTCTGAGTTCACAGCCAGCCTGGTCTATAGAGTGAGTTCCAGGACAGCCAGGGATAGGCAGAGAAAACTGCTAAAAAATAAACAAATAAACAAACAAATAAAAATAAAGTGAGCAGAGGATATGAATAGGGAAATTTTAGGAGACCCTAAAGACCAATAAACATGTCTTTAAAATATCTAACTTGTTAGTACTCAGAGGACTACAAATTAAAACACTTAGTTACCATTTTGTATCTATCATAGTAGCCAGAATTGGAAACCTAGGTAACATCAAAGGGGAAGTGGCATACAGAGGCTCCAGGGACAACTAGAATTGAGGACAAGACAGCCATTCTGAAGAGCAGCAAGCAGTGGCTTGGGAGGAGGATGTTGACCCCGGGAGTGGAAGGTGAGGCACTAGTCCTATTCCAGAAGAAATTTCACAAACGTCCAAGAGCTGTGGGGGGAACGGGCACAGCCTGTGTCCCAGGGGATGTCTGTGCAGCATGTGGAGCAGTGGATTAGCCGCACACAGGCTGCCAGAGGCGGATCTCAGAACAAGTACAAGGGACAAAATGAGATCCTAGGCCATGGCTATAGAGCAAACACACACAAAAGAGGACACATCATGAGAATGGAAGGAATTAGTAAATACTTCCCAGGTGTTACCTGTGGGGGAAGAGGAAGGGAAAGAAGAGTACTGAGAGGAATAAACACATTAAAAACTCAAAGTACTGGAAGCCATTATTCTCTCTGTCCCTCATTGTGGCTTTATCCTAACAGAATAATAGAACATTTGTCAGTCTTTCAGTGATAACGCTAAGATTTATTTCACATGGTTGCTGTCTAGCAAATCACAAATGACCAAAACTTTAGGTATTAATTCCACAGCTATTCTCAGTTCCTGGGAGGAGATTTGAATGTGACCACTCAACAGTGACCCTGCATGATAGTTAGCTTTTTTTATCCTTCCATCCATTAGACAAGGCATTGAAATGGTCACGAACAATTATACTGACTTTAAATTGACTATGATACTGAATCGACAAAATCTCACAAACTATAACAGACACACTCTACAAAAATTTAAGTGATCATTTTATTTATGTCTCATTGCCCATATTCTGGTCTGAATGATTAGTTTAATATTAATAAAATGGAGCATAAAAATTCTGTTTAGTTTTAGTAAGTAAATGCTGTTTTCACAAAATCTTAGTATTTACATTTCTGGCTGAGAATTACACAGAGTGGTTATTAAAAATGACATTCTAAAAACAGTAATCGGGAAAAGAATAGCAGGGAATGAAGTATCAAGTGTGGGGAAGGTAAAAAGCACTATTGAGAGTACAGTTTTGAGAGGATTCCTTTGGAAGTTAGTTGTTAATGATATGAATTCTAAAAATGGGTTTGCACCTTAGAAACTAGAGCAAGCAACCAGAGAATGACTTCATTCACACATTTACTGACAGCTGTCGGTTATGATATACAACCATACACAGAGAAAATTTGCAAAGCTGAATAAGAACTTCCTGTGCACATGGTTGGCATCCTGCCTGCTTTGACTGCATCAGAAGTGAAGGAGTGAGTGAATGGATTACTCCCATGCAGCAGAGCACCCACTACTGTTTTCAGCCAGGAATGAACAGGACTCCAGCCCACCTGTCTAGATGTTTCCAGGAAGCTTCTAGTGGTTCCTAAATAGAACCACATTATTCTAATTATCTCACAAACAAAAAAAAGTCACATAGTCTGTGTAAGGAAGTTACTCAGACACTCGCCTAACGTGCCCATTTTCAAATTCAGAACATCTCAGTAAAGTAAACACAAAGGGCCCCTTCTCTGCATCCCTTCCTAGAAACCTGTGCTCATTTGCTCTCTAACTTTCTTTCCCCCCTGAATAGCAAATCTCCCCAACTGTCTGGTGCTTCCCAAAGTCTCTGTCAGCTGAGTTGATTCCTGGCATGAAGAAGGTCTTTCTTTCTAGTCATCTTAGAGGCAAGGTGGAAGAGTTCATTCAGGAAGATAAACCCATATCAAAGCTTCCTATAAAATTGTTTCATTTTAAACTAATGTTTAAAAATTAGAAATGAAATTATTATGAAATGGCATTAAACAGCTATTACAAGTTATTTTTCTTTTGGGTGTGTGTTTTTATAAGAAATGTGTTTAATATGAACATTTGTGTTGTATATATATAACGGAGCCAAGAGAATGGCAAGCATTTTGTGAAGAGACATTTATTTAGCTCTCTGTCTTATTAAAGGTAGTCTTTTGCCACTTCTGGGGACTGAAGATCTAATATATACAAATCAAATAGAATATAAAGGCATAATGTCTTTATTTATACTGAATATTTCACAGTGAGAAAGTGATATGGAACCTTGCTAAATTTGCAGTCTCATTATTCCTTGATTCATTGCAGGCCCTGGAAAGTGAATTTGTTTCTTGCCAACTCCATCAGTGGATCGACCTTATATTTGGCTACAAACAGAGAGGGCCGGAGGCAGTCCGTGCTCTGAACGTTTTCCACTATTTGACCTACGAAGGCTCCGTGAACCTGGACAGCATCACAGATCCTGTGCTCCGGGAGGTAGGTGTCCTGAGCTGCTCCCAAAGTGTCTGGCATCTCTCAAACACAAATCTGACTTTCCATCTCTTTCTGTGTAAATCTCCTTTCAGCCTAACTCTTTACTACATATACGTTTCAGTTTTTTGACAAATGAAAAAAAAAAAGGAAATATATCAAACACATGCAATGAGACTAGTATGTTGGGATTTTTGAAATTCAAACCTTTTAATGCAGAACTGTAATTTTACTTCCAGATCTTCATTAAAATGCATAATTGTGTTATTAATGGGTAAGGCTTAGATGAATATTTAACTATGAGTAATTCACTAAAATAATCAGCAGCATCAGTATTTAAAAACAAAAGCAACTTTCTAGAAGGAACATTTAAAGAGTTATACCAATTTAATGGATGTTATTGTAGTTCTTTATTTCCATGTGTTCTCAGCCTGAACTGTCTGTAGCTAACAGTTGGGGATTGTAAGTATTTTTAAGTGAAAACAATCATATTAAATAGCATTTAAATAACTTCCCATGCATAAAATGACTTTGGCTAGGTGGGCAGAGTAAAGATGCAGCAGCTGCTAGGTAAGTGTTGCTGCAAGGAGACTATATTCCTGCCCTCCATCCTAACTGCAATCTGCCATCTGTTGTATGCAAAACAAGCCATCGTGGCTACATCTCCAGGCACTGGAATGCTTTTTCAGTTTTCATTTCAGAGGTAGGAAATGTGCAGATTTGGGAATCAAACTCTCTTTAAAAATCTTGTATCCATTTCTTACATATCCTATAAAATAAAGACTCGATTTGCATGAATCCAAGCAGAGAAGAAAAAGAAGAGAGAGCACACGATCATTGATCCCTTGGGGCAGAGCACTTGGAGAACACATTCCGAGCATGTTATTAAAGGCAGTGTTGTGCAGTAGCGATAGCACAAAGGAGTAGGAGCAGACAGAGGGGGAGTGATCCAGGGAGAACCCAGGTATTGTGAAATTGTTTGGTGAAGTGAGAAATATCCTCCAGAGACCACTACACTTGCCGAATTTAGGGCCCTCAGTTGTATATAAATTCTAATCATCTTATCTGGTGGGAAGTAATTCTTATAACTATACCCCTTTGCCTAATACAGTCCCATTTTATAATTGTTTTACAAACAAAATTCATCTTTTTCAACCTACAATTTTTTTCTTTCCATCCCCGCCAGGCAAGGTCTCACTATGTAGACCATTCTGGCCTCGAACTCAGAGTTCACCTGCCTCTGCCTCCGGAGTGCTGGAGTCCAGCATATTCACTGTCTCACCCAAGCACAGTGAATACTTTTATAATCAGAAAAGGGAAAATTGAGTAGTTCATCCTTACAGTCCAAGCCCAAGTCCAAATTGGACTTGATTTATAAACTCCATGGACATCTCTGGTCCTGGGTATTTTATTGTGCCCTTTCCCCTCTACAACAAAGTTCTGTATTTAAAAGAGAAATTACAGGCTGATTATGTTGGACAAAATACAAATTTGAACGTACTGAATATGAGGAAAATCACAGGGTATCGTTCAGATTGTGATAGGAAAATAGCAGTTTTTTTAATTTAAATGTCAGTTGAAAAAGAGACACATAGGCTAGGAAAAAGACTCCAGAATTAGAATTGAGACATTCCTTCCATGATTCGAGTGCATATTTGACCCTCACTGAAGGTGTCTGCTTCTTCAGCCATCACACCATTATTCTGTACAGTGGCAAAGCCAATTAGTTGTTCACACGCCTTCCTCATCACACTGTAGGAGCTGTAGCACAGAATGGGGGCTCTTCACTGATTTGCTGAATGAAAACGGGGCCAGCCTCATGGTTGCTTATTATGTAGATGCTCTGAACAGAATCTGTTACATTATGGATTTTTATTACCCCAAGTAATGCAAACTGTCTAGAGCTGGGCAGGATGTCTTTGTTTAGGACTTGGCTCCTTTGAGCATTCCATTCTGAGTAAACACTTGCTGGGTGCTAAAGCTCTGCCATCCTCAGAGTCAAACTAGAATGTGCATCTTCTCATCCTCAGACCCTTGCCCAGGTGTCTGAGTTGTCATCTCTTAGAGCTGGAGGAGGCACACTCCAGCAGCACACCTCTCCCTCCAGCTAGCACAGGCCCTGACACAAGTCAGCAGACGTGTTTGCACTGGCTTTGAAGATCTGTATCAACTCAAGTGCTGAGGAAGCTGCTTCGTCTCCTTGAGGACAACAAGAGGCCATTAGTGTGGTGCAAACCACAGACTGAGGGCTTTTAAAAAGGAATATGCGTTAACTTTTTTCTCTCCTGTTCCTCACCGTCTTTCCCTCTCATACATTCCCATTAATGTCAGTAAATAAGTGAGAATGAAACATGTTCCCACAAAAAGTATGTACTACCATTTAAGATCTCGAAGAAGAGTGCTCCCCAAAGGCCAAGAACCATTCAAAAACAAGCTAGCTGAAGATGCCAGAGTGCGGAACCTCACTCACTACTTTACTTGTTCTCTAAAGGAAGAAATAACACGGTACCTCATTTAGGGAGACTTAGCCTCCACAGTCATGAGACACAGATAGTGCAGCTAAGATTTGGTGGCCATTTATGCCCCCCTCTGCACATTATCACCATGAAAGATGTAAACAGAGGCTGAGTTTTCCTATCCTGATCACCCAGTTCCAAATAAACATGCAGAGGCTTATATATGAATATAAAATGTTTGTCCAATAGCTCAGGCTTATTACTAACTAGCTCTTACACTTAAATTAACCCATTTCTATTCATTGATGTATTGCCATGTGGCTCATGGCTTTACCCGTCCTCCAGCATCTTGCTTCTTGAGTGGCTGGTTCTCATCTCTCTAGACTCTACCCTTCTTCATCCCAGTCCTCAGTTTGACTGTCCCGCCTAACTTTATCTTGTTTTGCAATAGGCTAAACAGCTTTATTTTTAACCAATGAGAGTAATATATATTCACAGCATGCAGAAGGATCACCCCACACCTCCTGGGGAGGTGTATGCAGTACCTGGCTTCAAAGCATCCCAGTTGGAACTCTATAGACCTGCCCAACTAGACCCTGGCTTGAGAGAGATGCTTTCAGTCTGAAAGGTTGAACACAGACTCCTAAGAAAAACAGAGCTCAAAGTTATCCCATTCATGATGTCTCCACTCATTTTATTATAATGGTTATCTTGGTATCTTTTTAGCACAAAGGTCATTAATATATAAAACCACAGAAAGGCTAGTTTTTTGTTGTTTGTTTCATAATGCCAATTTGCCTGACTAAGATATATTTTTTTAAATGCTAAGCATCACCATAAAAAACTAACATGTCTCCTTTGTTCAAAAATTCTATGATCTGCCTGGAATTTTGAGCTTTGAAGTTAGTACTAAAATTTGAGAAATAGCTTAAGGTTATTGACTCATTCCTCCCTGACAGGTGAAGTCATGAACCAGCACTAACCACAGCAATTATGGCATTAAAATGTCAAGAAATTAGAGGTCAGAATAACAGATAATTTTCTTCTCTGTGTCAGATTAAAAATTGGCATTCTTTGACAGTTTAGGATCTCTGGCAGAGAAAATGATGACAGCTTAACTTATTTTATACTTGTAAAGCAGTAATTGATAGTAAACTTTATCTTGACAGCTTCTGGGCAGGAACATGACAGCGCAGTTCTGGTACAAAGCTCCTTAATATGTAAACACTAGGTCTGCTGGAGAGTAGAGATTTATTTAAACTGTCTTAAGTCTTGTCTTACATCATTATCTTCTGGGTTCTTTTCTCATGATGGCTCAACTATTTGGGCAGTGGTTTTGAAGCATGATAATGAATAAATATTCTTTCTTCTCCTTATCCCGTATTAATAAAAACCACCGTTTTCTTCATATTCGTACCTACCAAATGACCTGCATAGGAAACAGGGTTCTGGGTTAGTAGTCACTGGGTGCTGTGCTTTCCTTCCTCCCTGCTCCTCAAGTGTGATCCAAAGCCCAGCAGAATCCCAGCCTCTGGGAGCTTGTTAGAACTTCTGGCTAGAAACTTAAGCTTCCCTAACATGACTCAGAAGAGCATTCAACAGGGCCCATGGGGGACTTGATGTTAGAGATTTAGTTTTCTAAACATATTTTGGGTGTGGGGTGTGGGTGTGGGTGTGTGTGTATGGGTGGTGTGTGTGTGTGTATGGGTGGTGTGTGTGTGTATGGGTGGTGTGTGTGTGTGTGTGTGTGTGTGTGTGTAGTATTTATATGTCTGTGCTTGGGTACCACACTGTGTGTGTGGAGGTCCTGGGACAACTTAAGGATGTCAGCTCTCCTTCCAACATAGTATTCCTAGGGACTGAACTCGGGCTTTTAGGCTTAGCGGCAGGTGCCTTTACCCACTGAGCCTTTTCAGCAGCCCAAGAAAGTGGAGTTGGAGGTTTGTCCTACATTAGATGTGTTAGAACTACTTGAGACGCTTCTGCTTTCCCATACATGTAGAGAGAATAGAGAATAGCATACTGGAGGTCACCCAGTCTCATCTCATTGCATCTACTCCTCCAGCCCTGGATCCACCACTGTTTCAAACATACATCCCATGCCCAGAAAGATATCCTAGCAACATCCACTGTGTCTTTCTTCCTGTCCTATGGCTATTAAGAACAAAAAGACTAACACTCTGTGTCTTGTTCTAAGCAAATATTTCTGTCCTCAATTATTATTTATAGCTATAATTTTTCTTTCAATGTCAATAGTTTAGTTTTGTTAAAAATTTATTTGAATTTATATGTTTCTGCATAAGTTTATATATGCAGCACATGCATGCAGTGCCGATGGAGGCCAGCAGAGGACATAAGATTCCCCTAGAATTGGAGTAACAGGCCATGTGAGCCTCCATGTGAGTGCTGAGAAAAAAACCCAGGTTCTCTGCAAGAGCAGCCAGTGCTCTTAACTGCTGAGGATCTCTCCATTTGCTCAAGGTCATTAGTTTTCCAGAAGTTAACATAAGTAGGGTACTGGTGTTGAAGGTGAACCTGTGCAACAGGAGAAAACGTCGAGTCAGCATCCTGCAGAAGCTGTCAGCTCACGCCAAACAAATGACCAAGAGTGCTAAGTTCTGAGCTGACATAAAACTTGTCATCATACCTATTACCAACCTCACTGAAAATAAAAATGATTGAAATGACTCACCCTGGGACACCGAGAGGTAGACACATAAGCTGGTACCTGGAACATAAGGGTCATGCAGTGTTTATATAGTTACAGATATACTCATCAATTTTGTATTTTAAAATATTCAATACATTTTAATATTACCAGCAATCACCAAAAAATGTGCTATTTTTCCATCTAGCTGTCTTTACTTAGGCAGGCTGTGCTTTGATCTCTCTTTTGATCTGCCACGGGTAACAGAGCTGCTCTCTGTGTGTGCTCTGAGGAGAGCGTGCCCACAGGAGGTAGGCTACATCACTTCAATTTCACTTCATTTTCTTGCTGAAATGTTCCTTGCTACTACAGAGCACTAACATGATAGGGCTGTCAAGAACCAGCAAGACAGATGTGTCTGTATCCAAAACAGCTGCTGCTGACTTCCCCAGAGAGATGAGTTCATAAAGTTCATAAAGGGAAACAAATCAACGTACTTTTCATTTACTGATGATGTAAATGAAAAGACAGTCTCAGCACTGATGGCTGAGACTCACCCTCCTCTGTGTCTATCAGCCCTTCCCTCCTTGCACCCCTGATGTCTCCCTTTGAGATAACCAGGGTATCAAGGAATGCTGCCTTGATCCTCTAGGTTTAGCTTTTGTGGGTTCAGTCCTCCATCTGTGAGCCATGAACGAGCTACCTCAATGGGCTGCAGCACGTGGCATTTGCTCACAGAGCCATGGGGTCTCATTATCTTCATACTGGCTGATCAGGACTCTTCTCCTAAACAGCTTTTCAGAGAAATGATCACAATGAATGAGCAAAAAGATAGCTGATGATGATCTCCTAAATGGCCTTAAATAAATCTCTCCTATACTACATTGAAATTTTTAACAAGTTCAAAATCCAAATTAAATGCAACAAGCACCCCTATGATTTGATTAGCGAAGCACACATAGTCATAAGGTGTTCTTTGGAGTTTGGGTGTCAGGAAGAAAATACCACAACCCAAATCCCTGTGTTTCATATCTGCAGCACTGGGGCTTACATGCAGATTGGTTAATAAACTTTGAGTGTAGAAGTTAGTATCAAAGAAATCGATGGCACACATTGAATGGTGCTTAGCTAATCTGTAATTTGGGTTTCTCTTTTCTCATTGGACCTTACAGTGTCCTTAGTCAGTTTCTTGTCTCCCCCACAAAAACATGAGGTGCAGCTAGACAGCCTCACATGTATATCAGATATTTTTCCTCCTCTTTGTGTTATTTTCATTATGTGCTACTGAGAAATGATAATTGTCAATTTTCAGAAAAGCTTTTATAGTTCCCCACAGTGAAGATGACAACTGCTGTTTGTAAAATAAATGCCTGGAAGCCACCTTCCATCTCCTATCAGCATCGGGCTTAGTCATGTTACCACTGTCATCTGCTTCAGTTTGTGGGAATGGCTATCACTCAGTCATTTCAGTTAGATAGTCAGGATTCATGTAAAGTTTCAGACACACTGATAACGGCCCAATTTAAAGTTGTTTGAAATCTCAATGCAGTCTTTGTAAATTGTTGTTTCCCATTTATGTCAAAACCAGAGGCCATTTTATTCTGTTGAATTAATACTGTGATATTTTGAATATGAGTTTGGCTTGATAACAAGACATGCTTCATTTTGGACTATTGATGTCCCCACCTGGTGAATTTGTGTCCCTGTGTTCTGCACACCAGGTCAAACCTTGAGCTTCTTCTCTTTTTTGGTAACTCCCTTCTGTAATTAGACACTCCACCTTACAAGGCCACCACCTGCATACCTGCCCCCTCTCACTACTTCCAGTACCCACCTGCCCACAGCTTCTTCCTCTCCTTCTCCCTGTCTCCTGAGTCAACCAGCGGAGAAGGCATTTCACAGACAGCTCTTCAGCCAGGACAGGTTTGACGGGGTATTGCCCTGGATGCTCTGGGTTGTACCCTTGGGGGTTCAGCCCTCTGTTCATGAAAGAAGAGTGCTGAAGTGAACAAAGAACCCCAAACAGGAAAGCCTCCTTAAGACATCATCTCCCTCTGGACACAGTGAGTGCAGACTGCAGAGACCCCTGCCCCCCCCCCCAGGGAGCTCATAGCAGGGCCCTCTGTAAGGTCTTCCTCAGTAAAATGGCTCTTGATGGAGAACAGTTGTACTCCAGTCTGTCCCGTCCTGACATGTAGCAAAGATAAGCAGCACCTGTCTCACTCACTGGTCACACCTTTGCACTAATCTCTGGGGATCTCAGCACATAACCTGTCAAAGGGACACTGAAGGCTTCCTTTAAAAGAAAACCTCTGCCACATGGATGAACCTTGGGGACATTGTACTAAGTAAAACAATTTGGTCACAAAGCAAAACAAAACAAAAAAGCAACAGACACCCCATACCACCCCTAACCCCCACATATAAATAGAAATATTCCACTTAGAAGAGAAGTCTGCATCAGCCACTATCACAGAGGAGGGAGCAGAATGGTGGTTACCAGGGATTAAAGGAGAGGGGAGGGTAGACTTTTGTTTAGTGTATCCAGACGTTTCGTTTTACAAGATCTAAGGAGCGATGGTGATAAGTTGCACAGCAATGTATTATATGTACTGCACAACTATATGTAAAATGGCTAAAATAATAAACCATGTTTTATAGGCATCTAAAATTGCGTTAAGAGGTAATAGAGTTTAATATTGGTCCTTGTTAAAGAGGTGTAGGCAAGATACAGAGGTTCAGGAAGAGAAAGCAAAACACTTGAAGGCTAACACACTCAGGCCCCAGGTAAGAGGGGAAAGTGCTAGAAGAGAGATAGCAAGAGATATGTTGTCCTGCATAAACCGTGACCTGAGGCAAGAGTCCAGCCTGGCCACGGCTAAAACAAGACCTGGCAAGGAGAGCCACACAGAAAATCCCTCAGCCTCCTGCATCCTGTGCTAAGCTTGGCTCTCCTGAATCCAGGGGGAAAGGCCAAGAGCAAGGAGTGTAGTGAGGAGGTTTGTGGAGGCCCATGGATGGGAGCCAAAGAAGACGGGTGTCCAGCACAGCATCCATCCCCCTTGCAATGTTGCTTCCAGCTAAGCAAGTGTACTGGAGACATCCAAGGCAGGTCAGCCACTACCAGCTGCGTTAAAAACCCATGCTTTGTTCCTTAGATTTGAGCACATGGTCACTTCAAGTACAAAATCTGAGAGAACTTGCCATCAGCAGAACTGGATTAATTATAAAAGAGGAAATATTCTGGATGGGAGATTTTCTGTCAGGATAGATATCTGTTAAGTCGCTTATGTAACATCATTATGATTGACCATTCCAAGGAGATGGAACTGTAGAAAGTAAGTCCTCTCTTCACCCTCAGAGACTTGAACCAAAAACCAAGGCAGGTGACAATAAACCCGAGCTGCTCCTGAGAGCCTGGGCTGAAAGGGCCTTCCAAGCCAAGGCAAATCGGTTCTTTTCTTTTAACTGGAGTTAGCAAATAGTTGCTTACATATTCAATAATTTTGCCAGAATAGATTTTTTTATTCTTAATGTAGGTGATTATTAAATCAATAATAAAAACATTTGTATTTCTACTTGTGGTTTCTCTGAGGAACTAGAAACAGTTGACTATAAAACAGCACTTTAATTTTTTATATAGTTTAATGTTTAAAAGCAAGAAATGATGGAGTGCATATATTATTTTCTTGATTTACTTTGTTCTTGGTTTTCCAGCATTAAAAAGTAATGCTTTATATGATCTTGTTTTATCACAACAATAAACCAAAAACAAAGCTTATCAGTTTAAAAAAAAAAAAAGCTTATCAGTTAAAATATATTCTACCACTAAGTCGCCTTTCTTTTGCTCATTCTCAAAGTTGCATTGTTTTCTCATTTTTTATGTGATTAGGGAAATTACAGGTAGAACAGAAAGATGATACATTTATTATATTTGCCATGTCAAATGTATGTATGTATGTATGTATGTATGTATGTATGTATTGGGGGGTATGGAAACAACAGCAGCTCTTAAGTGTTAAAATCACTGTAACAATGAGATAAGTGCAAGACAAGGTAAAATGGTCAAATTTTTTTCCCTCTCTTCTCAAACAATCGTTTTTCTTTTCTTTCTTTCTTTCTCTTTTTTTTTTTTTCTTGAATTTTTTTGAAAACCGAATAGAGTTGGTGACTCTAAAGCAGCCACATTGGAAAGTCTGTGTCTACATAGATGATAGGTCCCCCTTGGCCACATAGATGGAGCCCCTCTCAATTAACCTTCTCCCAGGCTGTACACTCTTGCACTCAAGGTAACACATGCCTCCAGCAGGTCACATGCAATTAGGGTAGAGTTGCATATAAATGGTTAGAGGAGGGGCTGGATACTCAGGTGTTGATCCAGTGACCTTCCCCACCCCTATCCTTCAGTTAGGGAATGTCAACAATTCACATCAGAGATCCTGGTTGATATCTGCTAGCAGGAACACTTGATTTGATGAAGATAGCAGCTTTTTGATAGGAGCTTTTTTGATGTCAACCAGGTTGACAACAGTTAGAAGGAGAAGGAGGTAGGAGGGCAGAGAATGAGGGAGGAAGGAAAAACTAGTTTTAAAGATTCTATGGAAGAAAAAATGCATCCAGGTTAAATTTACCTACATTATGGGCAGAACAGAGTTAAGTAGTTTTTATCTATTGCACAGCAAGGGTCTGCTACAAGTGTCCTGGATTTTGACTTTCACTTGTTTATGAAGTGTTTCCTCGGGACAGGCACATGTGTAACACACAGGCACATATAACTAACCTACTTGTGTATCTTCTGAGGATTTAGTGCCAGATTGTTCACAGAGGAGGAACTTTGTTAGAAGGTGTCTTAGTTAGGGTGTCCATTGCAGTGATGAGACACCATGATCACAGCAACTCTTATAAAGGGAAATATTCAATGGAGGTAGCCACAGTTTTAGAGGTTTAGTCCATTGTTATCACGGCAGGGAGAATGGAGGCTGGGAGTTTGGTGGCATGCAGGCAGACATGGTGGAGGCCACATCTTGATCAGAAGGCAACAGGAAATGGTCTGTGACACCAGTGGTATCTTGAGCATAGGAGACCTCAAAGCCCACCCACACAGTGATACACTTCCTCCAACAAGGCCACTCCTACTTTAGCAATGCCACACCTCCTAATAGTGCTACTCCCCATGAGATTATGGGGGCCAATTACATTGAAACTACCACAGAAGGGGAGGCAGAGAGGACAGAAAACAGTTAAGCAAGGTGACCAGCAGGTTAGAGGAGGGCAGTGTGCTGCACTACAGCTGCCATACAAGGGTCCTCTGCGCATGTGTGTAGGGCATCTTGTTAACTCATGAATTGCAAAAGGTGCTTCTCCTTGGAAACTGAGGGAGTTTCTGGCTCCATCTTCCTCCAAATGGGTACCATTGTGTATCAGCCTTGACTAATGAGGAAGACAAATCTAGAGAGAGCCTTTGAAAGTCAGTGAGAAGAAGGCCTGATTTCAGATGTGACTGACTATAATTTGATTGGTGGGCACCAGAGTGTTTTACTATAAGAGCCTAACAAGACAGAGGACAGTGAAGATAACAGAGAAAGTGATCCTCCTGGGTCCTTTCCCTACTGGGAGCTTTATATTACAACTAAGCAGATAAGACCAAGGGTCATCTGTGTATGAAGTGCAAAAGTCACCGGCCGCCATCTTATTTCTTCACCTTTGTATATAGCACACAGCACATTTCTGTGTCCTTGCCTGCCTGTCCTTGCAGAATCCTAAATGCTCAAATCTCCTTGAGGTGTTGAACACACCTGCTTAATGATAGACCCTTGAGAGACAGATGCTAAGCATTTAATGACTGACCAATGAAAATTCTGCAGAGTAACAAAAAAATTAGTTCAGAATCACTATAGAACAATTGTCAGGTTTTAAAAAACCAACTTGAACTTTTATTTCTATCTGAGCAGTTCATAATAGAAAACTAAAGTGGTCTTCCTTCTGAAATCAGTTGGTGAGATAGTGAGCTCTGGCATGTAGTAGTTACAGTCCATGAATACCCTAGAGACCACACAAATCCAAATGGCTTCTTCATTTATAGCAATGGCCATTACATTCTAGGTGCACAAACCTTAGTACACAAGTCAACACCACAATTTGGAGTACAACTGGGCATTCTACCCATGGCTGATTCCCCAATTCAGAATGAGCATCCAATGGTACTACTGCCTACCTCCATATTGAAATGTTCCTCCAATGGTACCTGCCTACCTCCATCAAAAATGTGTAACATTTTCCTGAGCTATTTCTAAATAGCTAGAAATATTTCTAAAACCTGAAGCTACTAACAGCCCCGACATCCACTAACAGGGAAATTTCTAAGTTGTGCTAAACTGATAATAGGACACTGCTCAACATAAAAAATGAATAGTGATGGATACAAGAATGGATATCACAGACATTATGTTGATCCACAAAGGGCACATAAGTAAAATGTTTACCTTATGGTTTGTTTTCTAGAAATTCCAGAAAAGATTGATAAGCATGGGAAGTGGTTAACTTGTTGGGGTGTGGACTGTGACAGTTGGCTAAAGAGAGATAAAAAGTTGCCCATACACATGTTTACATTCCTGTAACCATCACAAAGATCAAGAGAAGGAAACTTCCAACTCCATCCCTAAGTCTTCTGTCTTGATGAAGAGAAGAACTGTGTGTCTACTTTGTCTTTGTCTTGCTTGAACCTTAAATACAAATTTGTGTAAGTGTGCGGGAAAACTCCAAGATCTGGGACAGCAAGATGGCTCAGCAGGGAAAGGTGCTAGCCACTGAGCCTGATGCTCAGGTTCCACAAGGTGGAAAGAGAACTGACTGTCTCAAGTTATCCTCTGGTCTTCACATGTATGTCATTGTGAATGTGGTCCACATGTATCTGTACATTCATAATAGTTAATATAATTTAAAAGCCCATGATTCCAGTTTAGAGATCGCAAACCTAATAAGCAGTGCAGCTTTCTAAGAATAAGCCAACCCATGTTTTCATGTCACCAGCCAAAGCATTGTCCACCAAGGACCCTGTCTAAGTGTTGCAGCTCTGAGGGGAAAGATAACCCCAATGCAAGTGTTGCAGCTCTGAGAGGAAAGATAACCCCAATGCAAGTGTTGCAGCTCTGAGAGGAAAGATAACCCCAATGCAAGTGTTGCAGCTCTGAGGGGAAAGATAACCCCAATGCAAGTGTTGCAGCTCTGAGGGGAAAAGTTTCCCCAATGCAGGTGTTACAACTTTGAAGGGAAAGGTATCCTGTCAGGAGCCAAGTAATGCAACAAAGTCACACCACACAACAAACCTCACACAACAGATTGATCAGGAAAGACACAAGAGGGTGGCTACCTCTGCTCAGGGAGAAGCAGCAAGGAACTGAGAGAGGCAGGCTTATGTAGGGTTTTTGGGGTACAGAGTTTTCCAGGATAGAGATTTCCAGGGTAGGGATTGGTGGGATTTCGAGCTCAGAGATCGGTGGGTTTTCAGGTCTTGAGCTTTGGGCTTTTTATTCTGTAGGGTGGAGCTTGGCCACTTGTGTCTGGAGTGGCTGGGTCTGTTCTGTGGGTGGAGCCTGTGGTTGGAGGTCATCATGTGGGGCCTGCACCTGGAGTGGCTTACACTCTGTGTTCTTTGAAGTTTGTAGACCACCGAAAGCTTGGCAACCACATTTGTCTTTGAGAAATCTCAAGTGCTGCACCTGTTACCTGTGTGGACTGTGTTTCATACAGGGATTGTTACTAGAATCCCTTGACTCTGAGGCGTACATCTTCTGATAGTGGCTAGCTTCTCAGTGAAGAAATTGAGTTGGCAGGCTCATTCCCAAACATCTTCTAATACTGGAGAACTTCTTAGTAAAGGAAGTTGGGTTGACAGACTCCTTTCCAAAGTTCAGTCTTATGCCATATACCTTGCTCATTCATCCTTTTGAGCATTCAGAATAACTAGACTAAGAGAGCATTCACAAATGCCAGCATCTACAATAGCTCGGTAGGGATGAAGCAAGTGAAACATGCAGTCTGGGCTTGTCTCCACCACAGTCCTCCCTATTGTGTGCATTCATGTGCATATCTGATTTCCTTCCCGGGCTGCAGACTTCCTGAGGGCAGTGTGGATGTTGACTAAGCATTCAGATGTTTGTCAACCTAATTGCTTGTAGTGGCACTGAACTGTTGGAAGTAATGGCTTCTTGTGTTTCCTCTACCCCAGTGTTCATGTGCTTTTCATTTTTTGGACCAACTTCCAGCTTGGCCCAGATACCTCACTAGTGCCCCACTTTTGTAGTCAGCAAATATCGGAAGACTGAGCCACAGTCCTCACCTGCAGAGAGTCAAACTGAGCAAACAGACAGACACATAGTCAAATGTTCAATTCCATAACAGAGGGAGGAACTGTACTTTGAGATTATGGGGGAAGCAGGTGATGACATGTAGAGTCCCAGCCCAACAACAGCATCAGTAGAGGACTTCCTCTTGCATGAGGAGGATCTCTCAGGACAGCGACTTAATCAGATTCCTAAACTGTATGCTGGGCCCTACATCACAGCAGGCTGGTCACCTATCCCAGTATCTCTGCTGAACAGGAGATACCAATGCCTCCCTTAAAGCATATGGGGAGAACAGGTGTAGAGGGATAGAAAAGAGAGGCAGCAGGCTCCACTGGCCGATGTCTAGTAATGGCCAGAGGTGAAACCATGCTTTTCTGACATCAATAAGAACTAAGATTTTCTAATTCAGAAGGGAAAGACTACTTGGAAGGCAGGAACACAGGATACCTAATAGATAAATTCTAAAATACAGTCCTTTGGTGCACAAAACCATCTGATACAAGGAAGAAAGCACAATCCCAGAAGAGAAATTTGGAATTGGAATGTTCTGCCTCAGTCCAAAGGGATCACCAAAGAGCACTGAACAAGAAATTTCTGGAAATTACACCAATATCCTAACATTTTCTGGTATAATTTTGATACTTCTGTTTGTGAAACAAAGTTAAAGTAAGTGGGAGATGCTGGCTGACTCTTCATCCAGTGAGTGTTTAGGGGCTCCCTAAATACGGGGCAGTGACTGAAGGTCAGAAGTGTTTGATGTTAGCCCCGTCTTCTCGCCCCTATGAGGTTCTTTTGCTTGGAGGAGTAAAAGTGCAGACCACAGTGTCTATTGCTACAAAGACTTCAGTTGATATTGGACATTTGCTGGCTAGGACAGCTTTAACAGTAAAATTACTGCTTTACTCCAGAAATAATTCTCAAGAGTTATTGTAATAATGTGAAGCCAACTAGAAATGGTCTCTTTCCCCCTTTTATAACCATAAATCTTGCAATGGGGAGACACAGTGTGGTGGTACCTACATGAATACAATTTAGCTGAATAGTCACACTTAGCATTTGAATGGACATCATGAAAATAAATGTTACATTAAAACTGGACAGCACTTAAGGAGATTTAATAATTCATCCCATTGTCACTGCAAATAAATGAACCAAAGCCCCTTTTATGCAGTTGTTAAAATATGGTGGATAATGATCCATTCATGTTTAATATTGCTAATAAATTTGAAAGTTCACATTTTTACTGATAAACATTTTCTTGAAATGCAGTGTAGAGGGACAGATGGTTAAATTTAAGTACTTTATAAATGAGAATTGTAGATAGTGATGCGATTAGTGGCAGTGTTGTGTCAAGAGCCATATACCAGCTTACCTGCACTCCTTCCAGTGCTCAGCAGTGGGCTTCGTATTTCACTTTTATGTGCACCAAATTGCACATGATTGTAGCGGGAAACTAGCATGGTAACCGAATAATGATCATAGTAAATATTGTGTTTTTCCTTGTTGACTTAAATTACACATTTACAATATCTCAGGAAAAATCTTATTAGTCTAATTTAGTATGTTGAAATATTTTACCTATAAAATTTATGTATAGGAGAAATACTTAAGTCTCTAAACACACAGTTGCACGTATACAGACACATGGGCATGCACATGCATGCAGTGTTATATTGTGTGATCCAGACAGTTTGAGGTGGAAATTAGTTTTATTCAACGGGAGCCATACACTTTTAGTATTCATATCTACACAGTCTTTAATAAAATACTGCAAATAGCTCAAGATACCCAAAGAATTATGTCCTAAAAAGGACTTTTCTCTAAAGTTTACGTCGGGGAAGCTGAGAGAAATTAATTCATACCTTATAAATAATATCCCAGAATCTGTCTTAAAGCACCATAGCAAGCTGAGATGTATTTTTTTTATTGAAATCTTTGCTTTATTTGATCACAACACCAAAGCCTTAGTGTTCTGACCTCGGGTTGCCCTCTGTGTCGACTGGAATGCATAATTTTCTGAATTTTATTTCATGTCGGTGGTAGACATTATGTCTCATTCTCTTTTCCTGTGAAGATTCCAGAAGCTTATTTCATTAGAGACCCCCATACATTCCTCCTTACCAAGGACTTTATTAAGGTACCTGTGTTGTATCTAGTGTTAAAGGTGGTTTTTGGTCTTTAACTGCATGCATGGATGCACAGATTAGCATTTCCACATTTAACTCCAGCTTCTGGTGATGAGAACAGTGCTATGCTTAACTGAAGCATGATTAGAAGAAGTAAAGCTTGTCCACAAAATACTAACCCTCGGAGGAGTCCGCACCATGAGAAAAGAGCACTCATGGAACTTTCTAGACTCCTTTCATGGCTGACTTGAACTCCACTTGCATTGTCAGGAGTGTGATGACCTCTCTTTTGACACATATTGATTATGACAGTCACCCTCCTTGCCCTGCAGGCCATGGAAGCACAGATACAGAATTTTGGACAGACGCCATCTCAGTTGCTCATCGAGCCACATCCGCCTCGGAGCTCAGCCATGCACCTGGTAAGGCATCAGCCTGTGGAGGCATTTTTCTCTCCTTTGTACCCAGCTAGAAAGCAAATAAAATGGTGTTTCAGTAATATTTTCAGGGGCTCTCCATTTATCTGTTGCCCCTGAAGCTCAAGGGCATGCTAGAAGGAAGTGTGGTTTCTCCTCTTCAGTCCTGCTTATTAAGTGAGCCCAATCTTGGGCTCACAAAGGCAGCATCTACTTCTCCATAAGCCTATTAGTGTACACAGAGGCGCACACACTGGCCCCAAATTAAATTAGATCTGTAAATTACTACGCAGTATAAACACAAGCCGTAGAAGAGTGGTTCATTTTAAGAAAAGTGAATGCTTCTAAAGGCAATCTGTGGCTCCTGCCAAGCGGCTATGAGACAAAACAGGCTGGTTACAAGTAAGGGCTCCAAAGTCAGATAGGAACCAAACACCATTTCTGCCACTAACTAGTGACTGTGGCTGAGTACTTAACAGCAGTGTGCTGACATTTCAGCATCTAAAGCATAGGGGTGACAGACATTCCTGCACTGACATTCTAAGGCCTGCTTCTGAGCCTCTCTTAGGCCAGCCCCTGTGATCGAAGCCCCCAGTAGATGCTACCTGGCCTCATCAGGAGCTGATCATGTTAGACCTTCAGTACTGTTTTACAAGGAAAAAATCGTAATCTTTATGTTTTATTCATTTTTTTTCTTTTTTCTTTTTTTTTTTTTTTTTTTTTGGTTTTTCGAGACAGGGTTTCTCTGTGTAGCTTTGCGCCTTTCCTGGATCTCGCGCTGTAGACCAGGCTGGCCTCGAACTCACAGAGATCCGACTGCCTCTGCCTCCCGAGTGCTGGGATTAAAGGCGTGCACCACCACCACTCAGCTTGTTTTATTCAAAAATTTGAAGGTCCATGTTTATAACAAAGCAGTCCTTTTTCAGTTTATCAGCAAATAGGGAACATTCCCCCTTTTATTTAATTCAATGAAGACAAAACAAAAAACAAAAAAACTTGCTGAGATACTTCTAATGTATTTTTCAAACTGTGATCTTTCACTTTTTAAAAAATAAATGTACAAATGTTTAGAGACAGAAATAGTTGCAGATGAATTCTCAAATGATCTATGTGTATCCACCATCCTGGAGACAAGCTCTTCAGCGACGTGAAAAGCTCTGAGAGAGGATGGCAGTGGGTGTGTGTCAGTAAGCCTGTAAGCCAGTGTTTCTCTGATGGAAGGAATGTTTATCCCTTTCATTTACTTAATGTACTTTTGAGCACTCCATGTGTCACAGGACTAAACAGTGAGGCCCAGTGTCAGGTATGTCCTCCATACCACCAAGAAGCAGGCAGTCTACACCTGGGGAAACAGAGCTACATGCTTGCTTTAAACCTCGCCACAGTGGCCAGCCAGTCCAGTAGGCACAGTGGGTGTCTTGATTGCATTTGGTCCTTCTGTGTAACAAAACAGAAGGATCGGCATGTGACACAGGTCTTTCCCAGATGACTCTCAGCCATGGGACAGACCATGTGGTCCACACTGCCTGAAAGAGTCTCTTATACCTGTTGTATGAAATGGCTTGGTGGGAGAGTTTTAGTCCACATTTCTTTTCTCTGTTTTTAATGATGATGGTGACGATGATAACTATCCTGGGGAAATGCCCAGTTAGAACTCACTACCTTCCTACAAGGAATTATTGGATACCAAATTGACATGGAGCTGTTAAAACAAAATGAGCTTTCTAAACTCATGCTCCATAGAGAAAATCCTCAAACATGCATGAAAGCCAAGTAGTAATTATTTCCAGCATTCTTATTTTATGTTTTTGTTATAGTGCTCTGTAGTGCTTGTAGTATCTGCTGTCATCTCATATGCTAGATGTTTAAGAAGAAAAGCTCAAAAAATCAAAAGGATTGACCCACAGTGAACTGAACCTGTAAGAGAGAGGAGGCAGAAGCCCTGAACAGTAGTAGGTCAGATATGTGAAGACACTGGCCAGAGCACCAGGCTGCTCTGCAGGTGGTTAGGTTTTAATCATTTACACTGTGGCCCTAGGTTAGCCCAATAAAGATGACATCTACCAGCCAAATCACTTTATATTTCATGCTAACAACATCAGCCACTGATTGACTAATTTTCCATCAAATTGGTTTTTTAACTTCCCTGAACAATTATGTTGCATCTTGTGGCTATGTCTGTGAGCTGACTGTTCACAGAACAACCTGGCCGTGTACAAATTGAGGCTGACTCTTAGCAACAGAGAGTAAATACTGCCTTGGTGACTTAAGAGGCCCTGCCCTGTCTTCTCTGTGCCTTCTTCAGGGGAAGCTGCTCTATCTGGGATGCCCTGGCCTGGGAGACAGTTCAAATGGCTTGGAGGTCCTGCCTGTGCTCATGCTAGCCTTGTCTGTTTGCACCTCCTATCCCCAGACCTTCAACTAACCGAGTTATCCTTTCTGTTTCCTTCTGTTTCTCCCCTTTCTACTCAACAGTGTTTCCTTCCACAGAGCCCACTCATGTTTAAAGATCAGATGCAGCAGGATGTGATAATGGTGCTGAAGTTTCCGTCCAATTCTCCTGTGACCCATGTGGCTGCCAACACCCTGCCCCACTTGACTATACCTGCAGTGGTGACAGTGACCTGCAGCCGACTGTTTGCTGTGAACAGGTGGCACAACACAGTAGGTATGTGGGCTGCAGCACTCACCACAGTGTTGTTGTTTCTTTTTTTCTTTGTGTGTGGGTGGGTGGGGCGCCACCCAGCTCCCAAATAAATCACACACAGAGGCTTAATCTTACTTACTTAAGCCCGGCCTTAGCCTGACTTAGTTTCTAGCCAGCCTTTCTTAACTTATCCCATCTACCTTTTGCCTCTGGGCTTTGTTCTCTTACTTCTATAAATCTTACTCTTACTTCATGGCTTGCTATGTAACTGGGTGGCTGGCCCCTGGAATCCTCCTCCTCCTCCTCTATCTCTCCCTTCCCGATTTCTCCTTCTATATATTCTCTCTGCCTGCCAGCCCCACCTATCCTTTCTCCTATCTTGCTATTGGCCGTTCAGTTCTTTATTAAACCATCAGGCACAGTAACACAGTAACACAGCTTCACAGAGTTAAACAAATGCAACATAAATAAAAGTAACACACCATAAAATAATATTCTACAACACCACAGAGCTAAGGTGCCAGGGGCTCAGGAGTCATTACATACAGACAGCGGCAGGACAGAATGCTGTCAGGCCCAGGTGGTGGTGCAGTCTGTCCACTCCTACAGCCCTATGCTAGTGCCTTAGGTTTGGCTCCCTTCTTTCTCTGCACCCCAACAAACTTCCAAACAGAGAAAGTTTGTCTGGATTTTGTAGGCAGTAACTTCAAACCACCCTCCTTCAATGTCCTTAGTTTACTTAGCAAATATTTTAGTGCCCATTATGTGTCAAATGGTCCTAGGCTTTGAATTTCAGCGGAAACAAAACAAATATCATCTCCAGCTTTGTAGAGCTTGGTCTGTGAGAAAACGAAAACACTAAAATTGTCCAGTGATTTCACATGTGTTTGCTGCACGTTATCCATGAGAGCTCCAGCCAGCACATCTTGAAGTGATATAATGTCATCGCAAACATTTAGACATACTGATCCCTATTTAACCAGGGCAGACATAGATGTGACCAAATGATTTAGTTGGCCCAGTTCACCACTTATGGCATCCTGCAAAGCCTCAGGACTTCCACTGTCTCCAAGATTGAAAAGATGAGCCCTGATGATTTAACCTGGATCTTTCTATTCCACTGACATCTACCTCACTTGGAAAAGGGCAATGATTTATACCACACTTTACTTCCTTGAGTTTATATGTGCCTGCCTCTGGTTTATGGTTATTGGTGATATTATCAACAGGGGGTGGCGCAGCTTCTGCTGGCCCAGGAGTGTACAACAGACATCTTATGGGAAAAATAAGACTTCATTGTTCACTGGGCCTTGGCCTCTAGGACTGTTTTTCATTAAGAGAAAAAAAAAAAACTGTAAAGGGCTAAATTATTAAATTGTTCAAGAATATTATGTATAGTTATTTCATAACCATACATGAAAATATGACAAATGAACTTGGTCAGACCCCAGATGTCAGTCCCAAAAGTAGCTTTAGTAGGATGAAAGTTTTAGGTATGACTCAACTTATAACATGGATTGACTAGTCACATTATTGGGAAAGGCCCCTTGTAGGAGAGCCCCAGCTCCAGCTGGCCCCATGCCACGGAAACGCAGCCTTGTCTTGTATTCCAAGCCTACTGGTTGCTTTATAAGAAATGCTATGATGCTCTCTTTGTCCAGTTTATCACTCTTCTTGGCTTTGTATATCTCAAGGAAACCCTAAAGTCCCTGCTGTGGTGACATTTTAGGACTCCTCCATGAAGTCACATGATGGAACCAAGTTGGCACAAATTTTAAACAAATGCACATTTTATGTGGACATCATAAAACACCCTTGTTAGGAAAGGCTTCTTTTCAGATAATCTCATGGCAGCTTTCTATGCTCACTTCTTTAGGCCTCAGAGGAGCCCCAGGATACTCCTTGGATCAAGCACATCATCTTCCCATTGAGATGGACCCATTAATTGGTATGATAATATATTTGTTACTTTCTGTGGCTGTGATAAAACACGTGACCAAAAGCAACATGGGGAAGAGTTTGTTTTGGCTTGTGGTTCCAGAGGGAGAGTCCCTCATGACTGGGAAGCATTGTAGCAGGAGCCAGAACAGGAAACTGAGAGATCACATCTTCAACCAAACACAAAGCAGAGAGAGTGACAGGAAGTGTCACCTCAAAGTCAGTCCCCAGCAATGTGCTTCCTCCAGCAAGGCTCCTAGGTGTTCCACAACCTTTCCAAGCAGCGCTAACAAATTGGGGACCAAGTATTCAAACGCCTAAGCTTAGGACAGTCATTGCTCGTTGAAACCATGACAGCTAACAAAGATGCCTTGTAAAATCTCGTCTGTCTACACATTCTCGCCTGGTTGTTTGTCTCAAATACAGCTGAGTGATATATTACAACATCAACATGAAAATGACATCAGATTGTCACAAAGAGTTTTGCCAACCTCTCCATGCAATCCAGGAATGCTTCGCTGTTAAACCTCTTATGGCATTTTCTTGATGTTTTAGGAGATCATGTAAGTTGAATAGTAAAAGGCAAATAATTACACACTGCCCTGTGTTTGAGCCTCAGATATTCTTAGCAACTTTAATTATTTAAGGTAAAGAAATTGTTAAGGGAAACCAATAGTGAAAAGCACCTTCTAAAAAATTTCTATTTGATGAAGGTAAATTTGTTTTTTAAAGTAATGGCATCTGAATTGCAAACTCCTGAGCTACAACCTCTTACAGTCGCTTACAGTCATGTGGTCCATAGGCATTCTGCCCCTTGTTTTTGTGTCTGTGAGGTGGTTTATGGTGATGTTTATTCTCCTAGCTTGTGGGATTATTTAGAAAATTAAACTAAAAGAAACTTTGACATGCTATAAAAAGTTGCTCAGTTGTGCATAAGCAGTGGTATTGTGTTCTTCAGTTGATTCAGCTTTCATTTTGATGGGTCTTGGTTTTTTCTTATTCTCATCCCCAACAAGATAGCCTTGCAAAGATGCAAGCTTTGGGACTAAGAATATTTGAGTCTATCTTTGTTCCTCTGTCCACCAGACACCGACAATGAAATAGGCAGCTAGTGTGTGACCATGGTACAAACGGCTCTACTCTCAGTAACCAGACACCAGTTCTGTGGTTTTCCAGCAGCCCAGGACAATGTCAGTTCTCTCTTACTGCTTACCCTAACCAAGTAATTATTTCAGTTATTTTGCTGCTTTAGTAGATATCTACAGATGCGATTTAATTGGCATTGCAGCCTTGTGATGGTGACCTTCAGCATCTGCACTTCCTGTTTAAGAATTCAGGAAGGGATTTGCCTGAAAGGATGGCGCAGCTTCAGGGACCGGCTGGCATCCGGACAGGCACTGGGGAAATCAGAGACGTCTCTGAGTTCCTGGCTATATTCAGATTGACTCCCAGGGCTGCACACTGATTCTCTGCCTGTCTCTCTCTCCCTCAATCGCTTTCCCATCTCTTTTATTGGTCTCCTCCCCTGCCAGCCATGCTGCAAAAGGCTTGTGTTGTTGACAACCGAGGTCTTTAAAGCTACTGACCTGAAGCTCCCCATAGGCTTCCCACACACACCAGCAGCTCTCTGCCAGCGTTTCACGTGGATTGAAATACGCCGTGAGAAAGTGACAGATGGAGCAAACATTAAGATACTTTTTGATTGTGTACAAGATTTACTTCCACCTGGTTCTTACTGGACACTAATGAGCTGGAACATAGCGTGCATGTATAAAATCAAATGCATCTAAATACTTTTAATACGTTTCCAATTCATTGTCTTGGATTCCTTATATGTTCTCATTTGTTGTGAAAGAACTGAGTTTGCTGACATAGTTTTTAAGTATATGATATAGCTCATGAATAATCATTGCTACTAAAGGAATGTATATTCCTGGAGGAAAACATGTAAATCTTAACAATTTTGCATCATTGAAAGTCCATTGCTACCTCAGTGAAGCACAAATGTACTTTCCTTCCATGAGGACATGATGAAACTTTTCGGAATTGATCTTCAAATCCTTTTGTTTGTTTTTAGCAAATAATTCTGGTGTGAACAAGCGGCAGATCACAGACCTCGTGGACCAGAGCATCCAGATCAACGCCCACTGCTTTGTCGTCACAGCAGATAATCGCTACATTCTCATCTGTGGGTTTTGGGATAAGAGTTTCAGAGTTTACTCTACAGAAACAGGTAATCTTCACAACAAGAGTTTATTCCCAGTGTTCAAGAGATGTTGGAAGCATGAGGACCTAAATTCCTTTCTAACCAGCTGTCTGGCAAGCTCTAGGATCACTGAGAGGCCCTGTTTCCAAAATAAGATGGAAAATAACTAAGGAAAATATCTGATACCGACCTCTGGCCTCCACTCATGTGTGCACACACATGTGTGCACAAGCACATATGTATACCACCCATGCACTCGCAGAGAATGTATCCTCTCTAATGTGAAATCATGATAGTGTAGAGATTCTGCCACCTCCAAGTGGTCAAGGCTCAGTGACCACATTGTAAGCTAACCAGCTAGTTCTGCCTCAGAAATGAATTACTGCTTCAACTCACTACTGACCTCATTTTATACCTCAGTGACACTATCGGCCCCTCCCCACATTCAAATCCAAGATAGGAAGTAAAAACCCTCCATTGTCAGACCCAGATTCTGAAGAGAAAAATCATGGTCGTTTTATAAGAACTTTTCTTAAAAGTCACCTGTCAGTGGATTGGAATATCTTGCAAATTTGGAGGCCTGTGGCTTCTTTTCACAAATTAGTAAAATAAAATTAGATCTATTTCCATAAAGACAGTGAGTCTAAGTGGTGTCATTCTGTGCTGCAGGGAAGCTGACGCAGATTGTATTTGGCCACTGGGATGTGGTCACGTGCCTGGCCAGGTCCGAGTCCTACATTGGTGGGGACTGCTACATTGTGTCTGGATCCCGGGATGCCACCTTGCTTCTCTGGTATTGGAGTGGGAGGCACCACATCATAGGAGACAACCCCAATAGCAGTAAGTGTTTCTGACAAAGGTCCTTTCAGACAACAAGTGGCTTAAATATGTTTGTTTTGTTGTTTGATTTCCTTCATTTTTAATGGAATCTGTAAAGAACTTAAAATATGAAAGTTTAAGTGGGGGAAAAGGTGTAAAAATGAGCAATTACTGTGACTTTGGCCTGGGGAGAGTCCCAGGTCTTCTCATGATGACCACTCACTGATCCTCTCAGCTGCTGTCGCCAACACCCAGATGTCCCCAGGCTTCAAAATTTTACCTAGGCTGTTAAATGTCAGAGTTTCTCTCAAGTAAGAATCTCTGCCTGCCTTAAAATTCAGTGAGCTTTTATTTGTGCCTCAGTCAAGTGGTTCATTACTTTCTTCTATGTGGGTAGCTCTGCCTGGGATGGTCTCTCTAGTACTTCTGCTTCTCAGTGCCCTGTGTGAGGAGAAATGGCAAGAATGGCCTTTAGGTCCCACACTTCTTCCAGCTTGGGTGCATTTTATTTGGAATGCTACAAAACAGGAGACGGCGGCTGATGGACGGGAACCAAAGCCCTATCATAACACAGAAACTACAGAAATACATGCATTGAGGAAGCTGGAGTTTGTTCTCAGTGTCCATAGCTGGACTTGAAAGTGTGCTGTGAAGTGATGCTTACCTTTCGGTGTGGGGGTGAGAAGAGTGTGAAAGGGGAAGGCCTCTAGCCTATACTGTGGAGTAGGCTGTGACAAGGACTCAAGGGTTGTCTAACATGGTAAGACAATGTGTTACCAAGTCTACATTATCAATGAACATTTCCTGATAAATTTAAACAAGGTCATATCCTTATGTTCACTTCTAAAATCCCCGTCTCATCGGTAGCAGAGTCCTATTGTGTGTGTGTGTGTCGGGGGGGGGGGGGGGGGGGGTGTCACTCCACACCTGGAGTGTTGATATATGTAGTTTATCTAAGCATACCCTCTCACATTTCCAAATGTTCTTGTATGCTCTGTAGTACTGTAGCACTCCTTAAAATGTCCAAGCAGCAGGACTTTGTGTCATCCTATATATACGTTGACAAAAATTACGCATTATAAGAAAAAGGAATTTTAAAAAGCAACAGAAAAAGTTTTTATACCCAATCAGCTAACATCTTCAAAATGAAACTCAGAAAGGATAATCCAAAAAGGGAATTCATAGAGCTCTAGAGATGAATCCAAGGTGAAAGGTGTGAACTACTCTTGCAGAGAACCCAGGACTGATCCCCAGCACCCACCCATCAGGAGGCTTACAGTCTCCTATAACTCCAGTTCCAGAAGAAT
Source organism: Peromyscus eremicus (assembly GCF_949786415.1). NCBI lineage: Eukaryota > Metazoa > Chordata > Mammalia > Rodentia > Cricetidae > Peromyscus > Peromyscus eremicus. The sequence goes on from NC_081421.1 coordinate 1,877,295, forward strand.
CTGATGCCTCTGACTTCTGTGAGCACCTGCACTTGCATGTACACCCTACACAGTTACACATACACATGGTTTTTTAAAATGACTCTTTTAAAGGGGAATT